>NW_026606151.1:22507500-23107500 GCF_029834395.1 Sorex fumeus | reverse complement strand
TTCTTACCTCATCATAGGGACAAGCTGTCAGGCTCAGAAGCTGAAACTCAGATCAAAGTCATAGCTCTGCCACTCAGTTCCTTTCAATAGAATGTAGTCTGCGGAAAGGAAAACATGAGTCCATATCAATCCTTTGGCCATTGGGGATTAGGTGGAAAGTGCCTTTGGCAGCAGCAGAGATCCTGGGTGCTCTGGGTATTGGCAATTCTGTGCAACACCCAGGGGTCCAAACTTGCAATTCTATTGGGTTTTCTTGCAATGAATTTTTCTGTTGAAGAGATTTTAATGATCACACCTACTTACTGGGGGTATAGTTTTTTTTTCTGTTCATTGAATCACATCATAAATATATTATGAGTTATGTTTTGATTATAGAATATTCTACAAGAAAAATTAATTTCTTTAATCAATTTTATTGACTATCACAATTTAATTTACAGTTTGATCTGGGGATAATACCCAGGCTTGTACTTTCCCTTTTTAAAAAAGAAATGAGGTAAAATGAATAATTTATTGCCAATTAAACAAGGAGGTTTTATAATTTTTAAAAATTTTAATATTTATAGATTTGAATACATGCCTTAGTGGTATTAAAGTTTAAAGCACTATATACAAATTTACTTCCCCTCACCAAAGTATGCAAGCAAAGTATACTAGATCCTCCACTCTCCTTATGTGACCTATTATCTTCCTTTTTTCTTCTCCATCTCTTTCCCGCTTTCTTGTAATCTGAGTTTTGTAAAGCAAGTCCAAGGATTTCTCATTGTTCCATCCCATCTAATGTTAGTCTACAATCTTGGCTTATATTTCTGCGTACCACAGAGAAGTGAGATCATCGGTTTTGTCACTTACCTTGTGACTTATTTCACTTATATACCTTCCAATTCTATCCACATTGAAGCCAACTGTCTGATTTCTTTTTTTCTAATATCTCACACTATTGCATTATCTATATAAAAACTTCTGAATCCATTCTTCTGTTATTGGACATTTGAGTTGTTTCAAAGTCCTGGCCATAGTACTATTCACCACAATGAAATAGTTATGCTTAATTATGATGTTAATGGGTTTTGTTTTGTTGGGTGGGGTAGATATCAAGAAGTTAATTGCTGAATTCTATTGGAGGTATATTTTTACTTCTTTGAGAAATATTCATAATACTTTCCATAGACACTGAGACTGACAACATTACAACTAACAGTGAATGAGGGTTCCTGTATCAAACAGCTCTAGTCATTTCAAAATTTTGAAATATATGACACTGTCACATATGTGACATGTTATCTCACTGTTATTTTATTTATTGATTTATTTTTAATTTTTCATGCTTGTCCCTTATAACAGAAGACAATGAGAACATCTTCATGTCTATGGGTCACCTCTATGATTTCTTCAGGGAAGGTAAAGGTAAAGGCCCTCCCGTTGATCGTCGATTTGCTCGAGCGGGCCCAGTAACGTCTCCATTGGAGACTTTGTTGTTACTGTGTCTGGCATATCGAATACGTCACGGGGAGCCTGCCAGGCTCTGCCGTGCAGGCGAGATACTCTCGGTAGCTTGCCGGGCTCTCCGAGAGGGGCGGAGGAATCGAACTCGGGTCGGCCATGTTGGCCGCTTGTAAGGTGAATGCCTTACAACATTTTATATGAGATTTTTGTTACTTTTACTCTTGAGCATGAATTAATTAATTAACAAAATTAATGAATTTTGTTCCAATACTATTTTCTTTTATCATAGATTGAAAGACTAAAATTAGGCACAACACAAGAGTGTTTCCTTTATCAAGCTGTAATCAATGTACTCTCAGATCCTTTTCACAACAATTAGGAAAGAAAAATAAATCATTGAGATCCAAATGGTAAAAAAAAAGAATACCACCATTCACATATGCCATAATTACATACATAAAACAAATTAGAACACATCACAAAAGGAAAAAAAGTAAAAAAATTTTAAACATATGGATAAATGTCTAACATTAAGTTAAGCTTACAATGTGGAGACTATATTTCAGAAGACAAAGTACTCACATTTCATAATATAAAAAAATAAAATAGGACATCAAATCATCCAAACATCAAATCATCCAAACAACAAATTACCTCTTACATACTATACCTCCACAGATACCCTCTTCTAAATGACAAAAATTTTCACTATTATGCCTTTACTACACAACCATGCGAGCAAGCAGGGTTCCGCAAAGGACTCAGCACCATCGACCACATCCACACGATAACCAAGCTCATTGAGGTTTCTCGGGAGTTCAAGATACCGCACTGTTTAACGTTCATTGATTTAAAGAAGGTCTTTGATTCTGTTGAGACGGAAGCGGTCATGAAGCCCTAGCCAATCAGGGCATTCAAGCCCAATACATCAGGATCCTCCGTGAGCTGTATTGCGGATTCACTACCAGGATCTCACCATTCTACAAAGAAGTGATCGTTGATGTCAAGAGAGGGTTGCGGCAGGGTGATACCATTTCACCGAAACTCTTCAGTGCCACCCTCGAGAACATCATGCGACGACTGGAATGGGAAGGAATGGGAGTGAAGATAGATGGTCGGCAACTACACCACCTCCGCTTTACTGATGACATTATTTTAATAACAACAAACATCAGCCAAGTGGCACAAATGCTGGCCGACTTTGACCGTGAGTGTGGAAAGGTAGGACTACAGCTGAATCTTACGAAGACAATGTTTATGAGAAACAGCCTTGTTCCTGACGCCCCATTCGCTCTCAATGGAACGACCATCTCCGAATGCAACAGCTATGTGTACCTAGGTCGAGAGGTCAACATGACAAATGACCTGGCACTCGAGCTGTGCAGGAGGAAGAGAGCGGCTTGGAACGCCTTCAAGAACATCGAAGAAATAGCTAAGAGAATGAAGAACCTCCGGCTCTGGGCACATCTCTTTGATTCCACTGTTCTTCCTGCATTAACATATGCCTCAGAGACCTGGGCCCTACGCAAACAAGATGAGAACGCTATTCAGGTCTCCCAAAGAAGAATAGAAAGAGCTATGCTTGGAATATCACATTTCACTCAAATGAGAGAAAGAATCCGGAGTTCTGACATCCGACGATCAAGGATCAGGGACGCTGTCTCATTTGCCAAGGTGTCGAAAATCAGATGGGCTGGTCACGTAATGAGATTTAAAGACGACCGTTGGACTAGAGCTGTACTGATTGGATTCCACGGGATGTCAAAAGACCACGTGGCCGCCCACCTACCAGATGGTCAGACTTCTTCGTCAAGATCATGAACAATCGGTTTGAGGCCCTTCATGTTCCCGGAGCGAACAGATGCCATTGGGCTACACTAGCACGCGACAGGGACAAATGGAGACGTTACTGGCGCCCGCTCAAGCAAATCGAGGACTAACGGGAAGTTAAGTGATTAAGTGATTAAGTGATGCCTTTACAGGTGGTGATACTGGAGCTGGAACATTGTAGGCCTGAGACCAGATTGTCAACATTTGTAAATAATCGTGCCTAAGAAATAAAAGATGCACAATTATTATTTAGAGCTACCCCCCCCCCCCCCCACACTCAGACATGCTGAGAAAGCGTTGTGAAATGATTGGCTTTCTAAAGCTGGGTTCAAGAATTAAATGTTTTGGATTTCTGCTATTTTACTTATTAACTCTGAAAGTATTTCTACTGAAAGTCAGATAATTAAGAGATTGATTTCTGTGCTCTGGAATCGTGGCCATGCCGGAGAGCCGCTCATGGGGGGGGGGCAAATGCTGACCTCGGTAGGACGTGAGGAACGGGCCGGAACGCCCCCCTTCCCATGAGGTTTTAGTCGCCGGCTCATACCTGCTTTCATACCTGCTTTCCACAAGGCTCCCAGGCGGCCGCCATCTTTCTTTCCAGAGAGGAGAGGCTCTTTTAACTTCTTTTTCAATTTGAATCTCATCGATTTCTTTTCTGGCTTAATTCTGGATTTAATTCTTTGCAACATTATATTTTGTAATATAATATTGTAAATTAAATAATAAAAATTAGAACAGACATCTTTGTCCTGTGACTGATATAGAAAAGGTTTTAGCTTTTTATCATTGAATATGATGTTTGCTATACATTTGTTGCATGACATTTAATATCTGAGTTAAGTACCTTTTATCAGTTTTTTTAATTTTTCAAAAACTATAAAATGAGGTCATATCTTGTTTAAAGAATTTTTTATTCATCTATTGATACAATCATCAGCACAGTAAGTAGGGCATTTGCCTTGCACATGGCCAACCCGATTTCAATTCCTCCATTCCTCTCAGAGAGCCCAGCAAGCTACCGAGAGTATACTGCCCACACGGCAAAGCCTGGCAAGCTCCCTGTGACGTATTCGATATGTCAAAAACAGTAACAACAAGTCTCACAATGGAGACATTACTGGTCCCAACACGAGCAAATCGATGAACAACAGGAGGACAGTGCTACGGAGCTATTGATACTATCATATGATTTACCTCATTCCTATTGTTGATATGGTACTTTACTTTTTTTTGCAAATGCTGAACCATCCTTATGTCCTTGGAGTAAATCATACTTGGTCTTCCTTTATAATTGTTCTTGTATACTGAGTGTGATTTACCAATATATTTTTTAAAAAAATAGTGTCATATTTTCAAATATATATCCTAAAACATTTGTTTTGTGTGTTGTCTCAATCTCTTTTGGCATCTGGTTAAAATTGACCTTATAGATATTGATTAAAATAAATGTGATTCTTTAATGTTTTGAACGGTAACTGCAGCAATATCAACCTCCGAACACCACTTACTACTTCCTGCCCAATTTTTCAACTCCAATACCTAGAGACATGGTCCAGTCCATCCTTTCACCTGTTAGATATGGATCAGAGTCTTTGCACACATACTCTTTCCCACTCCCAGGTTCCCACACTCCTCCATTTGCTGATCCCATCAATAATGTTGAAGTCTAGCTCCAGAGACAAATAGAACAGGGGCTAATGCCCTCCAACATCCTGATGGATCTACCACATCTTTCAGAAGGGCAATGGAGAAGATTATTCATGATTTATACTCGGATCTCTTTAATAGCCATGTCCACTTGCCCACATGCCAAATTCTGCAAAATGGGTATGTTGTTCCCAACGTTCTCCCTTCTGCAATCCAACACACCATCTCATCGGTAAAGAAACAAAGAGTAAGTGGCCAAAAAAAGGTCAGACCTGAACACCTGAAAAATCTAATGTCAGTACTCATCAATACACTGGCTTGGCTCTTAACACAATCCTGTCTGAATGCAAGGTTCAATCCCAGTGGAAAACCAGCAGGACTGCACTACTATTCAAGAAGAGAAACATCAACGACATTGGCAACTATCGCCCAATCTGCCGTTGTCTCTCATCTATTAGCTGTTCACTCGAGTCTTCCTGAATAGGATTGGTTGAACACTAGATGAAGGACAACCATGCGAGCATGCCGGGTTCCGCAAAGGATTCAGCACCATTGACCATATCCACACAATAACCAAGCTCATTGAGGTTTCTCAGGATTTCAAGATGCTGCTCTGTATAACGTTCATTGATTTAAAGAAGGCCTTTGATTCTGTTGAGACAGAAGTGGTCATTAAAGCCCTAGCCAATCAGGGCATTCAAACTCAATACATCAGGATCCTCCGTGAGCTGTATTATGGATTCACTACCATGATCTCACCATTCTAAAAAAAGAAAGTGATCATTGATGTCAAGAGAGGGGTCGACAGGGGAAATTATTTTACCGTAACTCTTCAGTGCCACCCTCAAGAACGTCATGCGACAACCGCAATGAGAGGAATGGGAGTGAAGATAGATTGTCGGCAACTACACTACCTCTGCTTTGCTGATGACATCGTTCTAATAATACCAAACGTCAGCCAAGAGGCACAAATGCTGGGTGACATTGACTATGAGTGTGGAAAAATCGGATTACAGCTGGATCTCACAAAGACAATGTTCATGAGAAACAGTCTTGTTCCTGACATTCCATTTGCTCTCAATGGAACGACCATCTCTGAATGCAACAGTTATGTGTACATAGGTCGAGAAGTCAACACAACGAATGACCTGGTACCTGAGTTGCATAAGCGGAAGAGAGCAGCTTAGAACGCCTTCAGAAGTGTTGAAGAAATAACTAAGAGGATGAAGAACTTCCAGCTCCGAGCACATCTCTTCGATTCCACTATTCTTCTTGCATTAATATATGCCTCAGAGACCTGGGCCCTACAAAAACAGAATGAGAATGCTATTTGGGTCTTTCAAAGAGGAATCAAAAGAGCTATGCTTGGAGTATCAGGCTTCACTCAAATGAGAGAAAGAATTCGGAGTTCTGACCTCCAGACCTCCATCAATGCTCAAGAATCAGGGACGCTGACTCGTTTGCCAAGACATCGAAAATCAAATGGGCTGGACACGTAATGAGATTTAGAGATGACCGCTCGACTAGAGCCATTACCGACTGAATTCCACTGGACATCAAAAAATCGTGCGGCCGGCCACCTACGAGATGGTCAGACTTTTTCGTCAAGACCCCGAATGCTCGGTTTGAGGCTCTTTGTGTTCCTAGAACGAGCAGATGCCATTGGGCTATGCTAGCACACAACAGGGATGAATGGAGATATTACTGGTGCCCGCTAAAGCAAATCAATGAGTAACGGGATATTAAGTGATCAAGTGATCCCTGGAGGCCTCCAGAACTGCCAGGCTCACTCTGTTGGATTTTGGCACCACAGACCCCTGCTACACCGTGACTTCAGGTCTTATGTCTGAACTACAGGCAGGTCTGAGAGAGTTTCAACATAAGCATTATCTTTAACATAAAATATTCTAAAATTGAGCTGAAAAAATTTTCCCAGTAGATTACAAAAGAACACATGTTCCCCATGTATTGATAAAATATGATTGTATTGCTGAAGTACACTTGAAAAACACAAATCACAAATCATAAATCATCCTGTTAATCGTCGATTGCCTCGAGCAGGCCCCAGTAACGTCTACTTCATCCTAGCCCTGAGATTATATTCAAGGCTCTTTAGGAGAATGAGACCCATCATTGTTACTGGTATTTGGCATATTGGGTACGCCACGGGGAGTTTGCCAGACTCTGCCCTGTGGGCAGGCTACATTCGGTAGCCTGCCAGTTTGTCCAAAGTAGGAATGAGATAATAAAATGTCATAATAAGATGTTGCGCAGCCGCAAATGCAGCCGCGTGGTTCCTGGAGCTGGTTGAAAAACAGTTAAACAAAATATAAGAAAGTAATAAAATATAGTTTTATATTAACAATTATTAGTTTACAAGGATTTCTAAATTAAAATAATAAATGCTTATGACTTAGTAAGTAGTCACTTATGCATACAAGTATTACAACCCAAAATATGCATGACCTCCATGAAATAGCAAATTATTTAACAAGTTTTGAAACAGTCTATGCTAAGGCAAGTCTGCTTGTATGCAAATAAGATTTTAATCACAGAATACTAAACATTTAAAATTACATCTATTTTAAATTAGCCACTAGCCAAAATCATTGTTAAATCTTAAAAGCAATTAAACAATTATTTGTGTAAAAATTTTAGAAGACTTTGAAAATATAATTATCCTTTTTTCTATAATGAGATCATGATCTTTATTTGGAATAGGTTCCATATTATATATACCAGAGGATCTCAAAATATGGAATTAAACAGGAGTTGAACTGGCAGAGAATAAAGGTCATTTGGTAAAAAAGACACAAAGTATTTCTCAAGGTGAGTGTTTGAGTATGCTTATATCTGATTAATAGGTTTTTAATCCTGACTGGGAGACACACTGGTTTGGCTTTGTGTTTTTAGCTCTTCGGAGTTAACCCTAAGAATAACCCTCAAATAATTGACTTAGAAGATAAGGGTGAGTAAATTTGTCTCTTCTCTAGTGCTTGAAATTATTGTATGGGAAGAATATTCAAGTCTGACATTGGTGGGGAGGAAATGGCCCTGAAGAGGCCATCCCCAGCACTCATCAAGTCTAACCTCTTTGAACAGCTGTTTTTTTTCTCAGAGTGACTTGCTGTGTGTGTGTGAGGGAAGTGTGGGGGGGCAGGGGGTAGGGAAGGGTATGCATCTGTATGTATTTGAGTGTGAGAGTCACCAAAAAAGGATTTTCTATAGAGGTGATAATTGTGGCACGCGAAATGTGTCTAGCAGACACATTTGGAAGGACTTTGCAGATTCCATTTTTCATTTAATAATCTGAAATTATATAGTTTTCTTTTAATGCCTCAAGTGAAGAAAATGTCTTGTTTTATTTTACACAATAAAAAATTCTGTTATTATAGGCATTTCATTCTCCTTGCATACTCTATAAGATACAGCTTACTTCACCTTTCTGGAACCTAAGGAAATCACCAGAAAACATTCAGGATCTTCTTTCCTCAACATATGGATAAGCTGCCAGTGTCTGCACTTCACACAAGATGATAGTTTCCATATCTGTAATTCAGTCCCTTTCAGCAAAATATGGTTTGTGGAGAAAAGAACACTAAGTCCGTTTCAATTCTTTGACCACTTGAGGGTAGGTCTGAGGTCTCTTTGGCGAGGGAGGGTTCCTGGGCACCCTGGGTATTTACAGATCCTTGGAAGTACCCTAAAGACCAAATTAGCTATTATGTTCAGTTTTCTGGCAAGTTATTTCCTTGTTGAGGTGATATAATAATACACCAAGAGATTAAGTTTATTGTTGCATGTTTATTGGATCACATTGTAGAAAACCATAATTTCTTGTGCTTGAAATTCAGAATATCCAACACTTCATTGAACTGAATTGATTTGACTCACTGGAGAGTCATTTAGTTTATAATTTAATTCTATTACAATGTCTAATATTAGAGTCCTCTTTATTTGAAATGGGTTTTAGAAATAGATATCGATCAACAGAGCAAAAATATATATACCAAACTTGATGTCATTAAGTACCACATGAAACTCTATTTGAGTAAAAATGGAAACAATATCTATCAAAAATAATATGCGGAAGGATAACAGACTTCTAACTCAGGCTTAGTGGAAAATGCCATGAGGAAAAACCCACTGGCGGTCATATTAGCCATAGTCAATTCTAATAGTCGGCGGATGTTGGCTGCAGATGAAGATGGAAACTCTTCAAGAGAAAATTGTAGATTATAATATAATATAGATTATAATATAATACTTAATCACTTAACTTAGTCGTTAGTCGTCGATTTGCTCGAGCGGGCGCCAGTAACGTCTCCATTTGTCCCTGTCGTGTGCTAGTGTAGCCCAATGGCATCTACCTCCACTACCCAGCCGCTGCCACACTCCAGGACGCTTTCCGGACCCGTGTGGCAGCTCCGGCCGAGACTCACGCACGACTGAAGACCCACAGAACAAGATAAGCGGAACTCTCTGAGACCTTGAACTTCAGGCTCAACGGACCCAGTGACAGAGATTCTCTGCTTGCTCCCACCAACCACAGGTGACAAAGGGATTCTAATCAGGAGCCCCACCCTACCATGCCCTGTCTGCTCCTACCAACCACTAGAGACCCAGGGATCGGATTGCACACAGAAGACCCACCCTACCCCTACGGAGACCAGATAAATACCCCACTGGTAGACCTCCACTACAGACACTACCTCCACTACCCAGCCACCGCCACACTCCAGGATGCTTTCCGGACACATCATAAGACACTAAATACCCATCTTCCGGAATTGCCGTACCATATTTGATAGGGTTCAAATATGGTAACACCTACAAGAGTGATTAGAGGTCGCCCCAAAAGCCTCTATCCCTCTCAAAAAGACTGGCAAGCTACCGATAGTATTCTGCCCTCACGGAAGAGCCTGGCAAGCTATCTGTTGTGTATTCGATATGCCAAAACCAGTAATTACAACTGGTCTCATTCAACTGACCCTGAAGGCTTCACCGACATGGCAGCACTGAGAAGGATGAGAAAGGAGAGGCTGATAAAATCTCAAGGCTGAACAAGGCTGCCACAACGAAGGAAGACAAAAATGATCGTCTGTACTTTCAATGCACGTACGCTAGCATCAGATGCATCCATCGAGGACCTGACGGTACAAGCGCGAATGATCAAGTACGACATCATTGGTCTGGCCGAGACAAGAAGGCACGAATCTCACCATGCTGTTTTCAACACTGGAGAAGAATTATTCCTCGGAACATGTGATAAAAGAGGTGTTGGAGGCGTCGGTGTCCTTGTCAACACAAACTTAGCCATGAGCATTGATTCATTCGAATGCCTAAAAACCGGAATCGGACGTTTACATTTGAATAGATGTGGCTCACTGCCTGCAGTTTCTATCTTTGTTGTCTATGCACCAACATCTCATTATGATGAAAGAGAAATCGAGAAGTTCTACATGGAGCTGGAGAAGTTCTATAAAGAAGACCACACCTTCTACAAGATCATTGAGGGTGATTTTAATGCCAAGATAGGACCGAGAAGATCAGCTGAAGAACTTCACATTGGGACGCATGGCCTAGAATGGAACAAACAGGGTGAGAGACTGTCTGAGTTCATCATGTCGACCAAGACCATTCATGGTAACTCACAGTTCCAGAAGGCAGAATCTAAACGATGGACATGGGAGTTTCCCAGTGGACGATTCCATAATGAAATACACCACATCATATTCAATCGACGGTTTTGCCTGACTGATGTTGCTGTTGTCCCAAAATTCTAAATGGGATCGGACCACCATTTCCTTCATGCAAAATTCTACTTCACAGAGCGGGGAGAAAGGGCTGCAAAGTTTAAAAAGAGAACTCCCAGAATGACCACCAACTGGGAGCTCTTTGGCACTATTGCAGCAACATGGGAAGATGCCATTGTTGACAACATTGATGAGGAATACGATTGACTGGTTCAGCACCTCCATGATTGTGCGAGGAATGCCAAGAGAGAGATAGCCACAAAAAAAAGCCTGTCTTCAAAAATTCTTGAGCTTATTCGCCAACGTGGTTTGCCCCATGCCTCAGGCAACCGCAAGCTAACATCCGAGCTCGCAAAGCAGTGCAGAGATGCGATCAAGGAAGACCTCAAATAGAGAAGAGCAGAAGTGCTGGTAGATGCAGCAGAAGCCAAGAAAAGTATTCGTAACGCCCGCCTCTCCTTCGCCAACTACAAGACCAAGATGACTGCCCTCTGACGTCCTGATGGATCCATCACATCTTCCAGAACGGCAATAGAGAAGATTATCCATGACTTCTACTCAAATCTCTTCGATAGCCATGTCAACTTGCCAGCATACCAAATTCCTCAGGATGGATATGTCGTTCCCAACATTCTCCCTTCCAAAATCCGACATGCCATTTCGTCAGTAAAGAAACGAACAGCACTCGGTCCAGACAAGGTCAGACCTGAACACCTGAAGAACCTGCCGTCAGTACTCATCAATACACTGGCTTGTCTCTTCACACACTACCTGTCTGAATGCAAGGTTCCGTCACAATGGAAAACCAGCAGGACCGTACTACTGTTCAAGAAGGGAGACATCCATGACATTGGCAACTATCGCCCAATCTACCTATTGTCTGTCATCTACAAGTTGTTCACTCGAGTCATCCTGAATAGGATCGGCAGAACACTAGATGAAGGACAACCATGTGAGCAAGGCGGGTTCTGCAAAGGATTTAGCACCATGAACGATATCCACAAGATAACCAAGCTCATTGAGGTTTCTCAGGAGTTCAAGATGCTGCTCTGTTTAACGTTCATTGATTTAAAGAAGGCCTTTGATTCTGTTGTGACGGAAGCGGTCATGAAGCCCTAGCCAATCAGGGCATTCGAGCCCAATACATCAGGATCCTCCGTGAGCTGTATTGCGGATTCACTACCAGGATCTCACCATTCTACAAAGAAGTGATCGTTGATGTCAAGAGAGGGGTTCGGCAGGGTGATACCATTTCACTGAAACTCTTCAGTGCACCCTCAAGAACGTCATGCGACGACTGGAATGGAAAGGAATGGGAGTGAAGATAGATGGTAGGCAACTACACCACCTCCGCTTTGCTGATGACATTGTTTTAATAACACCAAACATCAGCCAAGCTGCACAAATGCTGACCAACTTTGACCGTGAGTGTGGAAAGGTAGGACTACAGCTGAATCTTACGAAGACAATGTTTATGAGAAACAGCCTCGTTCCTGATGCCTCATTTGCTCTCAATGGAACAACCATCTCCGAATGCAACTGCTATGTGTACCTAGGTCGAGAAGTCAACATGACAAATGACCTGGCACCCGAGCCGCGCAGGAGGAAGAGAGCGGCTTGGAACCCCTTCAGGAACGTCGAAGAAATAGCTAAGAGGACGAAGAACCTCTGGCTCCGGGCACATCTCTTTGATTCATTCCACTGTTCTTCCTGCATTAACATATGCCTCAGAGACCTGGGCCCTACGTAAACAGGATGAGAATGCTATTCGGGTCTCCCAAAGAGGAATTGAAAGAGCTATGCTTGGAATATCACGTTTCACTCAAATGAGAGAAAGAATCTAGAGTTTCGACATCCGTCGACGATCAAGAATCAGGAACGCTGTGTCATTTGTCAAGGTGTCAAAAATCAGATGGGTTGGTCGCATAATGAGATTTAAAGACATCCGCTGGACTACAGCTGTTACTGACTGGATCCCATGGGATGTCAAAAGACCACGTGGCCGCCCACCTACAAGATGGTCAGACTTCTTAATCAAGTTCATGAACTTTGAGGTTCTTCATGTTCCCAGAGCGAATATAATACTATTCAAGAAAATGCGTTAAGTCAGAATCACATTACCTCATTATCAGTTATAGTGCGATTTATCAGTTTAATTATATGCTTGGACAGATATAATGACATCAGAGATTCTGATGACTTCCATAATTCAAACACATTGGCAGAGCTGAAGAGAAATAACAGCAGGTAGGGTGGTTTCCTAACATGCTGCTGAGATACCAGAAATAAATGAATGAATCATATTGGCAAAGCAAAATGAAAATTTTTAGCACTTTCATTTTAATCAAGTGAAATTTAAAGGCAAACATATACAATAGAATTCAAAGATAGATAGTTTCACCATTGTTAGACTTTAGTTGGCTCTATGAATATTATAGGTTACCTGCAGCGAGTGGCCTGTAACTTCTTTCAAGCTTTCTTCCAATTTTAATATTATCAATTTATTTTCTGGATTAATTCCAGATTGATTTCTTCCCAATATCATTTTGTGTAATATTGCTTAGAATGGACTTCTTTGTCCTGTGACTGATATAGGAAAGATTTTAGTATTTTTGTCATTGAAAATGCTATTAGCTATTCATTTGTTGTATATGATTTTTAATATGCTGAGTTAAGTACATTATATTATATTTTTGATATTTTCAAGAGGTATGAAGGGATGTCACATCTTGTTTAAAGCACTTTTTATTCATTATTTTGATAAATCATATGATTTATGTCATTCATATTGTTGATATGGTACTTTTTTGCATACATTGAGCATCCTTAAGTCCTTGGAGTATATCCTACTTGGGTTTGCTTTATAATTGTTCTTGTATATTGAGTTTGGGTCACACTGGGCGATGGAAAGGGGTTACTCCAGGCTTTACACTCAGGAATTACTCCTGGCAGTGCTCCGGGAACCATATGGAATGCTTGGAATTTAACCCGGGCGAGCCACATGCAAAACAAAAGCCTTACCCTTTGTACTACCACTCCAGCACCTACTAATATATTTTCGAGGAAAAACATGTCATATTTTCAATGGTAAGTTCTAAAACATGTTTTGTGTGTTGTCTCAATCTGTTTAGTATCTGGTCAACAATTGCTTTAAAGTTATTGATCAGACTAAATGTGCTTCTTTAATGTTCTGAAACGTTAAACAGCAGAATATCAACCTCCAACCACCATTCACTACTTCCTGCCCAACTTTCCATCTCTAACACCTAGAGCCATGGACCAGTCCATCCTTTCACCTGTTAGATATGGATCAGGGATTTTGCACACACACACACACTCTTTCCCACTCCCAGTTCCCAACTCCCTCCTTTTACTAATCCCATCAATAATATTAAAGTCTAGCTCCAGACAATTAAAACAGGGGTAATGCATTTGTCTTGCATGCAGCCAACCCTATTTTGATGCCTTGCACTGCTTGTGATCTTGGAAGCATCACCAGTAGGAATACCTGAGGAGATATCCATTCTGAACACAGTCAGGAAAAAGCTCTGAGAACCACGAGTGTAATGAAAACCCCTTCCCTCCAAAAGTCCATCTTCAGTTTGATAGTTCCTTCAGGTGAACCTATGAGGAACCATTACAGCAATGGCCAGTCCCTAAACTTACCGGCTTAGAGCTTGAGACCTAGTGTCATCCCATATGTTCTGCTGAGAAAAAAATAACATGGCATCCATGACTGACAAAGACAACGAGACTGATACTATAGACAAGAGAACTGAGTTGGTGGCCAACCACTGGGAGTTAGCTTAACTCTTCGTATTCACAAAATAACTGTAATAATTTTTAAAAGAAAACTGCTGAAGGGATCATCTACTTGAATGTATTGGGATGGAAATCTTCAAGAGCATTAGAAAGTTCAATGCAACACAAGGATTACATCAATCTTCTTGCTGTTTACTGAACTGAGGAAATCGGTGAAACAGTGATCCGATCAATGAAAAAACAAACCAAACTTGATGAAAAATATCTAAGAATTCAAAGAGAAGCAAAGGAGCTGAAGAATATAGTGAAAGGATTCAAGAGTTGCATAATGAAAGAAGCAGGAAATAAAAATTGGTGACCTCAAAAACAAGACACAGGACACCATCATAAAGTATAGGTCATGGAGGGGATGGAGAGATAGCACAGCGTATAGGGCCTCTGGCTTGTACGCGGCCGAACCAGGTTCAATTCCCAGCATCCCATATGGTATCCTGAGCACCACCAGGAGTAATTCCTGAGTGCAGAGCCAGGAATAACCCCTGTGAGGTCATGGAAAATAATTTGGGGTAAGAGAGATCATAACGTGACTTGGGCACTTCCCTTGCATACAGTCAATCCAAGATCAATTCCCAGCACCCTGTATGGTCTCCCAAGCACCACCAGCTGTAATCCCTGAACAAGAGCCAGGAGTAAGCCCTGAGCAGAGCTGTGTGTGGTCCCCAAACAAATTCAAAGCCTATGAATGTCTAAAGAGGTGTATTTTAAAATATTTTTATTGTAGACGGTATATGCATACAATATATTTCTATAAGCATTTTCTATAACCATTCCTATACTTATATGTAGTGTCCAAGGTCCTATGTCACATAGTATATTTTGGGGCTGACCTCTCATGACAGGGTAAATAAAAATAGGTCAAAGAAACAGATATGCCTTACTTCTCTTAAAAACCATTCTAAGAGCTGCTTTCATTGCTTTATTTCTCAGGCTATAGATCATTGGATTAAATGTTGGGGGCACAATAGTATAAAAAATAGTGAGCACAATGTCAAGAGCTGTTGGATTGTCAGAATGAGGTTTCAAAAACTCAAAGAAACCTGTAGAGGCAAATAACAGGACAACAGCAAGGTGGGGAAGGCAAGTGGAAAAAGCCTTAGACCTGCCCTCCGCAGATGGCATCCTCAGCACAGAAGAAAATATTTGCATGTAGGAGTAACCAATAAAGATGATACAGCCAAATGACATCAGAGTGAAGAAGACCGAGACCCCAACCTCCCTGAGATAGTCATTAGAACAGGAGAGTTTCAGGAGCTGGGGAATATCACAGAAGAACTGGTGAATGACACGGGGACCACAGAAGTGGATGGAGAAAGTAGCTGCCGTATGCATGACTCCAGAGAACGTCCCACTAATCCAGACACCAGCGATCCCATTGGCACAGGTTCTGATGTTCATGATGATGTCATAGCGCAGTGGAAGGCAGATGGCCACGTAGCGGTCATAGGACATCACCGTGAGCATGGCCATCTCGGCAATAGCACAGAGAGTGAGAGTAAAACATTGCGCCATGCATTCCCAGAGGGAAATATTTCCACTATGCCTGAAAGAATTGCATATGAATCTTGGTACCGTCACAGAAATATAGCAGAGATCCAACATGGAGAGATGCTTCAGGAAGAAATACATGGGTGACTTCTTGAGACTCTGATCCATTGAAATTGAGAGGATTATGAGAATATTTCCAAATAAAGCCAACAAGTATAAGACCAAGAACAGAGAAGCATAGAAAATTTCTAGCTGAGGCTTGGTAGAAAACCCCATGAGAAGAAACCCACTGGCAGTGACATTAGTCATAGTCATTCTTAGTTTTCAGCTGATCTTGGCCTCAGATGAAGATAGGGACTCTCCACAGAAACTTTTTTGAAGTGCAGTATACACTACTCAATAAAATTTGGTAAAGAGAAGTCAGAATCACGTTTCCTCATTATAAATTATAGAGCTATTGATAAGTTCTGTGCAGTGATAATGACATCAGTGATTCTGATGATTTCTCTAAGTTAAAAATATTGGCAAAGCAAGATGAAAGTTTTTAGCATATCCATTTAAATCAAATCAAATTCAAAGGCATACACCCACTAGAAATTTAAAAATATATAATTTTATAGATGATGTAAATATTATATTTATAAAATAGATATAATTTTTTGACAGGACTATGAAAAGTTAGAAATTTTATGATATTACCTACAGGTCCTAGTCATGAACAACTCCTTGAATTCTGTATCTGAGCTACCTAGACTTTCTTAGTAAGCTTTCTGATTGTACATCTGTCAAGAGCTACTTATTTAACAGAAGACTTCAAACAGTAGGAATTTTGTTTCTTTTTTTTGGGGAACCATATGTGGTTCTGGGGGTTGACTGGATGCAAGGCAAGAGCCTTCCTCACTGTACTATATCTCTAGCTTCACTAAGTAATTTTTAAAATTTAATGCAATCCATAACTGAGGAAAACTAAGCTTATTTAAAATTGGTACAGCAACAAAAGCCATGAACAAATCCTAAAAGTGCATTAAAAAAATTAACATGCAAGAAAAGTATGAATATATATTACCATTTTTTTAGAAATGATATAATCACTTTTAGGACTAAACATAGTAAATATAATTTAAGATATCAAAAGTTTTAAATGCATAACAAAAAAATTAGAAGACCACAGAATAAGAAGATAAAAGGTTCAAAGAAAGTAATTATTTCTGAATGGCAAGTACATGGTTGTATATTATTGACAGATTCATTAGCCTCACTCAAAAACATCTGAAATAACTGGATCTTCCTTTTCAGATTTTCAGCATTATTCCACAAATTAATCAATAATAATTTACTTAGAGTCGAGGAAGATGAATTTTGTCCCTTAATCTTGTTCCAAGTAATTGTACTAGAAAATTGTTCAACTCTTTTCTTGATAGAGATGACTGAGCTTAGAAGAAATCATCTGAACAACATTTAATCAAACCTATTACGAATTGATTTACTCTCGTTTTATGTTTAAAGTGATATGCATTTGTATGTGTGGGATGTATGTCACAAGAGCCTTAAAATATAATAAAAAATCTTAAAGGGTGATGCTCTAGGTTTATAGATAAATTTACTCTCTTAGACATTTTCTCTTCCAGCTGAAACTCACCAGGTCAGTAGTTGATGTCTTCAGGTATTTCATGTCTGCTTTATATGGAAAACATTCCTTATTTTTTTTTACCCGGAAGCTGAAAAAAAATTATATACTTGAAAATATTACTCATTTTGACAAATGAACTGTTTGGGTATTTGTTAATTCATATTGTCAATAATACAAAAGCATGAATGAAATAATACATTTTATTTTTAGCTTCATTCTTTTATATATCTTTTTGTCCCTTGAGAACATATGTAATGCATAATTTTATGTAATATTGCATAAGATATACATACATTTATATATTCAGCCGCTTGTAGGGTGTTAAAATTATCTTTGTTGCATTGCTATACAAGTAATGATCTAACCATTATTTAAGCTATTGCTCTATGTATGTGTGTGATACCAAGGATAGCACTGTAGCACTGTCCTCCCGCTGTTGATCGATTTGCTTGAGTGGGCACCTGTAACATCTCCATTGCGAGACTTGTTGTTACTATTTTTGGCATAATGCATATGCCACAGGGAGCTTGCCAGGCTCTGCTGTGAGGGTGGGATACACTCAGTAGCTTAAGGGCTCTCTGAGAGAGGTGGAGGAATCGAATACAGGTCGGCCACGTGAAAGGCAAATACCCTACCCGCTGTGCTATTGCTCCAGTCCAACTTAATGCATATATATGCAAATGTAAAATGTTTACCAACTACAATTACATAATCTAGTTGGCAAACTTATTTGTCTTTTTTTTAACCAAGGGTACAGCAGGAAAAAAATGAAGGAACATCTTAGACATCACTTAATGAATTTTGTCCTTTGTTAATATCTCTTAAGTTGGATGATTAAATATATATACTTTTATTCTTAAATAAAATCCCCCAATATTTCTAGTCCTTTCAATGTAGCTTCAGTATTTTATATTGGCCTTTCTTCTTTAATTTCATGCTTTATTTGTATCAAACTTATTAATTTCTTCTGACAAATAAGTCATCAAATTTTGACACTTCTGTTATAGGTTTAGGTGGATATTTCAAAGCATAACAAATGTTTCATAAGATTAACAATTTCTACCAGTTATTCTGGTTGTATGTTTTTTCTATAGTCTTAGCAATATAAAACCATTCATTCCAGCATTTTTTGGATTACTTTCTCCATCATTAATTCCTGAATAAAATGAAGAAATTAATAAGCTGGAGAGTCCTGTTGTGAGAACAAAAATGTCTCTCTTTTGATCTCACATTTTTAAAATCTTTTATTCTTAAGCTTCTGATTAAGATGTGAAGTAGACTCTCTGGTGGCAGATGTGTTTCTGGAAATCTTTCATGGTTGTTAAAAGCCTACTAGTAACAATTTGGTAAACTATGGTGTGTCAATAATGTAATATTTAAAAATAAATCAATTTTTAAAAACTTACAGCATTAACAAAAAAGATATGCAATTTTCCTCTCTGAAACATATGATATATTCTGTTTTAAAAAGTGTTTTTCATATTTGAACTGTTTACCTCTTATTATTGATATGGAAATGTTTTCACATCTTTCGTATATCAACCTTCTAATAATGAATAGATACTATGAATGCAAAGATTTTAAATGTCACTGTATCATCCATTCAGACTGATTCCTTCATGGAGGTTATACAAAGAAAGGTAGCACCACGGAGGTGAGAATGTGACTTCAGAAAATATTTTTGGAATGACAGGACCTGACAAATTTTTATTCAAATTCATAATATCCATAAAAATGATCTGAATTCATACATGTACTTTAAAATTGTGCTCATTGGTGTATCAATCAGAGTGTATCAATCTCTAAAATCTTTCCTTCTAGAATCTCAGATAACTCACCAGAGCACATTCAAGAACTTCATCCATCAAGAGAAGAACAAATGGTCCGTGTCAGCAATTGGTCTTCATGATCAGTCTGTGAACAAAATGTGTCTGGTAGGGCAAAAAAAGAAGGCATTTTCAATCTATTTTTGACCACTAGAGGTTAGATTACAAAGAATCTTTGGCAGCAGCAAAGCCCCTGGGTCTAATGTCTTCTTGGCCAACTTTGAAAACACCTGGGACCAATCCTGCAATTATATACAAGTATTGTGTGTGTGTTTTTTATTGTGTTCATATAATGATCACACTTATTTGGGGTTATAGTTTCTAAACTAAAGTTACTAGAAAATATTTTGATTTACGTTTTAGATTCATTATCCAATAGAGACTTAATTGATGTAATGAATAGATAATATTCAAAATTTTGTATGACAAGTTAGTGATATTATATGTATAGGCAATAGTACCAAAGGAATATTTCCTAGTATTATACTACCATATTCCAACAATTTTATTCTGAATAGGTAAGTAATTAATAACTGTTTAAAATAAAGCCTGTAAATTCTATCCTGGAATCACTGCACAGCAACTTGGGGTATAGAATTACTTTCTGTTACTTCATTGGGCTCATTTCATGCTCTCTGGAGAAGACTGAATTCTTTCCTGTGCTTGTGTTTTTTTCCCCTTTTCCCTTTGACCAAAATGTACACATGCATGTTTGCATACACACACACGTTGGCAGAAAAGCCCCTTTTGGTCTGCTTTGAAGTGCCACACTAATCCCTGGGCTGGGGTCCGGGATGATCCTCCCAGATCACTAAGCTCATGAAGCCTGTTGCAGTGCATATTTATTGTGGGTTAATAATGACCATGGCACAGGACATTTCTGGCAGGTGTGTGGTGACAATTGAACCACTGTAATCACACAGGTAAGGTGTGACCCTATCTATAGAAAACACATGTTTGTTCTGACCACTGTGAGTTCGTGACTGTGTAGCATTTCTCCCCTGTATTCCCAGCCTATAAAGCCATGCTCGTTGCCTAATAAAACTGGAACTGCTTGACAGGACCCCTGCCATGCTCATGTGCGTATTTCTCAGTTGTGGAGGCGGTGACGTAGGAACATGCTCTTTTCCCCAGACCCCTCTTTTTAGCAGAAGGGTAGCTTGGCTTGGCCCTCAAGTCAAGGGGACCTGCTCGAGGAGGACTGTGAAGATAGCCCAACACATACACACACACACACACACATATATATATATATACATATATATGTGTATACATATATACATATTTACACATATGTACACAAAGTTAGTGACTTCATTTCTATATAAAGTGATTGTGGGAATATGGTCAATGGCTGAACACCAAAAAATGGTTAAGCAGGATAAACTCAAGATAGGCATGGTTTTTGTGGTATGCCATGGGTCCACTAGTCTCCCAACTCTGAGGAACCCTCTCTAGTGGTACAAGGCCGCCTTCCCCCTGCAGAATCCCTGGCAGCTGTGCTCATGCCCAAACATCTGCACCTTGTCAGCAGAGAACTCCATTGCTTCATAAGCTCTGTAGAATTCCAAACTGCTGAAAATTCCAAGCACAATGATCTTCAGGCTGAGAATTCTAGGGTCTTCTTGGATTGGGGGACAACAACCTCCCCCAGCATCAAGTACTTGCTTGAGGCTTGACAGTCACACCCACATCTCACAAGCAAGGTCATGGAAACGGACTGCTCAGGTAACTGTTTTGGAGTTTCTGAAACACGTGACCATATTTGTGACTGTTCAGCTTCTCCAAATTCTGCAATACTGGCATCCTAAGAGGAGCACATTAGACAGGAAAGTAACACAGAAGCTAGCTAAGCTCCACAACAAAACATTAACATAGAAGGCTCAACTAGCAACAGAGAGCAACCAAACCCTCAGACAAGAACTTAATGACCTCATGAGGAGATAAAACAATTTTTTTTCACAAAGTATTTTTAATAATTCTATTAGCCATGCTTGTACCAAGTAATAAAAAAAATAAAAAAATCTAAAAGCCTTCCTTCTACATTTGGGGACAAGCAAGTTGCCCTCTCCAGCCACTTCAATATTGTTATGGAAGTACTTGCCATAGCCTTTAGGCAAGAAAAAGATATCAAGGGTATCCAGACAGGAAAAGGAAGAAGTCAAGCTTTCATTATTTGCAGAAGACATGATACTATAGTTTGAAAATCCTCAAGATTCTACAAAAAAGCTTCTAGAAACAATAGTTTTACATAGTAAACTCTCAGGTTATAAAATCAATGTCCAAAATTCCGTGGTATTGGGCAAAAAGAAAGAGATTATTTATAAAACAATCTCATTCACAATTGTGTCTTAGAAATCTAGTACCCCAAATCAGCTTAATTAAATAGGTGAAGGTTTCATGGAATAAAAGAGGACACAGGGAATGGGAGATGCATCCCCTGCTCATACATCGTAAGGATCAAAATGACAATAGTCCCCAAAATATTATACAGATTCAATGCAGTCCCTTTAAGGATACCAGTGATATATATTTTTTTAGAGAAATAGACTCCTAATGTGCTCCTATTCGGATTTCAATATTGCAGAATTTGGAGAATTTGCACAGTCACAAATACGGTCACCTGTTTTAAAACTCCCTGAAATTCATGTAGAACAATAAACCCCAATGAATAACTAAAGCAATTCTTCTTCCAAAAGAAGATGGGGGGATTTAACTTCCCCAACTTTAAACTGTACTACAAAGTTGCAGTAATTAAAACAGTATGTTATTGGACAAGAAACAGACCCACAGAGCAATGAAACGGAGTTGAATATTCTGTCACAGACTCTCAAATATCTGATCACTTAATCTCTGACAAAGGAGCAAGAAATATGAAGTGGAACAAAGAAATTCTCTTCAACAAGTGGTACTGGGAAAACAGGACAGCTACATGAGAAAAAAATGAACTCAGACCTCTGTCTCATGCCAAGAACAAAAGTCAGATCAAAATGGATTAAAGACCTGAATATCAGACCTAAATTCCTAAGATCCATGGAGGAAAATGTAAGCAGAACCTCCATGACATTTAAGCAGAAGGCATCTTTAAAGGTGAAACACCACTGACAGAGCAAGTGGAAGAAAACAAAAACAAATGGGACTCCATTAAATTAATAAGTTTTTACACCTCAAAAGAAACAGTGAACAAAATACAGAGGGCCCATGGAATGCGAAAAATCATTTACCCAATATCCATCATAAAAGGAGAAGTCAAAATAGTGTTAAAATATATGGTAATGATATATGAACTTGCTAGACCCCATCATAGTAATTTAGTTATTAAATTATCCTTTCATTTTATTAGCATGTATACCTACAAATATATCTATATTGATGTTATTTTATATACCTTTATTATTATGTATTTATTGAAACTTTTATAAGCATTTATATCATAGGCTCTCAGTGACTACATTGTTATATAAACATTTCTTTCCCCAAACTTACAAATTAATCCATTTTATCTGAAGAGGCCGAGTAATTGGAAAATGAAACTTTCACAAAGACTGCAGCATATCTGTCTGGAGACTGACAGTGCTGATTGAAGACAACTGAAGTTATAAATGTCCAAAAATACTAAGAATTACAGCACATTTTTTTCAATTCTTATGCTATACATTATTGCATATCATTTTATGGAAATGACCAATGACATTAACATATATGAGGTATAAACAAATGAGCAGTTTATCCTACATATGGTATATTCCATCATTATCATCATCACACAAAATGATTAGGAAAAGAAATCATGTTGACATCTTCAGCATTTTGAAACTTACATTATTATCACACTTGGTTTGTGTATTAAGATTTAAGTTAAGATATTCACAGAAGTAATTTTTAACTAGTACATATATATTCCGAGGTCTAAGTAATTTTATTACTCATGTAGCACAAATAAAAAGACATGTAAATCACAAAGTATTTGCAATTTGAATTTTTGATTGATTAAAACCCAGGATATTTTGAAATTTTCGCACAATTGACAATGAATAGAAGTAAGTGTCTCAACACAAGAGGTATGCTACTCTTCTCTGAAAAACCTTACTTATAGCCAACTTGATAGCATTATTTCGCAGACTATAGATCATTGGATTGAAAGTTGGGGGAACAACTGTATAAAGGATAGTAAGGAAAATGTCTAGAGCAGTTGGAGAGTCAGAATGAGGCTTGAAATATTCGAAGGCACCAGTAGAAAGGAACAACATGACGACAGCGAGGTGGGGGAGGCAAGTGGAAAAGGCCTTGGCTCTGCCCTCCGCAGATGGCATCCTCAGCACGGAAGAGAAGATGTGCACGTAGGAGAACCCAATAAAAAAGAAACAAAGAAGGGCCAGGAAAGCCACAAAGGCAGTGACACCAACCTCACCCAGATACTCATTGGAGCAGGAGAGTCTCAGGAGCTGGGGGATATCACAGAAGAACTGGTGAATGACGCGGGGGCCACAGAAGTGGATGGAGAAAGTAGCTGCCGTGTGCATGGCTCCAGAGATGGCCCCACTCACCCAGACGCCGGCGACTCCATGGACACAGGTTCTGACGTCCATGATGACGTCATAGTGCAGGGGCAGGCAGATGGCCACGTAGCGGTCATAGGACATCACCGTGAGCATGGCCGTCTCCGCAACAGCACAGAGGGTGAAAGTAAAGACCTGTACTATGCATTCCCAGAGGGAAATACTCCCACTCTGAGTGAAAGTGTTGTAAATGAATCTTGGCACAGTCACAGAAATGTAGCAGAGATCCAACAAGGAGAGATGCTTCAGGAAGAAATACATGGGGGACTGGAGACTGTCATCCAGGGAAGTGGTGGTGATGATGAGCATGTTGCCAGTTAATGCCAATAAGTAAAGAATAAGGAACAGACAAGCATAGAAGATTTCTAACTCAGGCTTGGCAGCAAACACCATGAGAAGAAATCCACTCATCGTGTAATTCGTCATACTTCTTGTGTTGGCTGTAGGACACGATAGACAATCTAAAATAGATAATTTTAATAACATCAATGAAGTACCTGAATATGTAGTGAAGAACTTTTTCATTATAAATAGATGCTTTATATATTGGTAAACATACTGACAAATTTAAATTGTCTTTGTGAAAGGAGTAAATATTTGCTCTAGATTATAATGTTTTAATAGCCAACCTCAAAGTGAGGTTGAATGAACTTGACTTGAATGACAGAATTGACTATGGTAATATGTATTAGATCATCATGGTCACAGTCCTCCCGTTGTTCATTGATTTGCTTGAGCGGGCCCAGTAACGTCTCCATCATGAGACTTGTTGTTACTGTGTTTGGCATATCAAATACGTCACGGGGAGCTTGCCAGGCTCTGCCATGCGGGCGAGATACTCTTGGTAGCTTGCCAGGCTCTCTGAAAGGGGTGGAGGAATCGAACTCGGGTCGGCCATGTTGGCTGCTTGTAAGGCAAATGCCCTACCGCTGTGCTATGGTAATGATAAATAGATATAATGTCACTGATTCATTAGAGTAAACTTGACTCTGAACAATAAAGTTGTCCTGGTCGCTAAAGATATGTATTTTTAAGGTATACTTTGGTGATCTATTTATTTTGAAGTTTCTCTTCAAAAACTTGTATACTGGACATTGTTAACACTGCATCTCCAGAGTCTTTAGAAGAAAGCCTGGTAATAACCAGTACGTAATTTGAAGTGTAGAATTGAAAATTTATTCCCGTTTAAAATAGCTAACATTTTAACTTTTGAACATATGAGGAGTGATATCACAGCAGGTAGGGCGTTTGCCTTGCATTCAGTGGATCCGGCAGACCCAGGTTTGATCCTTTACCCGTCTCAGAGAGCCTGGCAAGCTACCGAGAGTATTTCCCCCGCAGAGCAAAGCCTGGCCAGCTACCTGTGACGTGTCTGATATGCTAATCATAGTAACAATAAGTCTCACAATGGAGATATTACTAGGTCCGCTCAAACAAATCGATGAACAACTGGAGGACAGTTGCTACAGTGCTTGTGAAAGGAATGAACATTGACTATGAAGCTTCACTGTCACTGTCACTGTCACTGTTCTCCCTTTGTTCATCAATTTGATCACAGTAACATTGTGAGACTTGTTGTTACTGTGTTTGGCATATTGAATACATCACAGGTAGTTTGTCAGGCTTTGCCATGCAGGCAAGATACTCTCAGTAGCTTGCTGGGCTCTCTGAGAGGGGCGAAGGAATCAAACCTGGGTTGGCCTGGTCGGCTGCATGCAAGGAAAATGCCCTACCTACTGTCCAATTGCTCTAGCCCAACTATGAAGATTATACATTTTAAAATTTCTATTTCAGGAGACTAACACCCAAGAATAGCCAAGATAACTACCAGGAGGTTTACTCTATGGCTTGGAGGCCAGCCACACATGCTAGGGGAAAGGCAGCTCAGATAGAGAAGGGAGCACCAAATAAAGGGTGTTGGCAGGATCCTCCCAGGATGGGAGAAGCATACTGAAAGTAGACTATAGACCTAACATGATTGCCAGTTGATCCCTCTTTTGCAAACCACAACACCCAAAAGGAGAGAGAGAGAGAGAGAGAGAGAGAGAGAGAGAGAGAGAGAGAGAGAGAGAGAGAGAACAATAGGGAATTCCCTGCCACAGAGGCAGGGTGTGGTGGTGGGGATTGGGGGTGGGAAGGACACTGGGATCTGTGGTGGTGGAAAATGAACACTGGTGGAGGGATGGGTACTTGATCATTGTATGATTGAAACCCAAGCACAAAAAATTGTAAGTCTACAACTGTACCTTATGGTGTTTCACTAATGAAAATTAAAAAAAAATTCTGTTTGTTTCAAACAGAAAGAAATATTAAATAGGTTTGATTATATAGCCCAGAGGTAAAGTCGTAGGCTTTCAAGTACCAAAAATGGTTTTATGCTTTTGGTTTCATTTAGTTTTAGAAACTCCCGGTGATGCTGGGGGCCATTCCCAGCTCTCTTTCAGGGGTTTCTGAGAACCAGCTGAGAAAGGACAAAGTGTGGGATTTCTGCACACAAGCACACTCTTGTCCTCAACTGGGTTTGATCCCTTGCACCAGGCAGTTTCTGAGCATTGCCAGTGATCACTGGAGGCCCTTTAGCACCTCCACACTGGTTCCCTTCATCCTCAGCTTGGCAGGATCCCGGGGGCACCTCACACTGGGCCCATGAGCACTTCTGAGGGGGGTAAAGTTGCTCCCTGGCATTGGAGGACGCAGCAACACCGCACCCTAATGCCTAGAATTAAAAGGGACTGCTAAGGACGTAAGTGATAGTTTTACTCCACAAAATATTTCTGCAGTACAAGGAGTTTCTCTTCCTATTTTTAATTAAAATAATGTTTACGTATTCATTCTTGCTTAAAGTTCTTAAGTAAACATAAGATTCTTTATATGCCCTCAAAATCTGTCTTTTGTTTTCACTCGATTTTACAGCCTGTTTTCCACAACCGAAGGAGAGTCACCAGAGCACACCTAGAAATTTCTTACCTCATCATAGGGACGAGGTGTCAGGCTCAGAAGCTGAAACTCAGATCGAAGTCATAGCTCTGCCACTCAGTTCCTTTCAATAGAATGTAGTCTGCGGAGAGGAAAACACGAGTCCATTTCAATCCTTTGGCCATTGGGGGCTAGGAGGAATGTGCCTTTGGCAGCAGCAGAGATACTGGGTGCTCTGGGTATTGGCAATTCTGTGCAACACCCAGGGGTCCAAACTTGCAATTCTATTGGGTTTTCTTGCAATGCATTTTTCTGTTGAAGAGATTTTAATGATCACACCTACTTACTGGAGGTATCGCTTTATTTCTGTTCATTGAATCACATCATAAAAACATTATGAGTTGTGTTTTGATTGTAGAATATTCTACAAGACAAATTAATTTCTTTAATTAATTTTATTGACTATAACAATTTAATTTACAGTCTGATCTGGGGATAAAACCGAGGCTTGTAATTTCCCTTTTTAAAAAATGGGGTAAAAATAAATAATTTATTGCCAATTTAACAAGGTTTTATAGTATTTAAAAATTTTAATATTTATATTATAGATTTCAATACACGGTTATAGTAGCATTAAAGTTTAAAGCACTATGTACAAATTTACTTCCCCTAACCAAAGTATCCAAGCAAAATATTCTAGAACCTCCACTGTCCCTAAGAGACCTATTATCTTTCTTTTTCTTCTCCATCTCTTTCCCACTTTCTTGTACTCTGAGTTTTGTAAAGCAAGGCCAAGTATTTCTTATTGTTCCATCCTATCCAATGTTATTCTACAATCTTGGCCTATCTTTCTGTATACCACAGAGAAGTGAGATCATCTGTTTTGTCATTTACCTTGTGACTTAATTCACTTATATAACTTCCAATTCCATTTACATTGAAGCCAACTGTCTGATTTCATTTTTTCTAATATATCACACTATTGCATTATCTATATAATAACTTCTGTATCCATTCTTCTGTTATTGGATATTTGAGTTGTTTTTAAGACCTTCCTATTGTACTAATCATTGCAATAAAATAGTTGTGCGTAATTATGAGGTAAAGGTAAAGGCCCTCCCGTTGATCATTGATTTGCTCGAGCGGGCCCAGTAACGTCTCCATTGGAGACTTTATTTTTACTGTGTCTGGCATATCGAATACGTCACGGGGAACTTGCCCGGTTCTGCTGTGCAGGCGAGATACTCTCAGTAGCTTTCCGGGCTCTCCAAGAGGGGTGGAGGAATTGAACTCGGGTCGGCCATGTTGGCTGCGTGCAAGGCAAATGCCCTACCGGTGTGCTATCGCTCCATGTTAATGTTTTTCTTGTTGTTGTTGTTTCTGGGGTAGATGTCGAGAAGTTGAATTGCTTAATCATATTGGAGGTCTATTTTTACTTCTATATGAAATATTCATAATACTTTCCATAGACACTGAAACTGCCAACATTCCAACTAACAGTGAATGAGGGTTCCTGTATCACAGCACTGGTCGTTCCAAAATTTTGAAATATAGGACACTGTTACAAATGTGACATGTCATCTCACTGTCATTTTATTGATTGGTTTATTTTTAATTTTTTTGCTTGTCCCTGATAACAGCAGACTATGAGAACATCTACATGTCTGTGGGTCACCTGTATGACCTCTTCAGGGAAGTGTCTGTTTATTTTCTTCAATATTCTTTTTTTTAATGTAAGAGTACTGCTATTTATTCAACCACTGAATAGCTGATTGAATTGTGCATGAACTCCACTATCATTTTCAAAAAATTGGTGATTTGTGAGGGGGTCCATATGCTGGACAGCTCTGAATATATTTCCCTGATAGCACAGCGGGTAGGGCGTTCGCCTTACAAGCGGCCAACATGGCCGAACCGAGTTCGATTCCTCCGCCCCTCTCGGAGAGCCCGGCAAGCTACCGAGAGTATTGGATATGCCAGACATAGTAACAACAAAAGTCTCCAATGGAGACGTTACTGGGCCCGCTCGAGCAAATCGACGATCAACGGGAGGGCCTTACTTTATTAATAAATTAATTAATATATTTAATGAATTTTGTTCCAATACTATGTTCTTTTATCACAGGTAATTGCAAAAGATTGGAAGATTAAAATCGGGCACAAAACAAGAGTGTTTCCTTTATCAAGCTATAATCGGTGTACACTCAGATCCTTGTCACAACAATTAGGCAAGAAAAATAAATCATTGAGATCCAAATGGTAAACAAAGAGAATACCATTATTCACATATGGCATGATAATATACATAAAACAAATTAGAACGCGTCATGAAAGGGAAAAAAGTAAAAAATTTTAAACATATGGATAAACATTGAATATTAGGTTAGGCTTACAACGTGGAGAATATATTTCAGAGGACAAAGTACTAACATTTCATAATATAAAAAAATTAAAATAGCACATCAAATCATCCAAACATCAAATTATCTCTTACGAACTATACTTCCACAGATATCCTTTTCTAAGTGACAAAAATTTTCAGAATCATGCCTTTACAGTCGTGAGAGTGGAGCTGGAACATTGCAGGCCTGAGACCAGATTGCCAACATTTGTAAACAATGGCGCCTAAGATATAAATGTATAAAATATAATCCTATTTTTCTGTGGCTTTTCAGATTATTTTATTACTTAAATATTTATTCCTTATGTATATCCAGAGTAACCCCATAATCTGAAGAGGCAAAGCAAATGGTCTGTGGGACATGTTCAGCGAAAGTTTTGCAGGTCCAAGTGGAGCCTTAGGGGGATTGGTAGAAAGTTATAGAGCCCGAAATGACTAGTGATGTTAAAATCAGAGTGATCTCATCAATTCTGGATATCATGTATTGTGCAAAATTCAGTGAAATTAGGAAAATGAAGTATGAAAGTTATATCTGTTTTCCATCATCGCCGCATAAATTACTTGGGAAACAGACTTAAGTTGATTTCTTAAACATAGTGAAATTCGCATTATTTCCAAATCTGATTTTGTAGCATAATCACGAATCACGACCATCCTGTTATTCGTCGATTGCCTTGAGCAGGCCCCAGTAACGTCTCCTTCATCCTAGCCCTGAGATTATATTTAAGGCTCTTTAGGAGAATGAGACCCATCATTGTTACTGGTATTTGTCATATTGGGTACGCCACGGGGAGTTTGCCAGACTCTGCTGTGTGGGCAGGCTACATTCGGTAGCTTGCCAGTTTGTAAAAAGAAGGAATGAAATAATAAGTTGTCATAATAAGATGTCTGGGAGCTGGTTTTTATAGTCTCTGAGTCTTGGCCGTTGATGGGATTACACGGCGTCAGGGGGCCAGTTGGTGGGTGTGACCCCCGCCTACTGGAATTTGAAGGATCTGGGTGGAGGATGCTCGGCCCCAGTCTGAGTACGATTCGAGATCTCGGCCCAGGAACCCGCGTGGCTTTGTCCCTCTGCCAGTACCTTCATGTCTGCAGAGAGTGGTCTCAGCATGGTGGTGGCTGGTCCTGGAGGTCTTCAGCTGCCGGAGCCCAGGTCGGGGCGGGGAGGAAAGCTCAACCCGCTCCCCTCCAAGGGGCCCCGGCGAGGACAGTCAGGCGTGGGGGTAGGAGACTGCAGCATAATGATTAAAATATTCGCAAATTGTCTTTCTGTAGCCCAAAGTATGTTTATTTTAGTTTTCCAGGTTGCTCACATATAAAAGGGTTTCATCAACTGTGTGTTCAAAAAATGTGGGTGCGTGCTGTGGGTTTTTGGTAGTCAGGAGCCACTTCCCAACCTTGGTTGGTCACTGCTGCTGGAAGCATTAAGGAGAGAAGAGGGTCACCATGATGGTTGGGGGTCAGTCACTGTTTATTCCAATCTTTGTTCCCGTTGCAGACATATAATGCCTCTCATTCCAGTCTCACACTTCCCATACAGTCCACTCTTTCCATCCAGTTTCACTGTGTCCATCCAGTTGCACTCTCCCATTCCAGTCTTACTCTGGCCCCAATTCCCATCTCCCAGGATTAGTTAAGAGCCAAATCATCCAATTTAAGGTAGCAATTACACATAGATGAGATCACACAATCTACATATGTAAAGACCTTCCAGTGAAGCTTCTTCAAAGATAAAGATTCATCCCACTAGAAGATCTACCAAAGGGTGGAATTCCATTTAGGGGCATATTTCATCTTTTCTTAGTTTATATCCATTTAAATAGTCATCTTAAATTTACTTCTTAATAATATTAGTGATTTTGTATGGAAACATTAAGAGATATATTAAGCTTAAATCGTGACTTTCCTGGGGACATCTGAGGACATCCTGCTATATATTCCAGACCACAGTCCTTAGGTCAGATTAGTCTTTCCTAACCCAGCAGGGTCCTTATTCAGTCAATTTTAACATGACAGAGTTTGTCCATATCCTTGCTCTTAACTCATAAGTTTTATGACACGTGGCCTATCCCTTTTTGATGCCAGGGTAGCTTATAGCTGGTTCCATCCAATCCCTTCATCAGGACCCTTCAACTAAAAGCAACCGAGGCTTAAATCGAGTAAATATGACAGATTCCAGGAGTAAATATTTCTGGGAGTTGGTAAACTCACAATTTTCAAAGGAATAGCATTAACTGTCTTCCTCTAGTTGTACACAAAAGATATTGCACTAAAATGGACCTAGACTAATAATATATGCTCAGTTGATTTTTATGAACAAAGTATCAAAAGATATTATTGAATGTAAACATACTTTTCTGTGCAGAAGAAAGAGCTAAATTATTTATATTGAAAGAGAGGGGGAGAGGAAAAAATGTAGATGTTCTATCTCTCTCTGTCTCTGTCTCTCTCTGTCTCAACCTTTCCCTCTCCATCTCCTTCTGCCTGTTTCCCTTCCTCTCTGGTTTAAACCCAGAGAAGGAGCGATAGCACAGCGGTAGAGCATTCGCCTTACAAGCGGCCAACATGGCCGACCCGAGTTCGATTCCTCCGCCCCTCTCGGAGAGCCCGGCAAGCTACTGAGAGTATTCGATATGCCAAACAAAGTAACAACAAAGTCTCCAATGGAGACGTTACTGGGCCCGCTCGAGCAAATTTTATATTTAGTCTTTGTAAAAAAAAATCAATGTAAATTTTAAACAATTTTCCTTGGAACCAGAAATTTTTACCACTCCTCAAATTTAGGATGGGTTTAAGATTAGGATTAAGATTAGGGATAATAATAGAATTACAATATTTTCTACCTAGTGGTGGTGGCATTAGTTTGGTAATTGAATATAATAAAGTAAAAAGGTAAAGGCCCTCCCGTTGATCGTCGATTTGCTCGAGCGGGCCCAGTAACGTCTCCATTGGAGACTTTGTTGTTACTGTGTCTGGCATATCGAATACTCTCGGTAGCTTGCCGGGCTCTCCGAGAGGAGCGGAGGAATCGAACTCGGGTCGGCCATGTTGGCCGCGTGTAAGGCAAACGCCCTACCGCTGTGCTATCGCTCCAGCCATATAATAAATCATAAAAAACTTTATAAAAATAAATTATTTAAAATAAATTTAAAAATAACATTTGCATACTAGCGATATAGTGTTATATCCTACTTTGCAATTTAATAGAAACGTAACTCATACAAATTACCTTCTCCCTCTCAAGTTCAGTTTCCATGTAGTTAGAATAGCATACTAAACCCACCTAAATGTTTTATTAGAATAAATGATATACCTTTTAATATTCTACTTAGCATTGTTCATCATAAATATTCAACCATTGTTTAAGAATCTTTCTTTATTGCTATTATTAATGTATCTTTTTACATTAAGCAAAACGCTTCAAATGCTGCAATTAGAATATATTTTTTGCCTGACTTTCACTTTAAGCCCTGAGCACCCCAAGTGTAATGCAAACCACTTCCCTCCAAAAGTGTACCTTTTGCTTGCTAGCTCCTCCAGGCGAACCTTTGAGGACTCACGACAGCATTGGCCAGTCCCTAAACTTACTGGCTTAGAGCTTGAGACCTACTGTCATCTCACAAGTTCTACTGAGAAAAAAAGTAACATGGCGGCTGGAGCGATAGCGCAGTGGTAGGGCGTCTGCCTTGCACGCAGCCAACATGGCCGACCCGAGTTCGATTCCTCCGCCCCTCTCGGAGAGCCCGGCAAGCTACCGAGAGTATCTCACCCGCTCGGCAGAGCCTGGCAAGCTCCCCGTGACACATTCAATATGCCAAACACAGTAACAACAAGTCTCACGATGGAGACGTTACTGGGCCCGCTCGAGCAAACTGATGAACAACGGGAGGACAGTGGCTCTAACTGCCAGAGACAACAAGTCAAACACTAGACTGATACTATAAACAAGAGAACTAGTTGGTGGCTAGACCACTGGGAGTTAGCTTAACTGTTAGTACGCACAAAATACCAGTAATAATTTTAAAAAGAAAACCACTGAATGGATCATCTACTTGAATGTATAGGAATGGAAATCCTCAAGTACATCAGAAAGTTCAATGCAATCCAAGGATTACATCAATCTTCTTGCTGTTTACTGAACTGAGGATAGAGTTGAAACAGAAATTCAATAAATGAAGAAAACTCAAAGAAAAAAACCTAACAATCCAAAGAGATATATAGGAGCTAAAGAATATAGTGAAAGGACTCAACAGTGGCAGAATGAAAGAAACAGAAAATTTAATGGGTGACCTCAAAACCAAGGCACAGAACGCCATCATAAAGAATAGGTCATAGAAAATAATACAGGGTAAGAGAGAATATAAATTGACTTGGGCACTTCCCTTGCACACAGTCAACCCAAGTTCAATCCTCGGTACCTCAGTTGGTCCCCCAAGCACCACCAGGTATAATCCCTGAAAACACAGAGTCAGGAGTAAGCCCTGCGTATAGCTGAGTGTGGTCCCCAAAACAATGTCATAACATATAAATGTCTAAAGAGGTATATTTTCAAATATTTTATTGTAGACAATATAAGCATACAATATATTTCTCATAACACAGTTTTCTCTATAACCAGTTCTATACTTGTTCACAGTGTCCAGAGTGCTATGTTACACAGTATAATTTTGGGTTCGTCTCTCACGCCAGACTAAATAGATATGGGTCAAAAAAAGATATGCTTTACTTCTCTTAAAAAACATTCTAAGAGCTGCTTTCATTGCTTTATTTCTCAGGCTATAGATCATTGGATTGAATGTTGGGGGCACAACAGTATAAAAAAAAGTGAGCACAATGTCAAGAGCTGTTGGATTGTCAGAATGAGGTTTTAAAAACTTAATTTTAAATCCTATTTTTCAAAATCTATGCACTATGCATTCACAGAGGGAAATGTTTCCACTGCATCAAAGAGTTATAAATGAAACCTGTAGAAGCAAATAAAATGACAAAGCAAGGCGAGGAAGGCAAGTGGAAAAAGCCTTAGACCTGCCCTCAGCAGTTGGCATCCTCAGTACAGAGGAAAATACTTGCATGTAGGAGCAACCAATAAAGATGATACAGCCAGATGACAACAAAGTGAAGAAGACCAAGATCCCATCTCCCTGTTATAGTCATCAGAACAGGAGAGGTTCAGGAGCTGGAGGATATCACAGAAGAACTGGTGAATGACACGGGGGCCACAGAAGTGGATGGAGAAATTGGCTGCCAAATGCATGACTCCAGAGAAGACCCCATTGATCTAGAAGCCGACAACCCCATGGGCACAGGTTCTGACTTTCATGATGATGTCATAGCTCATTGGAAGGTAGATGGTCACGTAGCGGTCCTAGGACAGCAGTGCAAGCATGGCCATCTCTGCAATAGCACAGAGTGTGAGAGTAAAATGTTGCTCCACACATTCCCAGAGGGAAATATTCCCACTCTGCGTGAAAGAGCTGTAAATGAATCTCGGCACAGTCACGGAAATATACCAGAGTTCCAACAAGGAGAGTTGCTTCAGGAAGAAATACATGGGGGACTGGAGACTGTCATCCAGGGAAGTTGTGGTGATGATGAGCATGTTGTTAGCTAAAGCCAACAAGTCAACTAAGAACTGACAAGCATAGAAGAGTTCTAGCTCACGCTTGGCAGAAAACCCACGAGAAAAAAACCACTAGCAGTGACATTAGGCATAGACATTCATAATTTTTAGCTGATCTTCGGCTCAAATGAAGATAGGAACTCTTCAAGAGAACATTTTGTGAAGTACAGTATACACTACTCAATAAAATCTGGTAAGGAGAAGTCAGGATCACATTTCCTCATTCTAAATTTTAGAATGATTGATAAGTTGAGTGCAGTGATAATGACATCATAGATTCTGATGGTTTTTCTAAGTTAAAAATATGGGCAAAGCAAGGTGAAAATTGTTAGTATATCTTTTGTAATAAAATCAAATTCAAAGGCATAAATCTATTCAAAATTAAAATATAGATAATTTTATGACCAGAATATGAAAAGTTTGAAATTTTATTGGTGTATTGGTGTTACTACATATCTTCGTCATAGACAACTCATATTTCTGTGTCATAGATACTTAGATATTCTTAGCAATCTTCCTGCTGTACTTCTAGCAAGAGCAACTTATTTAACAGAAGACTTAAAACAGTAGCAGTTTTGTTTGTTTGGGGGAACCATATGTAGTTCTGGTGGCTAACTGGATGCAAGCCAAGAGCCTAACTCACTGTACTATTTCTATGACTCTACTAAGTAATTTTAAAAATTTAATTAATGAAAACCATAACTGAGGAAAACTAAGCTTATTCAAAATTAGTACAGTAGCAATAGCCATGAACAAATGCTAAAAGTACATTAAAAAATTAACATGCAAAAATGGATGATTATATAACACTTTTTTTCCAGCAATGATATAATCACTATTAAGACTACATATAGTACATATAACTTAAGGTATCAAAAGTTTTAAAACAGCGATGAAATTTGAAGACTAAGGAGTCAAAAATACTAATAATTATAACACATTTTTGTGAATTCTTATATTATACATCATTGCATATAATTTTAAAGACATGTTCAATGACACAAATGTATTTTAGGTATAAACAAATGAGCAATTAATCCTATAAATGATATTTTCTATCATCATCACACAAAATGATTAGGAAAAGAAATTAAGTTGACATCTCAAACATGATCAAACTTACATTGTTTTCTCACCTGGTTTGTGTAGTAAGATTTAAGTTAAGAAACTCACAGGAGTAATTTTGAAATACTACGTATATAGTCCTGGGTCTAAGCAATTTTATTATTCAAGTAGCACAAAGAAAAAGTTGTATAAATAACAAGTTATTTGCAATTTTAACTTTTTGACTGATTAAAACCCATCATATTTTGAATTTTTCTCACAATTGAGAATGAATAGAAGTGTCTTAACAAAAGAGATATGCTACTCTTCTTTGAAAAACATTACTTATAGCCGACTTGATAGCTTTATTTCGTAGACTATAGATCACTGGATTGAATGTTGGAGGAATAACTGTGTAAAGAATAGTAAGAAAAACGTCTAAAGCAGTTGGAGATTCAGAATGAGGCTTGAAATACTCGAAGGCACCAGAAGAAAAGAACAATATGACCACAACAAGGTGGGGGAGGCAAGTGGAAAAGGCCTTGGCTCTGCCCTCCGCAGATGGCATCCTTAGCACGGAAGAGAAGATGTGCACGTAGGAGAATCCAATAAACAGAAAACCAAAAAATACCAGCAGAGACACAAAGGCAGTGACACCAACATCACCCAGATACTCATTGGAGCAGGAGAGCCTCAGGATCTGGGGGACATCACAGAAGAACTAGTGAATGATGCGGGGGCCACAGAAGTGGATGGAGAAAGTAGCTGCCGTGTGCATGACTCCAGAGATGGTCCCACTGATCCAGACACCGGTGACTCCATAGACGCAGGTTCTGACGTCCATGATGACATCATAGCGCAGGGGAAGGCAGATGGCCACATAGCGGTCATAGGACATCAATGTGAGCATAGCCATCTCAGCAATAGTACAGGTAATCAAAGTAAAGCACTGCACTATGCATTCCCAGAGGGAAATAGTTCCACTTTGTTTGAAAGAGTTGTAAATAAATTTTGGCACAGTCACAGAAATGTAGCAGAGATCCAACAAGGAGAGATGCTTCAGGAAGAAATACATGGGGGACCGGAGACTGTCATCCAGGGAAGTTGTGGTGATGATGAGCATGTTGCCGGCTAAAGCCAACAAATACAGAACAAGGAACAGGGAAGCATAGAAGATTTCTAGCTCAGGCTTGGCAGAAAACCCCAGGAGAAGAAACCCACTCATGGTAAAGTTTGTCATAGTTCTGCTGTTGGCTGCAAGACACGATAGACAATATTTAATAGTTTTTTTTTCAATAGCATCAATGAAGAACCTGAATGAGTAGTGAAGAACTTTTTCATTACACATAGATGTTTTATGTAGTGGTAGTGACAAATTTACATTGTACTTGTGAGAGGAATGAACTTCGAGTATGAAGAATTTCTGTTAAAATTATTATTTCAGTTTCGTCTGTCACTGTCACTGTCCTCCCCGTTGTTCATCGATTTGCTCGAGCGGGCCCAGTAACATCTGCATTGGAGACTTTGTTGTTACTGTGTTTGGCATATCGAATACGTCACGGGTGGCTTGCCAAGCTCTTCCGCGTGGCGAGATACTCTCAGTAGCTTGCTGGGCTCTCTGCGAGGGGCCGAGGAATACAACTCGGGTCGGCCATGTTTGGCTGTGTGCAAGGCAAATGCCCTACCACTGTGCTATCGCTCCAGTTCATTTTAGTTTCAAACAGAAAAAATAATATAAGTGTTGGTTATATAGTATAGAGGTTATCATATGCATTCAAGTATCTGAAATAGTTTTATGCTTCTGTTATTGTTTGGTTTTCGAGTTTCTCACTGATGCTGAGGACCATTCCCAGCTCTCTTTCAGGGGTTTCTGAGAACCAGCTGAGAGAGGACAAAGCCAGAGATTTTTGCATACAAACACACTCTTGACCCCAGCCAGATATGATCCCTTGCACTGTCAGTGAACCCTGGAGGCCCTCGAGCACTGCCAGACTTACAACACTTTTTTTGTTGAAGTGATTTTAATTACTACACCCAGTTACTGGAAGAATAGCTTCATTGTGTACTTACTGCAAATTAAGCAAGGAAGTTATGTAGTTTTTTAGAAATTTTATTATTTTATATTATATCTGGGCTGGAGCAATAGCACATATGCAGAGTGCTTGCCTTGTACGCAGCCAGCTTGGTTGAGCTGGGTTCGATTCCTCCGCCCCTCTCAGAGAGCCTGGCAAGCTTCCTATATTATCTCGCTTGCACGGCAAAGCCTGGCAAGCTCCCCGTGATGTATTAAAAATGCCAAACACAGTAACAAGTCTCAAAATGGAGACGTTACTGGGCTCACTCGAACAAATCGATGCACAATGGTTGGACAGTGTTTGTTTGTTTGTTTGTATTGTATATACTTCCCTTCATGCTCAGCATTGCAACAACCCAAGGGTACCTCACTCTTGGACCCGAGCTCTAAACTGGTTAGCAAAATATCAAGGAATTGGTTCCTGGGTTGCCTGAACACATATTGATTAGTTTCTACCCTCCCTCAATGAAAACAAAAATATTGCCAAGGAAATAAAGGTGTAGGTATGGCGCTGAGAGTTTGCCTTCAGGTAACAGGTTAGGTCCTTCATGTATCAAATTAGGACCAGATTAGTCCTTATTCGGTCCCTGGTACCACATGCCTCCTCCAAAAGCATTGCTGGCCATGACGTCTATGAGCACTTCTGGTTGAACACAGTTGCTCCCTGGCACTGGAGGACCCAGTAGCACTGCACCCTCACACCCTAGAATTAAAAGGGATTGATACAGTTGTAAGTGATAGTTTTATCTCCACAAGATGTTTCTGCAGTGGAACGATTTCTCTCCCTATTTTTAATGCTTACTTGTCTATTTTTATTTAAAATCCTCAAGTAAACATATGAATCTTTTCATGCCCTCAAAATCTGTATTTTATTTGCATTCCATTTTCTACATAGTCTGTTTTTTTACAACCTAAGGAGAGTTACCAGAACACATCTGAAATTTCTTACCTCATCATAGAGAAAAGCTGTCAGTCTCAGAAGCTGACACGTAGATGAAAGCCATATCTCTGCCATTCAGTTCCTTTCAATAAAATATAGTCTGTGGCGAGGTTAACTCAGGTCCATTTCAATCGTTTGGCCATTTGGGGTTAGGTAGAAAGTGCCTTTGTCAGCAGCAGAGATCCTCGGCGCTCTGGGTATTGGCAATTGTGTGCAATACCCTGGGGTCCAAACTTGCAATACTATTGGGTTTTCTCTTGCAACACATTTTTTTGTTCAAGTGATTTTAATTACCACACCGACTAACTGGAAGAATAGCTTCATTGTGTATTTATTGCCAATTAAGCAGGGAAGTTACGTAGTTTTTTAATAACTTTATTATTTTATATTATGGGCTGGAGCAATAGCACAGCGGGTAGGGCGTTCGCCTTACAAGCGGCCAACATGGCCGACCCGAGTTCGATTCCTCCGCCCCTCTCGGAGAGCCCGGCAAGCTACCGAGAGTATTCGATATGCCAGACACAGTAACAACAAAGTCGCCAATGGAGACGTTACTGGGCCCGCTCGAGCAAATCGACGATCAATGGGAGGGCCTTTACCTTTACCTTTACCTTTTTATATTATAGATTTGGTAGCATGTTTTTTGTATTATTAAAGTTTATAGCACAATGTACGAATTTACTGTACCTCATCAAAGTATTCAAGCAAAGTATCCCAGATCCTCCATTTTCCCTCGAGCTCAAGGTAAAGGCCCTCCTGTTGTTCGTCAATTTACTCGAGCTGGCCCAGTAACGTCTCCATTGGAGACTTTGTTGTTACTGTGTTTGGCATATCGAATACGTCACGGGGAGCTTGCCAGGCTCTGCCATGCGGGCGAGATACTCTCGATAGCTTGCCAGGCTCTATATGAACTTTAATCTGCCTTTTCCTTTTCCGTCTCTTCCCCACTTTCTGGTAATCTGAGTTTTGTTAAGCAAGACCAAGGGTTTCTCATTGTTCCATCCACTCCAATATTATTCCACAGTCTTGGCCTATATAAGTGAGATCATCGGTTTTTTTCATTTACCTTCTGACTTCATTCATTTAAAGGTAAAGGTAAAGGCCCTCCCGTTGATCGTCGATTTGCTTGAGCGGGCCCAGTAACGTCTCCATTAGAGACTTTGTTGTTACTTTGTTTGGCATATCGAATACTCTCAGTAGCTTGCCGGGCTCTCCGAGAGGGACGGAGGAATCGAACTTGGATCGGCCATGTTGGCCGCTTATAAGGCGAACACCCTACCGCTGTGCTATCGCTCCAGCTCCATTCATTTATATGTTCCAATTCCATTGACATTGCAGCCAGCTGTCTGATTTCATTTTTTCTATCATCTGCACAGTATTGCCTTATTGATATAATAACTTCTGTATCCATTCTTCTATTATTGCACATTTGGGTTATTTCTAAGCCCTGGCTATTGAACTAAGCATTGCAATGAAATAGTCGTGCTCAAGAAATATGGTTGGGTGGGGTAATATCCATAAGTTGAATTGTTGAATCATATTAGAGGTGTATTTTTACTTCTTTGAGAAATATTCATAATATTTTCCATAGACACTGGAGCTGACAATATTCCTATCGACAGTGAATGAGGATTCCTGTTTCACAGCACTGGTCATTCCAAAATTTTGAAATATATGACACTGTCACAAATGTGACATTTTATCTCACTGATATTTTATTTATTTACTTCTTTAAAATTTTTTTGCATTTCTCTGATATCAGAACACAATGAGTGTTTTTTCATGTCTGTGGGTCATCTGTATGACTGACCTCTTCAGGAAATTATCTCTTTATCTTTTTCATCATTTTTAATGAGATTTTTGTTCCCTTTTATTCTTGAGTATTTTCTAGCATAACCCATAAGGAATATTAGCCTTTATCTGAATTATTAGTGCAAATATTTTCACATATTTATAGGGTGCCTTTTAATTTTAACAAGTGCTATTTTTTGGCCATGTTTCTATAACCATTTTTAATTTGACGTCGTTCATTTTATTACCATTATTTTACTTATTTTTGCTATCGTTTTCAAAGGATTGATGACTTTTTGAGGTTCATATGTTGGACAGCTCTAGATACGTTTACCTGATACATATTTAATGAATTTTGTTCTAATACTATGTTCTTTAATCATAGTTAACTGCATGAGCTTGAAAGATTTCTGACTAAAATCAGGCACAAAACAAAAATGTTTCCTTTATGAGTCTGCAATTAGTGTACTCTCGATTTGTTGCCACAACAATTGTCACTGTCACTGCCCTCCCATTGTTCATTGATTTGCTCGAGCGCACCAGTAATGTCTCACAAGAAATTGTGAGACTTCTTTTTACTGTTTTGGCATATTGAATATGTCACAGGTAGCTTGCCAGGCTTTGCTGTGTGGGCAAGATACTCTCGGTAGCTTGCCAGGCTCTCCGAGAGGGGCAGAGGAATCGAACCCTGGTTGGCTGCGTGCAAGGCAGACGTCCTGGCCACTGTTCTTTCGCTCCAGCCCACCACAAGTAAGCAAGAAAAATAAATCATCGAGTGTAGATGGTAAGAAGACAAAGAGAATATAATTATTTACATATGACATGCCCTGCTAGCTACCAAGAGTATATGTCACGGGTAGCTCACCAGGCTTTGCTCTGCGGGCAAGATACCCTTGGTAACTTTCTGGGCTTTCCAAGAGGGGTGGAGGAATCAAACATGGCTTGCCCAGGCTGGCTGCTACTGCTGTGCTAAAAAAATTAAAATAGAACGTCCAATCAACCAAACATCAAATTATCTCTTACATAACTATACCTCCTTAGGAACTCTCTTTTTTTTGGGGGGGGGTCACACCCAGCAATACACAGAGGTTATTCCTGGCTCTGCACTCAGGAATTGCCTTTGGCAGTGCTCAGGGGACCATATGGGATGCTGGGAATCAAACCAAGCTCGGCCAAATGCTAAACAAACGCCCTACCTGCTGTACTATCGCTCCAGCCCCAGATACTCTCTTTTAAATGAAAAAACTTTTCAGTATTATGATTTTACAGGTCATGAGATTGGATCTGTAACATTGTAGGCCTGAGACTGTATTGTCAACATTTCTAAATAATGGTGTACCTCCCAAAATGAATATCACTGTATCATTGTCATCCTGGTGGTCATCGATTGCCTCAAGCAGGCCCCAGTAATGTCTCCTTCGTCCTAGCCCAGAGATTTTAAAAAGTGCCACATTCGAGGCTCTTTCAGGGTCAGGAGAATGAGACCCATCATGGTTACTGTTTTTTGGCATATAGAATATGCCATGGAGAGATTGCCAGACTCTTCTGTGTGTGCAGGATACTATTGGTAGCCTGCCAGGTTCACCAGAGTAAGACCTAGATAATAAAATGCTCACCGGGGCCCCATGGAGGACAGTGGGATGAGCTTCCCTCCCCACCCTGGCAGCTGAAGACCTTGGGTACTTCCCTTGAAAATTAATCCATTTTATCTGAAGAGGCCAAGTAAGTGGAAAAATGAAACTTTCACAAAGACTGCAACACAACTGACTGGAGAACGAAATTGTTGATTGAAGACAGCTGAAGTTACAAATGGCAAAAAATACTAAGAATTATGACAAGTTTTTGTCAATTCTTATATTACACATTATTGTATGTCATTTTTAGAAATGTCCAATGACACTTCTGTATATTAGGTATAAACAAATGAGCAATGAATCCTATACATGGTATTTTCCATCATCATTACACAAAATGATTAGGAAAAGAAATCAAGTTGACATCTTAAACATCATGAAACTTACATTATTTTCACACACAATGTTAGTGTAGTAAGGCTTAAATTAAGATATCCACAGGAGTAATTTTTAAGTAGTACTTATGTACTCCTGGGTCGAAACAATTCTGTTACTCAAGTAGCAAAAAGAAAAAGTTGTATAAATCCCAAAATACTGGCAATTTTAGGAATTATTGATTAAAAGCCAAGATATATTTTGAATTTGTCTCAAAACTGAGAATGAATAGAAGTGTGTCAACACAAGTGGTATGCTACGCTTCTTTGAAAAACCTTACTTATAGCCGACTTGATAGCTTTATTTCGTAGACTATAGATCACTGGATTGAATGTTGGGGGAACAACCGTGTAAAGAATAGTAAGAAAAACGTCTAAAGCAGTTGGAGATTCAGAATGAGGCTTGAAATACTCGAAGGCACCAGTAGAAAAGAACAATATGACGACAGCAAGGTGAGGGACGCAAGTGGAAAAGGCCTTGGCTCTGCCCTCTGCAGATGGCATGCGCAGTACAGACGAAAATATGTGCATGTAGGAGAATCCAATAAAGGTAAAACAAAGAAATGCCACCAAACCCAGGAAAACAGAGACACTGAGCTCATAGATATAGTCATTGGAGCAGGACAGTTTCACAATCTGGGGAACATCACAGAAGAACTGCTGAATGATGCGGGGGCCACAGAAATGGATGGAGAAAGTAGCTGCCGTATGCATGGCTCCACAGATGGTCCCACTGACCCAGACGCCGGTGACTCCGTGGACGCAGGTTCTGACATCCATGATGACGTCATAGCGCAGGGGAAGGCAGATGGCCACGTAGCGGTCATAGGACATCACCGTGAGCATGAACACCTCAGCAGAGCAACAGAGAGTGAAAGCAAAGACCTGCACGATGCATTCCAAGAGAGAAATAGTTTCACTATGCATGAAAGAGTTGTAAACGAATCTCGGTACAGTCACAGAAATGTAGCAGATATCCAGCAAGGAGAGATGCTTCAGGAAGAAATACATGGGGGACTGGAGAGTGTCATCCAGGGAAGTTGTGGTGATGATGAGCATGTTTCCAGTTAAAGCCAACAAGTCCAGGACTAAGAACAGAGAAGCATAGAAGATTTCTAGCTCAGGCTTGGCAGAAAACCCCAGGAGAAGAAACCCACTCATGGTAAAGTTTGTCATAGTTCTGCTGTTGGCTGCAAGACACGATAGACAATCTGAAACAGTTTTTTTTTTTTCAATAGCATCAATGAAGAACCTGAATGAGTAGTGAAGAACTTTTTCATTACACATAGATGTTTTATGTAGTGCTAGTGACAAATTTACATTGTACTTGTGAGAGGAATGAATTTCGAGTATGAAGAATTTCTGCTAAAATTTTTATTTCAGTTTCGTCTGTCACTGTCACTGTCCTCCCCGTTGTTCATCGATTTGCTCGAGCGGGCCCAGTAACGTCTGCATTGGAGACTTTGTTGTTACTGTGTTTGGCATATCGAATACGTCACGGGTGGCTTGCCAGGCTCTTCCGCGTGGCGAGATACTCTCGGTAGCTTGCTGGGCTCTCTGCGAGGGGCCGAGGAATACAACTCGGGTCAGCCATGTTTGGCTGTGTGCAAGGCAAACGCCCTACCACTGTGCTATCGCTCCAGCCCATTTTAGTTTCAAACAGAAAAAATAATACAAGTGTTGGTTATATAGTATAGAGGTTATCATATGCATTCAAGTATCTGAAATAGTTTTATGCTTCTGTTATTGTTTGGTTTTCGAGTTTCTCACTGATGCCGAGGGCCATTCCCAGCTCTCTTTCAGGGGTTTCTGAGAACCAGCTGAGAGAGGACAAAGCCAGAAATTTTTTTTTTGAAAGATAGATTTTTATTTTGCTTTTTGGGTCACACCCGGCGATGCTCAGGGGTTACTCCTGGCTCTGCACTCAGGAATCACTCCTGGCAGTGCTCGGGGGACCATATGGGATGCTGAGAATCGAACCTGGGTCGGCCGCGTGCAAGGCAAACGCCCTACCAGCTGTGCTATCGCTCCAGCTCCCGAAAAGCCAGAGATTTTTGCATACAAACACACTCTTGACCCCAGCCAGATATGATCCCTTGCACTGTCAGTGAACCCTGGAGGCCCTCGAGCACTGCCAGACTTACAACACTTTTTTTGTTGAAGTGATTTTAATTACTACACCCAGTTACTGGAAGAATAGCTTCATTGTGTACTTACTGCAAATTAAGCAAGGAAGTTATGTAGTTTTTTAGAAATTTTATTATTTTATATTATATCTGGGCTGGAGCAATAGCACATATGTAGAGTGCTTGCCTTGTACGCAGCCAGCTTGGTTGAGCTGGGTTCGATTCCTCCTCCCCTCTCAGAGAGCCTGGCAAGCTTCCTAGATTATTTCGCCTGCACGGCAAAGCCTGGCAAGCTCCCCGTGATGTATTCAAAATGCCAAACACAGTAACAAGTCTCAAAATGGAGACGTTACTGGGCCCGCTCGAACAAATCGATGCACAATGGTTGGACAGTGTTTGTTTGTTTGTTTGTTTGTATTGTATATGCTTCCCTTCATGCTCAGCATTGCAACAACCCGAGGGTACCTTACTCTTGGACCCGAGCTCTGAACTGGTTAGTAAAATATCAAGGATTGGCCCCTGGGTCGCCTGAACAAATGTTGATTAGTTTCTACCCTACTCAATGAAAACACAAATATTCCCAAGGAAATAAAGGTGTAGGTATGGCGCTGAGAGTTTGTCTTCAGGTAATAGGTTAGGTCCTTCATGTACCAAATTAGGACCAGATTAGCCCTTATTAGGTCCCTGGTACCACATGCCTCCTCCAAAAGAATTACTGGTCATGGGTTCTATGAGCACTTCTGGTTGAACACAGTTGCTCCCTGGCACTGGAGGACCCAGTAACACTGCACCCTTACACCCTAGAATTAAAACGGATTGATACAGATGTAAGTGATAGTTTTATCTCCACAAGATGTTTCTGCAGTGGAACGATTTCTCTCCCTATTTTTAATGCTTACTTGTCTATTTTTATTTAAAATCCTCAAGTAAACTTATGAATCTTTTCATGCCCTCAAAAATCTGTATTTTATTTTCATTCCATTTTCTTCATAGTCTGTGTTTTACAACCTAAGAGAGTTACCAGAACACATCTGAAATTTCTTACCTCGTCATAGGGAAAAGCTGTCAGTCTCAGAAGCCGACACTTAGATGAAAGCCGTATCTCTGCCATTCAGTTCCTTTCAATAAAACATCATCTGTGGAGAGGTTAACTCGGTCCATTTCAATCCTTTGGCCATTTGGGGTTAGGTAGAAAGTGCCTTTGTCAGCAGCAGAGATCCTGGGAGCTCTGGGTATTGGCAATTGTGTGCAATACCCTGGGGTCCAAACTTGCAATACTACTGGGTTTTCTCTTGCAACACATTTTTCTGTTAAAGTGATTTTAATTACCACACTGACTAACTGGAAGAATAGCTTCATTGTGTATATTATTGCCAATGAAGCAAGAAAGTTATGTAGCTTTTTAGAAACTGTATTATTTTATATTATGGATTTGGTAGCATTGTTTTAGTAGTATTAAAGTTTAAAGCACAATGTATGAATTAACTGTGCCTCACCAAAGTATTCAAGAAAAGTATCCCAGATCCTCCATTTTCCCTATATGACCTGAAATCTACCTTTTCCTTTTCCATCCCTTCCCCACTTTCTGGTAATCTGAGTTTTGTTAAGCAAGACCAAGGGTTTCTCATTGTTTCATCCACTCCAATATTATTCCACAGTCTTGGCCTATATAAGTGAGATCATCGGTTTTTTTCATTTACCTTCTGACTTCATTCATTTAAAGGTAAAGGTAAAGGCCCTCCCGTTGATCGTCGATTTGCTTGAGCGGGCCCAGTAACGTCTCCATTAGAGACTTTGTTGTTACTTTGTTTGGCATATCGAATACTCTCAGTAGCTTGCCTGGCTCTCCGAGAGGGACGGAGGAATCGAACTTGGATTGGCCATGTTGGCCGCTTATAAGGCGAACACCCTACCGCTGTGCTATCGTTCCAGCTCCATACATTTATATGTTCCAATTCCATTGACATTGCAGCCAGCTGTCTGATTTCATTTTTTCTATCATCTGCACAGTATTGCCTTATTGATAGAATAACTTCTGTATCCATTCTTCTATTATTGCACATTTGGGTTATTTCTAAGCCCTGGCTATTGAACTAAGCATTGCAATGAAATAGTCGTGCTCAAGGATCATGTTAATATTTATTTTGGTTGGGTGGGGCAATATCCATAAGTTGAATTGTTGAATCATATTAGAGTTTTATTTTTACTTCTTTGAGAAATATTCATAATATTTTCCATAGACACTGGAGCTGACAACATTCCTATCGACAGTGAATGAGGATTCTTGTTTCACAGCACTGGTCATTCCAAAATTTTGAAATATATGACACTGTCACAAATGTGACATCTTATCTCACTGTTATTTTATTTATTTATTTAAAATTTTTTTGCATTTCTCTGCTATCAGAAGACAATGAGTGCTTTTTCATGTCTGTGGGTCATCTGTATGACTGACCTCTTCAGGAAAGTATCTCTTTATCTTTTTCATCATTTTTAATGAGATTTTTGTTCCCTTTTACTCTTGAGTATTTTCTAGCATAGTATATAATGAATATTAGCCTCTGTCTGAATCATTAGTGCAAATATTTTTCACATAATGTATAGGGTGCCTTTTAATTTTAACAAGTGCTATTTTTTGGCCATGTTTCTATAACCATTTTTAATTTGACGTCGTTCATTTTATTACCATTATTTTACTTATTTTTGCTATCGTTTTCAAATAATTGATGACTTTTTGGGTTTCATATGTTGGACAGCTCTGGATATGTTTACCTGATACATATTTAATGAATTTTGTTCTAATACTATGTTCTTTAAGTGTAGTTAACTGCATGAGATTTAAAGATTTCTGACTAAAATCAGGCACAAAACAAAAATGTTTCCTTTATGAATCTGTAATTAGTGTACTCTCAATTTCTAGCCACAACAATTGTCACTGTCACTGCCCTCCCATTGTTCATTGATTTGCTCGAGCGGGCACCAGTAATGTTTCACAACAAATGGTGAGACTTCTTGTTACTGTTTTTGGTATATTGAATACGTCACAGGAAGCTTGCCAGGATTTGCCGTGTGGGCAAGATACTCTCGGTATCTTTCAGTTTCATCTGTCACTGTCACTGTCCTCCTGTTGTTCATCATGGGTACTTACCAGGCTCTGCTGTGGGGGTAAGATACTTTTGGTAGCTTGCTGGGCTCTCTGTTAGGACCTGAGGAATCGAACTCGGGTTGGCCATGTTGGGCTGTGTGCAAAGCAACTGCCCTACCGCTGTGCTATCGCTCCAGCCCATTTTAGTTTCAAACAGAAAAAATAAAAGTGTTGGCTATATAGTATAGAGGTTATCATATGCTTTCAAGTACCCAAAATAGTTTTATGCTTCTGTTATTGTTTGGTTTTCAAGTTTCTCAAAATGGAGACGTTACTGATGCCTGCTCAAGCAAATCAATGAACAACAGGATAACAATGATACACACACACACACACACACACACAAAGTTAGTGACTTAGTTTTTATATAAAATAAATGTGGGAATTTGGTCGATGGCTGAACACCAAAAGATGGTTAAGTACGATAAACTCAAGATAAGCATGGTTTTTGTGGCATACCATGGGCTACTAGTCTTTCACTCTGAGGTACCCTCTGGAGGGATGCAAGGCCAAGTTCCATGCTGCAGAAGCCCTGGCAGCTGTGCTCATGCCCCAACAGTTGCACCTTGTCAATGGAGAACTCCATTGCCTCATAAGCTCTGTAGAATGGCAAGCTGCTGAAAATTCCAGGCACACTGATCTTCAGGCTTAGAATTCTAGGGTCTTCCTAGTGTGGAGGCAGACAACATCTCCCATCACCATGGACTTCTGGGAGGCCTGACAGTCACAACCATGTCTCACAACCATGCTCATGGAAACAAACTGCTCAGTTACATGTCTTGGAGTTTCTGAAACACGTGACCATATTTGTGACTGTGCAACTTCTCCAAATTTTACAATATTGACATCCTAAAAGTAGCACGTTACATGGAAAGTAACATCAAAGCCAACTAAGCTCCACAACAAAAACATTAACACAGATGGCTCAACTAGCAACAGACAGTTTCGTAAACCCTTAGACAAGGACTTAATGACCTCCTGATGAGGCAGAACAATTTTCTTTCATTGAAATATTTTTTGATAATTTCATTAGCCATTTAGTTGCACCAAGCTATATACAATGTATAATGTTATGCCTTCGAAGGGGCCAGGCATGAGGGTGGTTTGGAAAATTGAGGCAGTGGTAGAAGGAAGGTCATACTGGTATTAGGATGGGTATTCAAATAATGAAAACCTGTAACAACTGTGTCATGGCAACTTTGTAAATCAGTATTTACATAAATGGGAATTTTTTTGAACAAAATATAGGGATCATTCAGAATAATGACCTTATATTCACTCCAAATCATGTGTTATGTCTTTTTTTGTTTGTTTATTTGTAGGAGTACTGTTATTCATTCAGCCACTGATTAGCTGATTGAATTGGGCATGAATTCCACCCAAATTATGTATTATGTCTTTATTAAGGGTTATGATATCCAAGTGTGAGTCATTGATAATAAAAACTTGCCACAGACATAATGTAGATGCTGTCTTTGCAAACATTTTTTAAAAACTTTACTTACAGCTAGTTTGCAATATATACCACAGAGAACAATGTATGCCTGTGTTTTCCTGAATTTAGTGAGCAAATCTATATTGAATGATGAAAAAGATCTACAGGTTTCTGGTGGCATCAGACAATAGGAAATAAATCTGTTCCCTGAGAACATTTGAATTGAGATATTTAAATGTTGGTTTTAAGGCTGTTGAACTCTTGACAGAGGTACACAATAAAATACAGGGAATATAAAGATATAACATAAAATTTATCAACATGATTTTATTTATTAAATGTATCAGATCTCATACCAACGTTAGCTGTCTGAAGGATTGGTATGTATTAGCGAGACCAGAACTGTCATTTCACAAATTAAGAGAAACAGGAATTAGAGGCTGGGGGGGTAATACAGAAGTTCAGGTGCTGACCTTATATGCAACCAGCACTCTGTGTCCAGCACCACATATGGTCCCTCACATATGGTCACTGCGAGAACTGACCCCCGAGCACAGCCAAAAGTAAGCCATGAGCACAGTCAGCAGTGCCCCCCAAACAAAGAAGAGCCCGGCAAGCTACTGAGAGTATCTCGCCCAGACGGCAGAGCCTGGCAAGCTACCCGTGACGTATTCCATATGCCAAACACAGTAACAACAAGTCTCATGATGGAGACGTTACTGGGCCCGCTTGAGTAAATCGATGAACAGCGGGAGGACAGTGACAGTGACATTATACTGTAGAAAGATTTGGCTCAATATGAGGAGGAAATTCAAAATGCTTCTTCTGGTTAAGTCCTAAATGTATAGCCTTAAAAATTAGATCAAGTCCTATAACTATTGAGATATAGGAGCATGACAAACTACATTATAGTAAAATAATATTTTAATTGGGTAAAAGAGTAGCTGTGTTGATTTCTAAAACTTCTTCTGATTCCAAATGCTATAAGCCTATAATAATATCTAAATTATAATATTAAATTGCAAAGTCAAAATGCCTCTGCTCTGTGGTGATAAATTAATAGGCATAGTATCACAAAAGCAGCAAATGCTCTCTATTATAATATTACAAAAATTAGCACATCTTGTTGTATGTTTCTGAATCTAAAATAGAAATCACACTCTACACTCTCCCAGCCTGAAGACTAATTCCCCCACACAAGGTACCAGGGAACCCAGGTCTCTCATTTAGTCACCACTCCATAACGTTATTGTCAAAATGACCATCCTGACACACTTACACCACTAGTCATTGCTACACTCAATATACAAGCTAAGATACGGAATCCATCTAGGACAGAATTCATCCAATGACAGATGAATAGATTTGAAAGATGTGGTAGAATACTATGCAGCTTCAAGGAGTGTTGAAATCATGCAATATTCCGTGATGGAACTGGAAGGTAAGTTCAGTGAAGTAATCCAGAAGACAAACACAGGGTAAGCTAACTTATCTGTGGTATATAGAAAACTGAATGAGGAGACGTAATGCACTTAATAGGGGTGCCTAGGTTATCATGCAACCCTATGTTGAAGAGGAGAAGTATGGAGAAGGAAGAAAATCAAGGGAGTAAGTAGAAAAGTGGAACTAATGTGTGTACAGGCATCAGGGCTTCCATTACAGCGGTGATATGAGAGAGTGGTATAGTGACATGCCCAAGACACAGACTCAACAACATTGAAGACATGAGATCTAAGCTACAGCCACTGAAACTTTGTAATGTGCCTGTCAAGTTGACAGGCGGAAGTGGGTGGGGGTTGGAGTGGGGGGGTTTGTGGGGACACTGGTGGAGTTAACTAAAGCTTACATGGATATAGAAAAATCTGAGCAGTCGTCCAGCGAGTCTAGAAGAACAGAATTAGGAAAATTAGAATACTAGAATAAACAAGGACTGTTAAACTGCAGTGGATCGGCAGAGTTTGATATCAGTATGAACAGTTCCAATGAACAGACTAGAACTCCCATGCCTATATTGTGTATGATTTCTGACAAGGTGTTCCAAAAATTCACCGAAGAAACAAACTGATATAAGCAATGATACTGAGTCACTTGTCTTTGTGTCTTTGTAAGGGGAAACTAGATTGTCTTCATACCTGTGGAAAAATTGCTTTTTCCACAGAATTGTTCTACTACTCCAAAGGTCAAAATTTTATTTTCAATCATTTTGCATTTTTCTTAGACATTTCCCTTGTGAATTTAGTTGTGAGGTATAAGCCAGTGTATTTTATATTTTTTAAGCCTGTTCAATTTTAATTTTATTTATCTGCTGACTATCCAAAGTAATTTATTTCCATTTTTTATTTTAATTATAAGTGGTCTTTTGTCCATTCTTCAGAGCATAGAAATGAGATAAATACATGCTTTGTTACCTGTGAAGGGGGATATTTTTCTCTCTCCTTTTATACAATTCATGATTTTTATTCTCTTTTGCATTGCTTTGTCATTTTCTTTGTTTATTTTGTGGATAACTATATTTCTCCATGTGAAAACTTAATCAGTAAGTTCATGTATTATTCTTTCATTCCATTTTTTTCTGATGAATCCGTCAATGACATTTTCAATTTTGGTCAGAGTATATTTGTCCAGATAGGCAGTAGCTTTAATTTATTAGAGTTTGGAAGTCAAAATAATGCTAAAATGTATTGTATTGATTTATGAACTTGAAAACCCCACCAGAGTAATGTAGTTATTAAAATTATCCTTTCATTTTATTAGCATATGTACCTATTAATATATCTCAATAATGACATAAGTTTACATCTCTTTATTATTATTTATTCATTTGAACTTTTACAAGCATTTATATCAGATGCTCTCACCATTACATTGTTATATAAATATTTCTTTCCCCAAACTTGCAAATTAATCCATTTTATCTGAAGAGGCCAAGTAAGTGGAAAAATGAAACTTTCACAAAGACTGCAACACAACTGACTGGAGAACGAAATTGTTGATTGAAGACAGTTGAAGTAACAAATGGCAAAAAATACTAAGAATTATGACAAGTTTTGTCAATTCTTATATTACACATTATTGTATGTTATTTTTTAGAAATGTCCAATGACACTATTGTATATTAGGTATAAACAAATGAGCAATGAATCCTATACATGGTATTTTCCATCATCATTACACAAAATAATTAGGAAAAGAAATCAAGTTGACATCTTAAACATCACGAAACTTACATTATTTTCACACACAAGGTGAGTATAGTAAGGCTTAAATTAAGATATCCACAGGAGTAATTTTTAAGTAGTACTTATGTACTCCTGGGACTAAACAATTCTGTTACTCAAGTAGCAGAAAGCAAAAGTTGTATAAATCACAAAATACTGGCAATTTTAGGAATTATTGATTAAAAGCCAAGATATATTTTGAATTTGTCTCACAATTGAGAATGAATAGAAGTGTCTCAACACAAGAGGTATGCTACTCTTCTTTGAAAAACCTTACTTATAGCCGACTTGATAGCATTATTTCGCAGACTGTAGATCATTGGATTGAATGTTGGGGGAACAACTGTATAAAGGATAGTAAGGAAAATGTCTAAAGCAGTTGGAGATTCAGAATGAGGCTTGAAATACTCAAAGGAACCTGTAGAAAAAAACAGTATGACCACAGCGAGGTGGGGGAGGCAAGTGGAAAAGGCCTTGGCTCTGCCCTCCGCAGATGGCATCCTCAGCACGGAAGAGAAGATGTGCACGTAGGAGAACCCAATAAACAGGAAACAAAGAAATAATATCAGAGCCACGAAGGCAATGACCCCAACTTCACCCAAATACTCATTGGAGCAGGAGAGTCTCAGGAGCTGGGGGATATCACAGAAGAACTGGTGAATGATGCGGGGGCCACAGAAGTGGATGGAGAAAGTAGCTGCCGTGTGCATGACTCCAGAAACGACCCCACAGACCCATACACCGGCGACTCCCTGGACACAGGTTCTGACGTCCATGATGATGTCATAGCGCAGGGGAAGGCAGATGGCCACATAGCGGTCATAGGACATCACCGTGAGTATGAACACCTCAGTAGAGCAACAGACAATGAAAGCAAAGCACTGCACTATGCATTCCCAAAGGGAAATATTCCCACTATGCATGAAAGAGTTGTAAACAAATTTCGGCACGGTCACGGAAATGTAGCAGAGATCCAACAAGGAGAGATGCTTCAGGAAGAAATACATGGGGGACTGGAGACTGTCATCCAGGGAAGTTGTGGTGATGATGAGCATGTTGCCAGTTAAAGCCAACAAATAAAGGACTAAGAGCAGAGAAGCATACAAGATTTCTAGCTCAGGCTTGGCAGAAAACCCAAGGAGAAGAAACCCATTCAACGTGAAATTCGTCATGGTTCTGCTGTTGGCTGTAAGACACGATAGACAATTTTAGTAAGTAAGTAAGTAAAGGCCCTCCTGTTGATCATCGATTTGCTCGAGCGGGCCCAGTAATGTCTCCATTGGACACTTTGTTGTTACTGTGTTTGGCATATCGAATACGTCAGCGGGAGCTTGCCAGGCTCTGCTGTGCGGGCGAGATACTCTCGGTAGCTTGCCGGGCTCTCCGAGAGGGGCGGAGGAATCGAACTCGGGTCGGCCATGTTGGCTGCGTGCAAGGCAAACGCCCTTCTGTTGTGCTATCGCTCCAGCCCAGACAATTTTAAATAGATGTTTTTAATAACACCAGTGAAGAAGCAGAATATGTAGTGAAAAACTTCTTCACTATAAATAGAGATTTTTTTGTAGTGGTAACCATACTGACAAATTTACATTGTCTTTGTGCAAGAAATGAACACTCTGAAGATTATTAACGTTAAAATTTCTATTTCAATTTTAAACAGAAAAAAATAATGAAAAGATCATCGGTGATAGAGTAAAGAGGTTAAGTCATATGCTTTCAAGTACCTACATGATTTTATGCTTTTGATTTTGTTTTTGTTTGGTTTTAAAAACTCTCATTGGTGCTGGGTGCCATTCCCAGCTCACTTCCCGGGGGTTTCTGAGAACCAGTTGAGAAAGGACAAAGTTTGGGATTTCTTCATGCAAAGCACTCTCTTTTCCCCAGCTGGATTTGATTCCTTGCACCAGGCAGTTTCTGAGCCTTCTCAGAGAACCCTGGAAGTCTTCGAGCCCTGCCAGACTAGTTCCTTTTTTGTCAGCATGGCAGGATTCCTGGGACACCTCACTCTTGGGTCTGAGTTCTGAACTGCCAGCCTGGTTAGACAAATATCAAGGGATTTGCCCAGGGGTTGCCTGAATGCATATTATGTAGTTTCATCTAGCATCCCTCAAAGAAAACACAAATATGCACATGGAAATATGGTATAGAGCTGAGAATTTCTCTTCATGTACCAGATTAGGACCAGTTTAGTTCCTTATTAGGTCCCTGGTACCACATGCCTCCTCCAAAAGCATTGCTGGTCATGAGGACCATAAGCACTTCTGCGGGAGCATAGTTGCTCCCTGGTATTGGAGGACCCAGCAACACTGCACCCTCAAGTCCTAGAATTAAAAGGGTTGATAAGGACAAAAGTGATCATTTTACTCCATAAAATGTTTCTGCAGTGAGAGAGTTTCATGATCATGATCATCTTGTTGTTCGTCTATTGCCTCGAGCAGGCACCAGCAACGTCTCCTTCTTCCCAGCCCTGAGATTTTTAAAGAGCCATATTCAATGCTCTTTCAGGGTTAGGAGAATGAGACCCATCATTGTTACTGGTATTTGGCATATTGAGTATGACACGGGAAGTTTGCCACACTTTGCCATGTGGGTAGGATGCTTTTGGTAGCCTGCCAGGTTCTCCAAAGGAAAAATGAGATAATAAGATGCATCCAGGAGCTGGGTTTTATAGTTTCTGCATCTTGGCCGTTGATGGGACAAACCTTGGGCTGGCGGCAGCTGGGGGGGTGTGACGCCTACCTACTGAAAGATGGGGGATCTGGGTGGAGAAGGCCCAGTTCCAATCTGAGCAGGCTCGGAGATCTCAGCCCCAAAGACCCACACACCTGGGTTCGTCTGCCAGTTCCTTCATGCATGAGGCTTGTCCGGACGTGCGGAGAGTGGTCTCAGTATGGTTGTGGTTGGTTCTGGAGGTTTTCAGCTGCTAGGGCTCTGCTCGGGGTGGGGGGAACTCAACCCGCCTCCCTCTAACAGGCCCCGGTGAGGACAGCCAGGCAAGGAGCCAGGAGACTCTGAGAGTTTATCTTCCAATTTTTAATTAAAATAATGTTTTTTGGGGGGCTGGAGCTATAGTACAGCTGTAGGGCATTCACCTTACGTGCAGCTGGCCTGGCCGAGCCAGGTTTGATTCCTCTGCCCTTCTTGGAGAGCCCGGCAAGTTACCGAGAGTATCCCACCTGCACGGCAAAGCCTGGCAAGCTACCCGTGACATATTCGATATGCCAAACACAGTAACAACAAGTCTCACGATGGAGATGTTACTGGGCCCACTCGAGCAAAATCGATGAACAACGGGAAGACAGTGACAGTGAATGTTTATTTATGTATTTTGGCTTAAAAATTCTTCAAAAAAACATGAGATTTGTTTTATGCCCTCAAAATTTTATGGGCATTCCATTTTAGCAATACAGCTCATTTTCCACAACCTAAGGGATGTCACCTGAGCACAGCTAGAAATTTCTTACCTCCTCATAAGGACAAGCTGCCAGGCTCAGAAGCTGAAACTTAGATGGATGTCATAGCTCTGCCACTCCGTTCCTTTCAATAGAATGTAGACTGTGGAGAGGAAAACCCTGGTCCATTTCAATCCTTTGGCCATTTGGGGTTAGATGGAACGTGCCTTTGTCTGCTGCAGAGATCCTGGGTGCTCTGGGTATTGGCAATTCTGTGCAACACCCTGGGGTCCAAACTTGGAATTCTATTGGGTTTTCTTGCAACACACTTTTCTGTTGAAGTGATTTTAATTACCATACCTAGTTACTGGAAGTATAACTTTTTCTGTGTTTATTGAATCACATAAATACATTACAAGTTGTGTTTTGGTTATAGAATATGCCACAAGACAAATTAATTTCTTTAATTAAGTTTATTAACAGTATCACAATTTAATTTATAATTTGAACTTGGGATAATACCCAGACTTGTGCTTGCCTTTTTTTAAAAAATGGGGCATAAAAATGAATAATTTATGGCCTATTAAACGAGGAAGTTTTATAGTTGTTTTTACTTGTAATATTTTATATTATAGATTTGTTGACATTGTTATAGTAGTATTAAAGTTTAAAGCAGTATGTGCAAATTTATTGCCTCTCACCGAAGCATCCAAGCAAAGTGTCTTATACCCTCCACTGTCCCTATGTGACCTATAATCTGCCTTTTTCTTCTCCATCTCTCCCCACTTTCTGGTAATCTGACTTTTGTAAAGCAAGGTCAAGATTTTCTCATTGTTCCATCTACTCCAATATTATTCTGCAATCTTGGCCTATCTTTCAGTATACCACAGGTAAGTGAGATCATGGGTTTTTTTATTTGACCTCTGACTTAATTCATTTATATACCTTACAATTCCATCGACATTGAAATCAACTATCTGATTTCAATTTTTCTAAATTCTGCCCAGTATTGCATTATCTATATAATAACTTCTGTATCCATTCTTCTCTTATTAGACATTTGAGTTGTTTTAAGTCCTGCCTATTGTACTAATCATTGCAATGAAATATTTGTGCTTAGTTATGATATGAATGGGTTTTTTTGTTGTTGCATGGGGTAGATGTTGAGAAGCTGAATTGCTGAATCATATTTGAGGTCTATTTTTACTTCTTTGAGGAAGATTCATGATACTTTGGATAGACACTGAAACTGACAACATTTCAACAAACAGTGAATGAGTGTTCCTGTTTTACAGCACTACTTCAAAATTTTAAAATAGATGACACTGTCACATATGTGATATGTTATCTCACTGTGATTTTATTTATTTATTAATTAAAATTTTTTTTTGCATTTCCCTCATATCAGAGGACAATGAGAGTACTTCATTTCTGTGGGTCATCTGTATGCCCTCTTCAAGGAAGTGTCTGTTTATTATTTTTATCATTTTAAAAGAGAATTTTGTTACTTTTACTTTTGAGCGTTTTGCTAGCATAATACATAATGGATATTAGCATTTATCTAAATTAGTTGTGCAAACTTGTTCTTATATTGTACAAGGTGTCTTTTCATTTTAGCCAGTGCTGATTTTTGGCCATAGAAACCATTTTTAATTTGATGTGGCTTATTTATTTACCATTATTTTATTTATTTTTTAAATCACTTTAAAATAATTGATAAGTTTGGGGGGGGTTATAGGCTGGACAGCTCTGGATATATTTACCTGATATATATTTAATGAATTTTGTTCCAATACTATGTTCTTTTATCATAGTTAATTGCAAAAGATTGAAAGATTGAAATCAGGCACAATACAAGAATGATTCCTTTATCAAGCTGTAATCAGTATATCGCAGATCCTTGTCACAACAATTAGGGAAGAAAAATAAATCATTGAGATCCAAATGGTAAGAAGACAAAGAGAATATCAGTATTCACATATGTCATGATAATATACATACAACAAATTAGAACACATGATGAAAGGAAAAAAAGTAAAAAAATTTAAATATGTGGATAAATGTCTAATATAAGGTTAATCTTACAATGGGGAGAATGTATTCAGAAGACTAAATACTAACATTTCATAAAAAAAATTAAAATAGAACATCAAAGTATCCAAACATCAAATTATCTCTTACATACTATACCTTCATAGATACTCTCTTCTAAATCACAAAATTTTTCAGTATGATCCTGTTACAGGTCACGAGATTGGAGCTGGAACATTGTAGGCCTGAGACTGTATTGTTAACGTTTATAAATAATGGTTCCTCAAAAATGAATATATAAAGTAAAATCCTGTTTTTCTGTTGCTTTCCAGATTATTTTTCTACTTAAATATTTATTCCTTGTGACTATCCAGAGTAAGCAGTAATCTAAAGAGGCAAAGCCAATGGTGGATGGGATGTTTTCAGGGAAAGTCTTGCATTGGGAGAAAGTTATGGAGATCTGAATGACTAGTGATGTTAAAATCAGAGTGATCTCAGCAATTCTGGATATCGTAAACTGTAGCACTGTCGCACTGTCCTCCCATTATACATCCATTTGCTCTAGCAGGCACCAGTAATGTCTCCATTGTGAAACTTGGTGTTACTGTTTTTGGCATATCAAATATGCCACGGGGAGCCTGCCATGCTCTGCCGTGCGGGTGGGATACTCTCGTTAGCTTGCTGGGCTCTCCGACAGGGATGCAGTTATCGAACCCAGGTCCGCTGCATGCAAGGCAAATGCTCTACCCTATGTGCTATCGCTCCAGCTCTGGAGCACTTCCTGGTGCCGCTCGTGGGGAGACCAAGTCCTTCTGATCGAGGCTCACTCAGTGGATATCAAGCAAGGTCCAAAATTCACTGAAATTAGGAAAATTTACTATGAATGTTATATCTGATTTCCATCATCACTGCATAAATTACTTGGGAAAAGAACAGAGGTGGATTTCTTAAACATAGTGAAATTTGCATTATTTTCACATCTGATTTGTAGGTAATAATTAAAAATTTTCACAACTTGTTTTCTGTGGCTCAAACTATGGTTACTTTAGTTTTCCAGGTTGTACTTATATAAAAGGGTTTCATCAACAACTGCCTGTTCAAAAAATGTGGGCGTGTGCTGCGGGCTTTTGGTAGTCAGGAGCCCTTCCCCACCTTGACTGGCCACCACTGCTGGATGCATGAAGGAAGGAACAGGGACCAATCACTGTTTATTCCGATCTTCGTCACCATTCCAGACGTACAATGATTCTCATTCCAGTCTCACACTTCCCATCCAGTTTCACTTTTGCCAGCCAGTTTCATTGTGTTCATCCAGTTGCACTCTCGCCATTCCCGTCTTACTCTGCCCCCAATTCCCATCTGCCGGCATTAGTTAAGAGCCAAAACATCCAAGGTTGGGGTAGCAATTACACATCCTTGAGATCGCACAATCAACATATGTAAAGTCCTTCCTTCCAGGGAAGCTTCTTCTAAGACAAAGATCTCATCCTGCTAGAAGATCTGCCCAAGAGTGGAATTCCATTTAGAGGCAATTTCTCTCCTTTCCTTAGTTCATATCCTTTCAAACAGTCATCTTAAATCTACTTTTTAATAATATTAGTCATTTTGTATGAAAACTTAAAGAGATAAATCAAAGGGTGGCTTTCATGGGGATAGCTGAGGACATCTTGCTATATATTACAGACTATAGTCCTCAGGTCAGATTAGTCCTTTCCAACCATGCAGAGTCCTTAATTTGTCAATTTCTTTTTAGGTCATGACAGAATTTTTCCATACTCGTGCTCTTAACTCATAAGTGTTATGACACTTGGCCTGTCCCTTTTAGATGCCAGGGAAGCTTACATCTTGCCTTGGGTCCATCCACTCTGTTCATCAGGATCTTCCTTTTGAGGTGCTAGGAACTAAGGACCACTGAGGCTTAAGTCAAGTAAATATGACAGATGCCAAAAAGTTAATATTACTGGGAGTTAATTAACCCACAATTTCTAGAAGCTTAGCTTTAACTGTCTTCCTTTGTCTATACAAAAGGGATATTGCTCTAAAGTAAACTATGCAAAGGACATAAAAAAAAGAGACAAGCAATATTTCATTTGCATATGCAAAATCCAGAGGTCTACAAGAACCTGACATTACAAGTCACAGGGTCTAATTTTGAGATAAGTGATTAACAGATAGGGGAAGCTGAGCACAAAGGAGAACTTAAAGACAGAGAAATGGGAATGCCTTGGGAGCACTGTGATTGGTCTAACTCAATGAATCTAAGCTCCCTGCAGTGCAGGAAGTAGGACAGAGGAGAGAGGATGAACTAAGAATCCTACAATCAAGCATAAAATATCACAATAAACTTGAATCTATTGAGGCTAGAGTGATACTACAGCAAGTAGGGATTTCCCTTGCATATTGTTGATCATTTGTCAGGGTCAGGTGAATGAGACCAGTTGTAGTTACTGGTTTTGGCATATCGAATACACAGCGGATAGCTTGCCAGGCTCTTCCGTGTGGGCGGAATACTCTCGGTAGCTTGCCAGTCTTTCCGAGAGGGATAGAGGCTTTTGGGGTGACCTCTAATCACCCTTGTAGGTGTTACCATATTTGAACCCTATCAAATATGGTACGACAATTCCAGAAGATGGGTATTTAGACAATTCCAGAAGATGGGTATTTAGTGTCTTATGATGTGTCCGGAAAGCATCCTGGAGTGTGGCGACAGCTGGGTAGTGGAAGTAGTGTCAAGATGAGAACGCCATTCAGGTCTCCCAAAGAAGAATAGAAAGAGCCATGCTTGGAATATCATGTTTCACTCAAATGAGAGAACGAATCCGGAGTTCTGACATCCGTCGACGATCAAGGATCAGGGACGCTGTCTCATTTGCCAAGGTGTCGAAAATCAGATGGGCTGGTCACGTAATGAGATTTAAAGACGACCGTTGGACTAGAGCTGTTACTGATTGGATTCCACGGGATGTCAAGAGACCGCGTGGCCGCCCACCTACCAGATGGTCAGACTTCTTTGTCAAGATCATGAACGATCGGTTTGAGGCTCTTCATATTCCCGGAGCGAACAGATGCCATTGGGCTACACTAGCACGCGACAGGGACAAATGGAGACGTTACTGGCACCCGCTCGAGCAAATCGACGACTAACGGGAAGTTAAGTGATATAAGTGATATTGTTGATCATGGTTCAACTCCAACCTGCCCATAAGGTCCTCCTAGCACACAAAGAGTGATCCCTGAGCACAGAACCAGGAGCAAGCCATGAGTACCACCAAATGTGACCTTAATAGACAAAAACATCAACTCCATAGATATTAGCAATTATATATTGAACTTATTGCCCAATAGGGAATGAATGGAAGTAAGTGCTTCTTTTCTTCTTTGAAAAACCTTTTTCAGAGCTAACTTTAGGGCTTTGTTTCTTAGGCTATAGATCACTGGATTCAAAGTTGGGGGAACTACCGTATACATAATAGTGAGTAATAGGTCCAAAGCAGTTGGAGATTCAGAATGAGGCTTGAGATACTCAAAGGCACCAGTAAAAAGGAACAAAATGACGACAACGAGGTGGGGGAGGCAAGTGGAAAAGGCCTTGGCTCTGCCCTCCGCAGATGGCATCTTCAGCACTGAAGAGAATATGTGCAGGTAGGAGAATCCAATAAATAGGAAACAAAGAAAGGACAGCAAAGCCGTAAAGACAGTGACACCTACTTCACTCATAAAATCACTAGAGCAGGAGAGTTTCAGGATCTGGGGGATATCACAGAAGAACTGGTGAATGATGCGAGGGCCACAGAAGTGGATGGAGAAAGTAGCTGCCGTATGCATGACTCCAGAGATGGCCCCACTCACCCAGATGCCGGCAACTCCATGCACACAGGTTTTGACATTCACGATGATTTCATAGCGCAGGGGAAGGCAGATGGCCACATAGCGGTCATAGGACATCAACGTGAGCATCGCCATCTCAGCAGAACTACAGGTAATCAAAGTAAAGCACTGCACTATGCATTCCCAGAGGGAAATAGTTCCACTTTGTATGAAAGAGTTGTAAATAAATTTTGGCACAGTCACGGAAATGTAGCAGAGATCCAACAAGGAGAGATGCTTCAGGAAGAAATACATGGGGGACTAGAGACTGTCATCCAGGGAAGTTGTGGTGATGATGAGCATGTTGCCAGTTAAAGCCGACAAGTATAAGACCAAGAACAAAGAAGCATAAAACAGTTCTTGTTCAGGTTTGGCAGAAAATCCCAAGAGAAGAAACCCACTCTTGTTGAAATTATCCATAGTCCTTGACTTCTTACTGTGCTTGACTGCAAGACAACATGGAATCTTTGAAGAGAAATTGTTTTTGTAACATCAGTCTACACCATGAAGTTTGGGTTAGAAGTCAGAATCAAAACTTTTCTTTTATAAAAGTGAAAGTTTTTCTATAGTGATAACATTAAAAACAATTTGGCTACTTTGTCTATTAGGAATGGATATTGATTTTGATCAATTATGTATTTTAGCTTTGCTATTTCAATTTTACAAACAATAACAGTATAGAATTCTCAGACATAGTTTAAAAGGGAGCAAAGCACAGAAATGGGGCCATAGCATACTAGATTATCAGGTCACATATTTTGGATGCACATGACCTTGTTTCCTTTTTCATTTTTTTGACTTGTGATCTTTGGAATGACTAGAGTTTGTTTGTTTGATTCCTTTTAGGGCACTCCCAGTGGTGCTGGGGGCCACTCCCAGCTCTGTTCTTGGGGGTTGCTGAGAACCAGCTGTGCAGTGAGATTTCTGCTGGCAGAGCACTGAGACTCCTCCTGCATTAGATTCTTTGCACAAAGCAGTTTCTGAGCATTGTTAAGTGAGCCATGGAGAACGTTCGAGTACTGCCAGACTGAATCTGGCCATCCCCAGCATGACAGGATCCTAGTTTCACCATTTTTGGGCCCAGCTCTGAACTGCAACTGTGTTTTGCAATATACCTGAAAGGTGGACCAGGTTCCCCTGCAGCAATGTTTGGGTTCGTCCTGACCTCATTATACCAAATATGTAGATATATGTATACATATACATACATACATTATATATACATCCACATATAGATATGTGCACATAGAAATAAAACCACCACCATAGTAGTGTGCGCTTGCCTTGCATATAAGAGATGCCAGTAAGGCCTCTGGTATCACATGCCCCTACTCCCACAAGCACTGCTGGTCCCAAGGTCCCTGAGCACTCCTGGGGGCATCGATGCTCTCTGGCATTGGAGGGCCCAGCAGCTCCTCACCCTCAGGCCTTAGAATGGAGCTGCTGCCCTTGTGTGTGAGAGTCACTGCGAGAGGCAGAGGCCCCTTGAGAACTGCTGGGAACCGCCCTCTCCATCCACAGTGTTGTTCAGCTCAATACAACACTTAGAAATAAGCTTCTAAAGTCTCTATTCACTATCATCAACCCTCCTATATACACATGACTAGTATCACACAAAAGTTCATTTTAGGGGGCTTATAATTTCATCATGCATGAGGGCAAAAGTCGCTAATGCTTTTTCTTCTTACTCAATATTTTTCCTTGGAATGCCAGCTCATTGGACTGGGTTAGAAACATAGGACCAAACAGCAGAACCAGCCTCAGATGCTGGGAAAACTCTGACAATGACTGAGAGAAAGGGAAGGAAGGAAGGAAGGAAGGAAGGAAGGAAGGAAGGAAGGAAGGAAGGAAGGAAGGAAGGAAGACTGAAAGGTTAGGCTAAAGGGTATGAAACTCTCCTCTCAGATTTCTAGAGTATAGAATAAACCAGTGAACACACAAAATAGCAACAGATAAAAATAAACAATGAAAGTTTTTCTCCAGAAAAATGTCTCATTTTGCTATTTGCTTTTATCAGCAGTGCTCAGGGACGACTCATAACTCTGTGCTCGGAAGTTGATCTCTGCAGTGTTGTGGGATCCCCAGTTTCCTGCTAGACAGCCTGTGCTCAGCCTGCTGAAGTGTCTCTCTCGTCCCAGAAAAATACTATTTCAAAGCAGTGTGTATTGATAGGATCTGTACTCAAATAACGATATGTGAGCATATTGTTATTATAATGCAACATGTCAATTGTCGTGCGAACCTAATTCCCCACTTTAAAATCTAGAAAGAACATTTTGTCCAAAGCGTATTGTTCAATGATAAGAATATTCCTGAAAGAAATTTTAAATCATTTATTCAAGCTTTCAGTTGAATAATAGTATGTGAGTTATGAATAGCACTTTCTCTCAACACATATGATGAAACTGATAAAGATTCATTTCAAATTTACGTTAGTGATAAAGTCACCTAAGCATGTGAATAGGATAGTAAAATTTGTGTGTGTACTCTGGCAAACAGTCTGTAGTTAGATCAATTTTGAATTTACATAACACATAAATAACCTCTACTGAAGAATATTATGTTTATTTAAATTTAGTTCACTAGCAAAATCCATTCAAATCCTAAAATTGATGAAAAATTTCTGATGTGAAGAGATTTCAGAAGGCTCTAAAAATACTATTTTGAATCATTTTTTTCTGAAATGAAATCATGATCATTGGTAGAACTACATTATATTATATACACCTTAGGATCTCAAGATATAGGAATGGAATTAGTATAGAGTATAAGAAAATAAGATAAATAACATGTTATAATTTCTTACTGTGAGTGTCTGATTATGAATATTGCTGAATTAGAAGGTAGTTTAAGTCTGAGATTGGTGGAGAGAAATTAGACCCCAACACAAATATCCCCAACACAAATTAAAGCCAATCTCTTGGCACATTTGTTCATTCTTTGAGCGATGATTTTTGAGCATGTGTGTGGATGTGCATTTTGGTGTATATTTGAGTGGAAGGTACCATACAAATTAAAAGTATATCATAGGGAAGGGATCATATTACTCCACAAAGATGTTTCTGCAATGGAAGGATTTTCTTTCTATATTTAACAAAGTAATGAAAATTGCTATATTTTAGTAAATTTCCAGTAAAGATATGATTATGTTTATGCTCTCATAATCTCTCTCTTATTTGCATTCCATTTTACAACATAGCCTATCTTTCTAGAACCTGAGGACACTCACCAGAGCACACCCAGAAATTTCTTACCTCATCATAAAGACAAACTGTCAGTCTCAGAAGCTGACACTTATCAGAAGTCATATCTCTGCCACTCAGTTCCTTTCATTTAAATGTAGTCTGTGGAAAGTATAACTCAAGTCCGTTAAGTCCTTTGGCCATTTGGGATTTGGGGTGAAATCCCATTAGCAGCAACAAAGTTCCTGGGTGCGCTGGGTATTGGTAATTCTGGGTAACACTCTGGGGTCCACACTTGTAATGTTGTTGGGTTTTCATGCAACGTATTTTTCTGTTGAAATATTTAATGATCTCACCTAGTTACTGGGAATATAGCTTTATTTGTATTCATTGAATTACAGAATAAATACATTATAAATTGTAAGACCAATTAATTTTTTAACTAATTTTATTGACTGGGTCACAATTTAATTTATAATTTGATTTTAGGATAATGCCCCAGCTGTAATTGTCTTTATTTAAAAATGGGACTGGAGCAATATCACAGTGGGTAGGGCTTTTGTCTTGCACGCGGCCAACCTGGCCAACCTGAGTTCAATTCCTCCGCCCCTCTCGGAGAGCCCAGCAAGCTACTGAGCGTATCTCGCCCACACGGCAAAGCCTGGCAAGCTCCCTGTGACGTATTCGATATGCCAAACACAGTAACAAGTGTCACAATGGAGACGTTACTGGGCCCACTCGAGCAAATTGATGAACAATGGGAGGACAGTGACAATATTTTATATTATAGATTTGGTAATGGTAATAGTAGTATAAAGCTTTAGAGCATTATTGGGCAAAGTTACTGCACTTCCCCAAAGTATCCAGTCAAATATCCCAGATTCTCTGCTACTATCTCTGTTCGACTGGTAATCTGCTTTTCCATCTCCATCTCTTCTCCCCGACTCTCTGGTAATCTGAGTTCTGTAGTGCAAGGCCAAGTGTTTGTTATCATTTGATTTTATACAATATTATTCGACATTCTTAACTTATCTTTTCATATATTGCAGACAAGTGATATTTGTCATTTACCCTCTGACTTATTTCCCTTAACTTACTTTCTGATACCATTGACACTGCCTCCAACTATATTTCATCTTTTTTCTTTTTTATAGCTGCACAATATTGCATCATCTGTAAATAAGTTCTGTCTCCATTCACCTGCCATTGGACATTCTAAGTCTTGGCTTCTGTAATAAGCATTGCGATGATCATACTTGTGCTTAATTTTTACATTATTAATGATTTTTAGTTTGTGAGTGGGGATGGCCAGAAGTTGAGTTGCTGGATCATATTGCAGGTCCATTTATCCTTTTTATTTTCTTGAGAAATTTTTATGCTTTCCATAGACACTGAAACAGACAACATTCCAAATACAATGAAAGAGAGTTTCTTTTAACAGCACTGGTTATTCCAGTCTTCTATACATATATATGTTATTCTCACTAGTGTTAGATGTTATCTCACTGTCAAGTTTTATTTATTTATTCATTTATTTATTGCATTTCCCTGATATCAGAATACAAAGAACACTTTTTTAAATGACCGTGGTTTATCTGTACGTCTTCTTCAGGGAAGTCTCTCTACCTTTTTTCTCATAATTGATGGGATATTTGGTACCTTTCCTATTGAACATTTTGACAGCCATATATAATACACATTAGCCTTTATCTAAATTTTGTGTGCAAACATTTTCTCACATCCAACAGTGTTTTCTTTTAGTTTTAGCCTGTAGGATTGTTTAAACATTAAAATCATTTTCAATTCGATGTAGTTCAATAATTTACCTTGATTTAACATATTTTTGACACCATTATCAATTAATTGAAGATTCTTTTATGGTCTATATTCTGGGACGCTTTAGCTTGTTTACCTGATCATCATTTCATATATTTTGGTGTACTAGCATGTTCTTTTATCATAGTTAATTGCAAAAGATTGAAAGATTTCTGTCTAAGATCAGACACAGAGCAAAATTGGTTTCTTTATCCTTCTGTAATCAGCATAGACTTAGAAATCCAAGTCACAACAATTTATTTGGCAAATATCAGTAAATCATAGAGATTCAAATTGGAAAAAGACAAAGTGAGGATCATGGGCTGGAGCAATAGCACAATAGCTAGGGCGTTTTGCTTGCAAGCGGGGGACCCAGGTTCGATTCCTCTGTCCCTCTTGGCGAGCCCGGCAAGCTGCCGAGAGTATCCTGCCCATACAGCAGACTCTGGCAAGCTCCCTGTTGCATATTCTGTATGTGAAAAACACTAACAAGATTCATAATGGAGATGTTACTATTGCCTGCTCAGACAAATCAATGAACAACAGGGACAGCAGTGCTACAGTGCAGTGCTACATATGACTCAGTAATTTACCTAAAGGAAATTAAAACTTGTCATGGAAAGAGGAACAACTTAAAAAATTAATTATTTAGAATATTACATTAAGCTTCCAACATGGAGGATATATTGCAGAAGACAAAATACTGATATTTAATAAATAATAAATATAAAATAGAACATCAAATTTTCCAAAAACCAAATTATCCTGTATAGACTATACCTCCATAGGTACCATTTTACAAATTACAAAATTGTCAAAAACACGCTGTTGCAGATGGTGGGATGGACCTAAATTATTGTAGGGCTAAGAAAAAATAGATTTTCAACAACTTTGTAAATAATGGTCCCCCCCTACAAAAATATGTGAACAAAAGCATGTATTTTACGGTTCTTCCAACTGTTTTGTTATTCAAATATTTGTTCCATATGAATTAATCGGGGATGCCGACCGCTTGGGGGACAAGCAACTAGTTAGCATGCCAGAATCTAGTTCGTAATCGGAATTAACCAGACAAATCACTCCACCAACTATGAATGGCCATGCACCACCACTCACAGAATTGAGAAAGAGCTATCAATCTGTCAATCCTGTCCGTGACAGGGCTGTACAAGAAGGGAGACATCCATAACATTGGCAACTATCGTCCAATCTGCCTGTTGTCTGTCGTCTTTAAGCTGTTCACTGGAGTCATCCTGAATAGGATTGGAAGAACACTAGATGAAGGACAACCATGTGAGCAAGGCGGGTTCTTCAAAGGATTCAACACGATTAACCATATCCACATGATGACCAAGCTCATTAAGTTTCACCAGAGTTCAAGATGCCACTCTATCTAACGTTCACTGATTTCAAGAAGGCCTTTGATTCTGTTGAGACGGAAGTGGTCATCGAAGCCCTAGCAAAACAGGACATACAAACTCAATACATCAGGATCCTCTGTGAGCTGTATTATAGATTCACCACCAGGATCTCACCATTCTACAAGGAAGTGATCATCCATGTCAAGAGAGAGGTTCAGGAGGGTGATACCATTTCACCAAACTCTTCAGTGTCACCCTTGAGAATGTCATGCAATGACTGGAATGGGAAGGAATTTAAGTGAAGATAGAAAGTTGGCAACTACACCACCTCTGCTTCCCTGGTGGCATAGTTCTAATCACACCAAACATTAGCCAAGTGGCACAAATGCTGGCCGACTTCAACCATGAGTGTGGGACGGTGGACTACAGCTGAATCTCACGAGGACAATCTTTATGAGAAACAGTCTCATTCCTGACATTCCATTCTCTCTCAATGGAACGACCATCTCTGAATGCAAGTTATGTGTACTTGGTCAAGAAGTCAATATGACGTATGACCTTGCACCTGAGCTGTGCAGGAGGAAGAGAGTGGCTTGGAACGCCTTCAAGAGCATTGAAGAAATAGCTAAGAGGATGAAAAACCTCCAGCTCCAGGCACATCTCTTTGATTCCACTGTTCTTCCTGCATTAATACACGCCTCAGAGATCTGGGCCCTACAAAAACAGTATGAGAACGCTATTCAGGTCTCCCAAAGAGGAATCGAATGAGCTATTCTTGGATTATCATGCTTGAATCAAGTGAGAGAAAGAATCTGGAGTTCCGACCTCCATCGACGATCAAGAATCAGGGATGCTGTCTCATTTGCCAAGGCATCAAAAATCAGATGGGCCGGACACGTAATCCGATTTGGAGATGACCACTGGACAAGAGCTGTTACCAACTGGATTCCACAGGATGTGAAAATATCGCGTGGACGCCCACCTACGAGATGGTATGACTTCTTAGTCAGGACCCTGAATGATCGGTTTGAGGCTCTTCATGTTCATGGATCGAACAGACACTATTGGACTACACTAGCACGCAACAGGAATGAATGGAGACGTTACTGGCACCTGCTCAAGAAAATCGATCAGTAACAGGATGTCAAGTCAAGTGATCAAGTGATGAATGAACGCATAGTAATCCACTAATCACAAGGGGTAACAAAAATGGAGTTTGAGACATTGTCAGGAAAAGTTTAGTATGTCTGTTTGATGCCTAGAGGGATTCGTGCAATATTAAACATGGAGCTCTGAACAGAAATGGATCTTATAATCAGTGTGATCTCAAGAATTCTTGGATATCATATATTGTTCAAACTTCAGTGTAACTAGAAAAATGAACTTTGAATGTAATATCTAACTCCTTTCATCCATCTGTCATAGAAACTAAATGAAGTTAACAGTGAAATTTGCATTATTTTCACAAGTAATTTTGTAGGGTAATACTTAAATTATACAAAAGTTATTTTCCGATAGCAGAAAGTATGATTATTTTAGTTTTCCAGGTAGCACACATGCTTTCAAGGGTTTCACCAACCATAAAACATCACTTAAATTTGAATCTATAGGACCAGTGTGATAGTATAACAGGTTGGGCACCTGCCTTGAATACTGCTTGACATTGCACTATGCTCACAATGATTGGAAATTCCCTCAACCCATATGGTTTCCCTAGGCCACCAGGAGTATTTCCTGAGCACAGAGCCAGGAGTAAGTCCCGAGTTCCACTAGATGTGGACCAAAACACAAAAAATTCAATTTACGAAGCAACTCTATAAATATTATCAATACATATTGAACTTGTTTCCCAATAGTGAATGAATGACAGAAAGTTTTTCTTTTCTTTGAAACATCTTTTTCAGAGCTAACTTTAGGGCTTTATTTCTCAGGCTATAGATCATTGGATTGAATGTGGGGAAACTACCATATACATACTAGTGAGGAACAGGTCCAAAACACTTGGAAATTCAGAATGAGGCTTGAAATACTCGAAGACACCAGTGGAAAGAAACAATATGACGACAGCAAGGTGGGGGTGGCAAGTGAAAACCTTGGCTCTGCTCTCAGCAGATGACATTCTCAGTACAGAGGAAAATATGTGCACGTAGAAGAATCCAATAAAGATGAAACAAAGAAATGGCAGTAAAGCCGTAAAGAGTATGACTTCTATCTCACTCATAAACGAACTAGAGCAGGAGAGTCTCAGGATCTGGAGATATCACTGAACTACTGGTGGATGATGCGGGGGACACGGAAGTGGATGGAGAAAGAAGCTGCCGTAGGCATGGCTCCAGAGATGTTTTGACTGATCCAGATGCCAATTACGGGTTCTGATGTCCTTGATGATGTTAGGGGGCAGTGGAAGACAGATGGCCACGTAGTGGTCATAGGACATCACTGTTAGCATGAACACCTCATCACTGCACTATGCATCCCCAGAGGGACGTATACCCACTATGTGTAAAGGAGTTGTAAATGAATCTTGGAACAGTCACAGAAATGGAGCAGAGATTCATCAAGGAGAGATACTTCAGGAAAAATTACATGGGAGACTGTCATCCAGGGAAGTTGTGGTGATGATGAGCATGTTGCCAGTTAATGCCAAAGAGTACAGGATTAAGAACAGAGAAGCATACAGGCTTGGCAGAAAAACCCATGAGAAGAAAAGCACTCTTGTTGAAATTCGTCATAGTTCTGCTGGTGGTGTGAGAAACGATAGACTCTTATAAATAGATCTTTTCCTTACCTCAATGATGAACTTGTGAGGAACATTGATGGAGAAGAAATGGCCCAGAAGAGGTCATCCCCAGCACACATCAAGCCTTAATTCTTTGAACAGCTGTTCTTTCTCAGAGTGATTTGATTTGTGTGTGTGGTGGGGTTCTGGGGAAAACAGGGATTAGGGGAGGGTATGCATCCATATGTATATGTGTGTGAGAGTCACGAAATAAAACAAGGATTTTCTAGAGAGGTCATAATCGTGTGCGTAAACTATTTATGCTATGGAAGGAATTTGCAGTTTCATTTCAAGATTACATTTTTCATTAAAATAATCTGAAACTATATAGTTTCAAACGTTTCAAGTGAAGAATATGTCTGGTTTTATTTTACACACTCAAAGAATCTGTGATTGTCAGTAGTTCATTCTTCTTATCTACACTATAAGATACATGTCATCTTACTTTTCTGAAACCCAAAGAAATCACAAGACCATGTTCAGGAACTTCTTCCCTCAACATATGGGTCAGCTGCCAGTGATTGCACTTGACATGAGATGTAAGTCCCCACACCTGTAATTCAGTCCCTTTCAGCAAAAAGCATTCTGTGGATTAAAGAACATTAAGTTTGTTTCAATTCTTTGGCCACTTGAGGGTAGGTCTGAGGTCCCTTTGGCAAGGGAGGGTTCCTGAGCACTCTGGGTATTTGCAGTTCCTTGTAAGTACCCTAGAGACCAAATTAGCATTCATATTCAGTTTTCTGGTAAGTTATTTCCTTGTTGATTTGATATAACAATCACACCAAGCTACTAAGTTTATTGTTGCGTGTTTATTGGATCACATTATAGAAAACCATCATAACTTGTGCTTGAAATTTAGAATATTCAAAACACTTCATTGAACTGAAATCTATGTGATAGACTTGAGGACCACTTAATTTATAATTTGATTCTATTACAATGTCTACCAGTGGACCCCTCTTTACTTGAGAAGGGTTCTGGAAGTGGATATAGATCAACAAATCAAACAAATATATCCCAATCTTATGGCAGTAAATACCACTTGAAGCTCACTTTGAGTAAAAAAGGAAATAATAGCTACCAAAAATAATATATACCAAATAATTCCATTTTTGATTAAAATAATAAAAATACTATTGAATAATATTAAAATTAACGTTGCTTAAGATAAGTTTAGAATTAGGAAAGAAGTAAAATAGCAAATAATTCATATTACAATGTGAAATGTTTTATTCAAATTATAGTATTCAAAATATAGCCTTATATTCATATCATTATCACAACCTAATATTTATCCTGAGTTACATTTTGCACATTTGAACTTTCTGTAAGTATAACACAAAATAGACAAAAATGACCAAAAAATGACAAGAATTTTTATAGTCGTTTTGATTTGCATCTCCCTGATGAATAGCGATGTGTAGCATTTTTTCATGTGCCTTTTGGCCATTTGTGTTTCTTTTTTGAGGAAACATCTGTCCATTTATTCTCCCCATTATTTGATGTGGTTGGAGCGTTTATTTTTGTACAATTCTACTAGTGTCTTGTACATCCTGGATTTTAATCCCTTATCAGTGGGTATTGGGTAAATACTCTTTCCCATTCTGTGGTCTCTTTCTGTATTTTGGTCACTGTTTCTTTTGAAGTGCAGAAGCTTCTTAGTTTGATGTAGTCGCATTTGTTTATGTTTGCTTCCACTTGCATAGTCAGGGCTGTTTCATCCTAAAAGGTACTTTTTACTTCATTGTGATGGAGAGTTCTGCCTACATTTTCCTCTATGTACTTTATGGATTCATGTCTGACATTGAGGTCTTTAATCCACTTTGATCTGACTTTTGTGCCTGGCATTAGACAGAGGTCAGCTCATTTTTTTGCAGGTAGCTATCCAGTTTTCCCAGCACCACTTGTTGAAGAGACTTTCCTTGTTCCACTTCACATTTCTTGCTCCTTTGTCATAGATTAAGTGGTCATACATTTGGGGGTCGGTGATAGAATATTCAACTCTGTTCCATTGGTCTGCAGGTCTGTTTCTAGCCCAGTACCATGTTGTCTTAATTACTACTGCTTTGTACTACAGTTTGAAGTTGAGGAGGGTGATGCCACCATCTTCTTTTCCCAAGTATTGATTTAGCTATTCATGGGGTTTATTGGTCCATATATTTTTCAGGAGTGTTTTGTCTGTTTCTTTGAAAAATATCATGGGTATCATGATAGGGACCTCATTAAATTTGTATAGTGCTTTGAGCACTATTGCCATTTTGATAATGGTAATCCTCCCTATCCATGAGCAAGGGATGTGTCTCCATTTTCTAGTTTCCTCTTTTATTTCTTGAATTATTGTTTTGTAATTTTCCTTGTATAGATCCTTCACCTCTTTTGTTAAAATGATTCTGAAGTACTTGATTTTCTAAGGTACTATAGTGAAGGGGATTTATTTTATGTCTCTTTCTTCTTTTTCGTTATTTGTATATAAGAAAGCCATGGACTTTGGGATGTTGATTTTGTAACCTGCCACTTTACTAAACAGACCTGTTATTTCTAGGAGCTCTTCTGTAGAGTCTTTAGGGTTTTCTAAGAATAGTATCATATCGTCTGCAAATAGTATAACCTGACCTCTTCCTTTCCTACCTAAATGCCCTTAATAACTTTTTCTTGCCTAGCCGCTAATGCAAGTACTTCTAGTGCTATATTGAACAGCTGTGGAGAGAGTGGCATCCTTGTCTTGTCTCTGATCTTAGAGGGAAGTCTCTCAGTTTTTTTCCTTTGAGGATGACGCTTGCTGTAGGCTTGTGGTAGATGGCTTTAATTATATTGAGGAAAGTCCCCTCTATATCCATTTTGGCAAGGGTTTCCATCATAAACGGGTGCTGGATCTTGTCAAATGCTTTTTCTGCATCTATTGATATGATCATATGCTTTTTATCTTTTCTTTTGTTGATATGATGGATTATGTTGATTGATTTCCGAATGTTAAACCATCCTTGCATCCCTGGGATGAAATCTACTTTGTCAGAGTGTATGATCTTTTTGACGAGTCTTTGGATTCTATTTGCTAATAGTTTGTGGAGGATCTTTGCATCTGTGTTCATCAGGGATATCGGCCTGTAATTGTCTTTCTTTGTGGCATTTCTGTCTGCTTCTGGTATCGGGGTGATATTTGCTTTATAAAAACCGTTCGGAAGTGTTTTTGATACTTTGATTTTGTGGAAAACCTTAAAGAGGATTGGGAGTAACTCCTCTTTAAAGATATGGAAGAATGTACTAGTTAATCCCTCTGGGCCGGGACTTTTGTGCTTGGGGATACTTTTTATGACCATTTCAATTTCCTTGATGGTGATAGGTCTGTTCAGGTATTCCAGGTCTTCTTGTTTCCTCCTTGGGAGTCTAAAAGAATCTAGGAATTTATCCATTTCCTTGAGGTTTTCATGATCCGTGGCATAAAGCTTCTCAAAGTACTTCCTGAGGATCCTTTGAATTTCTGTAATATCTTTTGTAATGACCCCCTTTTCATTTCTGAATTGGTTTATTGGGGTTTTCTCTCTCCCTTTCTTTGTGAGTTTTGTGAGATGCTTATTGATCTTATTTATTTTCTCGAAGAACCAGCTCTTGGTTTCTTTGATCAATCGAACTGTTTTTTTGGGTTTCCATCTTGTTAATTTCTACTCTGAATTTTATTATTTCCTTCCTCCTGTTTGGATTGGGCTTCTCTTGTTGGTCATTCTCCAAGCTCTTAAGGTGTGAAGTTAGATTACTTATGTGGGCTCTCTCCTCCTTCCCAAGGAATCCTTGGAGAGCTATAAACATTCCTCTTAACACAGCTTTTGCTGTGTCCCATAAGTTTTGGTAACTCATGTCCACATTTTCATTCATTTCAAGAAATCTTTTGTTTTCCTCTTTGCTTTCCTTTCTAAGACATTCATTGTCCAATAGAGAACTGTTTAATTTCCAGGTGTTTGCTTTAGTTTTCTGTTTGTGTGTGTGATTGACTTCTAATTTCAGTGCATTGTTTTATGAGATTATTGATACAATCTCTGTCTTCTTAATTTTACAGAGATATGTTTTATGGCTCAGCATGTGGTCTAACTTAAGAATGTTCCATGCACACTTAAGAAGAATGTGTATTCAGCTTTTAGAGGATGAAGTGTCCTGTATGTATCTACTAAGCCCCTTTCTTCGATTTTTTTTCCCTCAGATGAAGTATGTCCTTGCTAAGCTTGGGACTAGTTGATCAATCAAGAGGTGATAAAGCGGTATTGAAGTCTCCCACTAGTATTTTGTTGCTATCGATGTCTTTCTTCAAGTCTATGAGTAGTTATTTTAAGTACTTTGCTGGGCCCTCATTAGGTGCATATACATTTAGTATTGTAAGTTCTTCCTATTTTACAGATCCCTTCATCAATAAGAAATGGACTTCACTGTCTCTTGTGACTTTTTTCACGCTGAAATCAATGTGGTCTAATACTAGGATGGCTACCCCAGATTTTGATGGGAGTTGTTTGCCTGTAGGATTATTTCCTGGCTTTGACTTTGAGCCTGTATTTGCTCTGACTATTGAGATGTATTTCTTGCAGGCAGAAGAATGTTTGGTTCAATTTATTAATTAACCCTGACATTCTGTGTCTTTTAGTTGGTGCATTTAGCCCATTGACGTTGAGAGAGATTATTGTTATAGGGTTTCCCCCCATTTTTTCCTGTTAATATTTGGTGTATTTGTGGGGCCTGTCTTGTTTTAAAATGTCCCATTTTGTTGTTCCATGGTTTTGAGTCTATGACGTTCCTGAGCTGCTGTTTGTCTGTATAATTGAAACCCAAGCACAAAAATTTGTAAGTCTACAACTGTACCTCATTATGTCTCACTAATAACTAAATTTTTCATTAAAATAATGGAAAACTATTGAATAATATTAAAATTAACATTGCTTAAGATAAGTTTAGAATTAGGAAAGTAGTGAAATATCATATAATTCATATTACAATGTGAAATGTTTTATTCAAATTATAGTATTCGAAATATAGCCTTATATTCAAAATATAGCCTTAGTCGTACAATGAAACACCCGTACCTTCATCAGTGCTCATTCTCCACCCTTCAAAACCCCAGTATACCTCCATCCCACATCCCACATCCCCCGTCCCACACCGTCCCCCTACCTGTGGGGCAGATGATTTCCACATTGCTCTCTCGATACTTTGATTACATTCAATATTTTGACACCAGATCCATCAGTATTATTTGTGGTTTTACCCCAACTCTCAGATCTGCTAAAAAGGCAACAGTAGACAATTTGTTTTTTATTGCTGGTTATGGATAACATATGATGTTGCGTGGCTGCAGTAGTGGCTGCGTGACTTTGAAATTCCTAAATTTTAACAAATATGGAGGGATTTCTGCCAAAAGTCACTGGGTTCTGGGATTTGTTTCTGAGTCTCTGGAATCATGGCCATTAAGCAGCCTGATCAGGAGCCAGAGGGGCTGTTTGTGGGCAGCGACTAGGGTTCTCGTTGGGGTGGAAGGGAAAGGGCCACTTCCACACTTATCCCTTGAGACCCCGCATGTCTCATCACTACTGGCCCAAACCTGACTGTCCAATGGCCTCTGGCAGATGGAGGCAACCAAGCCGCCAATGGGGAGCAAGCAGAGGAATAGAACCCTTTCCTCCCTGGGGTGGCCCAGTGACAGTAACCTACTGCGTGGTCCGGATGCATTTCTGCCAAAAGACGCTTGGTTTCAAGATTTGTTTCTGAGTCTCTGGCATCATGGCTGTTAAGCAGCTTGTTCAGGAGCCAGAGAGGCCGATCATGTGCAGTGACTCGGGGTCTTTTTGGGACACGGTGGAAAGGGCTGGCTTTACCCCCATCCCGTGAGGCCCCATGTGTCTTGGCACTGTGGGCCCAAACCTGACTGTCAGTGGCCTCTGAAGGATGGCAGCCACCTGCCAGGGGGAACAGGCCAAGTCACGAACCCTATTCCCACCTGCGATGGTCCAGCTCCTGTAACTTACGCCAGGGACAGGAGGCATTCCTGCCAAAAGCCGTTGGGTTTTGAGATTTGTTTCTGAGTCTCTGGGATGATGTCCATTAAGCAGTTCAATCAGGAACCAAAGAGGCCATGCCTCCAATTATATAGCTTAGCCAGAGGTAGTTTGTGGGTGTGTCTCACACATACCTAACTTTTGGCTGTTTGCTTTCTTGGTCAAATTTTGTTCCAAGTTGTTGGGGTCTGACCAAAGAAGCAGCAGCAATTTTGAGGTATCTGGAAGTCTGAAGGTGCCATCAGGCTGCTGATGCACTCATCTCACAGGTACAGATTGACTTGCTGGCGGACCATACCTCAGAGGCATTTATTTCATTCAATTTTTTCAGTATATCTCACACTGTTTTCAGGCCGTGAAGGTTTCATCAGACAAATCGGCTGTGAATCTTTTTTTCTTTTCTTATTATTTTTATTTTTATTAGTGAGACATCATGAGGTACAGTTGTAGACTTACACATTTTTGTGCTTGGGTTTCAATTATACAATGGCCAAATACCCATCCCTCCACCAGTGCCCATTTCCCACCACCATGGATCCCAGTATCCCTCCCACCCCCCATCCCCTCATCCCACCCTGCCTCTGTGGCAGGGCATTCCCTTTTGTTCTCTCTCTCTTATTGGGTGTTGTGGTTTGCAAAAGAGTCAATGGGTGGCAATCATGTTTGGTCTATAGTCTACTTTCAGCATGCTTCTCCCATCCTGGGAGGATCCTCCCAACACCTTTATTAGGTGTTCCCTCCTCTATCTGAGCTCCCTTTTCCCCTAGCATGTGTGTTTGGCCTCCAAACCATGGAGTAAAATTCCTGGTACTAATCTCGGCCACTCTTGGGTGTTAGTCTCCTATTTTGTTACTTTATGTTCCCCAGATGAATGCAATCTTTCTGCCTATCCCTTTCTTTTTGAGTCATTTCTCTTAACATGATACTTTCCATGTAGTACCACTTGTATGTAAATTTCATGACTTCATCTTTTCTAACAGCTACATAGTACTCCATTGGGTAAATGTACCAAAGTTTCTTTAACCAGTCATCCATTCTCGGGCACTCAGGTTTTTTCCAGATTCTGACCATTGTAAAGACTGCTGTAATGAACAAACAATTGCCGATGTCATTTCGACATTACTTTTTTGCCACTCTGGGATATATTCCCAGGAGTGGTATTGCTGGAGCAAATGGGAGCTCAATTTTTAATTTTTTGAGAATTGTTCATACTGTTTTCCAAGAGGGCTGAACCAGTCGGCATTCCCACCGACAGTGAAGAAGTGTCCCTTTCTCGCCACATCCGTGCCACCACCGGTGGCTTTTGTTCTTGTGGATATGGGCCAGTCTCTGTGGTGTGAAATGATATCTCATTGTGGTTTTGATCTGCATCTCCCTGATGATTAATGATGTGGAGCATTTTCTCATGTGCCTTTTAATGGCTGTGAATCTTAAGGATGCTTCTTGATAGGCAATTTTTTTTATAAGGTAAAAGGTAAAGGCCCTCCCGTTGATCGTCGATTTGCTTGAGCGGGCCCAGTAATGTCTCCATTGGAGACTTTGTTGTTACTGTGTCTGGCATATCGAATACTCTCGGTAGCTTGCCGGGCTATACTGAAGTATTTTTTGATAATTTCATTAGTCATTACTTGTACGAAGAATTTTAAAATAAAATATGTTGAGCCTTCTAAGGGGGCAGGAATGGGGGTGGTTGGGAAAATGGGGGCAATGGTGGAGGGAAGGTCATACTGGTATTGGGATAGGTGTTGAAATATTGAAGACCTGTAACAACTGTACATTGAACAACTTTGTAAATCAGTTTTTAAATAAAGGGGAAACTTTTTTTTTAACAAAATACGGGTATCATTCAGAGTAATGACCTTTATATTCAATCCAAATCATGTATTATGTTTTTATTTGTGGTTATGATATCAAAGTGTGAGTCATTTTTATAATAAACTTGCTACAGATAGCATATAGATGCTCTCTTTGTAAATATTTTCTTTTCAAACTTTACTTCCAGGTAGTTTACAATAAATACCACTGAGGACAATGCATTCCTACATGTTCCTGAGTTTAGAGAGTAAAATCTATGCTGAATGATAAAAAAGATCTACAGGTTTCTGGTGGCATCAGACAATAGAAAATAAATATGTTCTCTGAGAACACTTGCATTGAGATATTAAAATGTAGATTTTTAAGGCTGTTGAACTCATGATAGAGGTACACATTAAAATAGAAAAAATATAAAGATGTTTAATTCATCAGAATGATTTCATTTATTAAATATATAAGATCTCATAGCAGTGTTAGCTGTCTGAAGGATTGGTATGTATTAGAGAGACCAACATTGACATTTCACAAATTAAGATAAATAATAAAGTAGGGACTGGGGAGCTTGTACAAAAATGAAGGTGCCAAGGACTGACCCCTGAACAAGAGCCAAAAGTAAGCCCTGAGCACAGCCTGCAGTGGACCCAAACAAAAATAGTAATATTTAATATAGAGTAGAGGAATTAGTTCAGTTGAACAGACTAGTAATTCCCATACCTATATTGCTATATGATTTCTGACAAGTTGTCTCTAAAATTCGCTTAAGAAAAATAATTACACAAGCAATGATACTGAGTCAGTTGTCTTTTTGTCTTTGTAAGGTAGAAATACATTGTCCCTACACCTGTGGAAAAATTACTTTACTGAAGAACAACAAATCTTTTACTCCAATTGTCAAAGTTTTACGTTCATCATTTAGCATTTTTCTTAGATATTCTCTTAGTGAACTTATTTTAGAGGCATAAGCCAGTATTTGTTATATTTTTAAGCCTGTTGAATCTTTTAATTTTATGAATCTGTTAAGTGCCTAAGTTAATTTATTTCCATTTTCTCTTTTAATTATAAATGTCCTGTTGTCCATTCTTCAGAGCATAGAAATGAGAAAAATACATGCTTTGTTACCTGTCACGGGGCATATTTTTCTCTCTCCCTTTACACAATTTCTGATTTTTATTCTCTTTTACATGTTTTTTTTGTCACTTTTCTTGCTCATTTTGTGGGTAACCATATTTTCCATGCAAAAACTTAATTAAGTTCAACTATCTTTCTTCCATTCTCTTAATGCTGATGAATCCAGAAATTAAATTTTCAATTTTGATGAGAATATATTTGTCTAGATAGGCAGATAGCTTTGATTTATTACACTTAGGAAGTCAGAATGGTGTTAAAATGTATGGTATTAATACATGAACTTGCAGACCCCACCATAGTAATTTAGTTAGTAAAATTATGCTTTATTTTATTAGCATGTATATCTATTACTATAACATATTTATGTTATAATACATCTGTTTATTATTTTGTGTTCATTTGAACTTTTATAAGCAGTTAATCAGATGCACTCACCGATTACATTGTTATATACACATTTCTTCCCCAAACTTGCAAATTAATCCATTTTATCTGAAGAGGCCAAGTGAGTAGAAAAATGAAACTTTCACAAAGACTGCAGCATATCTGACTGGAGACTGACAATGTTGAAGACAACTGAGATGCCAAATGGCCAAAAATACTAAGACTTATGACTTTTTTTGTGAATTCTTATATTATACATTATTGCATGTTATTTTATAGAAATGACCAATGACACTAATGTATATTAGGTATAAACAAATGAGTAGTTAATTCTATATATGGTAAGCTCCATAATCATCACAAAATGATTAGGAAAAGAAACCAAGTTGACATCTTAAACATCATGAAACTTGCATTATTTTCACACCTGGTTTTGAGTACTAAAATTTAAGTTAAGATATCCGCAAGAGTAGCTTTTAAGTAGTACATATATAGTCCTAGATCTAAGTAATTTTATTACTCAAGGAGCACAAAGAAAAAGTTGTATCGGTCACAAAAAGTTTGCAATTTTAATTGTTTAATTGATTAAGACGCAGCATATTTTGAATTTCTCTCACAACGAGAATGAATAGAAGTGTCTCAACAAAAGAGGTATGCTAGTCTTTTTTGAAAGACCTTACTTATAGCCGACGTGATAGCCTTATTTCGCAGACTATAGATCATTGGATTGAATGTTGGGGGAACAACTGTATAAAAAATAGTAAGAAAAATGTCGAAAGCAGTTGGAGAGTTAGAATGAGGCTTGAAATACTCGAAGGCACATGTAGAAAGAAACAATATGACAACAACGAGGTGGGGGAGGCAGGTGGAAAAGGCCTTGGCTCTGCCCTCAGCAGATGGCATCCTCAGCACCGAAGAGAATATGCGCACGTAGGAGAATCCAATAAACAGGTAACAAAGAAGGGCCAGGAAAAGCACGAAGGCAGTGACACTAACCTCACCCACATACTCATTGGAGCAGGAGAGTCTCAGAAGCTGGGGGATGTCACAGAAGAACTGGTGAATGATGCGGGGGCCACAGAAGTGGATGGAGAAAGTAGCTGCCGTGTGCATGGCTCCAGAGATGGCCCCACTCACCCAGACGCCGAGGACTCCATGGACACAGGTTCTGACGTTCATGATGACGTCATAGTGCAGAGGAAGGCAGATGGCCACGTAGCGGTCATAGGACATGACCGTGAGCATGGCCGCCTCAGCAACAGCACAGAGAGTGAAAGCAAAGACCTGTACTATGCATTCCCAGAGGGAAATATTCCCACTCTGCGTGAAAGAGTTGTAAATGAATCTGGGCACAGTCACAGAAATGTAGCAGAGATCCAACAAGGAGAGATGCTTCAGGAAGAAATACATGGGGGACTGGAGACTGTCATCCAGGGAAGTTGTGGTGATGATGAGCATGTTGCCGGCTAAAGCCAACAAATACAGAACAAGGAACAGGGAAGCATAGAAGATTTCTAGCTCAGGCTTGGCAGAAAATCCCATGAGAAGAAATCCACTCATCGTGAAATTCGTCATTCTTCTGGTGTTGGCTGTAAGACACGATAGACAATCTAAAATAGATAATTTTAATAACATCAATGATGAACCTGAATATGTAGCGAAGAACTTTTTCATTATAAATAGATGCCCTATATAATGGTAACCATACTGACAAATTTTAATTGTCTTTGTGAAAGGAGTCAATATTTGCTCTAGATTGTAATGTTTGGATAGCCAACCTCAAAGTGAGGTGAATGAACTTGACTTGAATGAGAAAACTGACTTTCTTAATATGTCTTAGATGGTAATGATAAATGGATATAATGTGACTGATTCATAACAGTAAACTTGACTCTGAACAATACAGTGGCCCTGGTCACTAAAGATATGTATTTTTAAGGCATCTTTTGGTGATCTATTTATTTGGAAGTTTCCCCTCAAAAACTTGTATACTGGACATTGTTAACACTGCATCTCCAGAGTCTTACAAGAAAGCCTGGTAGTATCCAATAAGTAATTTGAAGTGTTGAATTGAAAATTTATTCCCGTTAAAATAGCTAACATTTTAACTTAAAAGTACAGGTGGAGTGATAGAACAGCGGGTAGGGCATTTACCTTGCATGTGGCGGATCTGGCAGACCCGGGTTCAATCCTTTGCCCCTCTCGGAGAACTTGGTAAGCTACCAAGAGTATTTTGCCAGCATGGCAAAGCCTGCTGACATAGCTGATAGGCCAATCACAGTAACAATAAGTCTCACAATGGAGACGTTACTGGAACAAAGGGAGGACAGTGCTACAGTGCTTGTGAAAGGAATGATCATTGACTATGAAGCTTCACTGTCACTGTCACTGTCCTCCCTGTGTTCATCAAATTGCTCAGAGTAACATTTTGAGACTTGTTACTGTGTTTGGCATGTTGAATATATCACGGGTAGCTTGCCAGGTTTGGCCATGCAGGCAAGATACTCTCGGTAGCTTGCCATGCTCTCCAAGAAGGGTGGAGGAATCAAGCCTGGGTTGGCTTGGTCAGCCTCATGCAAGGCAAATGCCCTACCCACTGTGCTATTGCTCTAGCCAGACTATGAAGATTATACATGTTAAAATTTCTATTTTAGGAGACTAACACCCAAGAATAGCCAAGATAACTACCAGGAGCTTTACTCCATGGCTTGGAGGCAAGCCACACATGCTAGGGGAAAAAGGAGCTCAGATAGAGAAGGGAGCACCAAATAAAGGGTATTGGGAGGATCCTCCCAGGATGGGAGAAGCATGCTGAAAGTAGACTATAGACCAAACATGATTGCCAGTTAATGCCTCTTTTGCAAACCACAGTACCCAAAAGGAGAGAGATAGAACAATACGGAATGCCCTGCCACAGAGGCAGGGTGTGAGGGGGTTTTGGGGATGGGGAGGACACTGGGATCTGTGGTGGTGGAAAATGAACACTGGTGGAGGGATGGGTACTTGATCATTGTATGATTGAAACCCAAGCACAAAAAATTGTAAGTCTACAACTGTACCTTATGGTGTTTTACTAATAAAAATTAAAAAAAAAAAAAGAGCCAAGAGGTAACGTCATAGGCTTTCAAGTACTAAAAATGGTTTTATGCTTTTGGTTTCATTTGGTTTTAGAAACTCCCGGTGATGCTGGGGGCCATTCCAGCTCTCTTTCAGGGGTTTCTGAGAACCAGCTGAGAAAGGACAAAGTGTGGGATTTCAGCATGCAAGCACACTCTTTTCCCCAACTGGATTTGATCCCTTGCACAAGGCAGTTTCTGAGCATTGCCAGTGGTCACTGGAGGCCCTCACGCACTGCCACACTGGTTCCCTTCATCCTCAGCTTGGCAGGATCCCGGGGGTACCTCACACTTGGTCCCGTGAGCACTTCTGAGGGGGTTAAAGATGTGGCCTGACTTCGGAGGACGCAGCAACACCACACCCTCATGCCCTAGAATTAGAAGGGATTGATAAGGACGTAAGTGATAGTTTTATTCCACAAATTATTTCTGCAGTACAAGGAGTTTCTCTTCCTATATTTAATTAAAATAATGTTTACTTACGTATTCTTGCTTAAAGTTCTTAAGTAGCCATAAGATTCTTTTTATGCCCGCAAAATCTCTCTTTTTTTTGCACTCAATTTTACAATTCAGCCTGTTTTCCACAACCGAAGGAGAGTCACCAGAGCACACCTAGAAATTTCTTAGCTCATCACAGGGACGAGGTGTCAGGCTCAGATGCTGAAACTCAGATCGAAGTCATAGCTCTGCCACTCAGTTCCTTTCAAAAGAATGTAGTCTGTGGAGAGGAAAACATGAGTCCATTTGAATCCTTTGGCCATTGGGGGTTAGGCGGAAAGTGCCTTTGGCAGCAGCAGAGATCCTGGGTGCTCTGGGTATTGGCAATTCTGTGCAACACCCTGGGGTCCAAACTTGCAATTCTGTTGGGTTTTCTTGCAATGCATTTTCCTGTTGAGGAGATTTTAATGATCACAGCTACTTACTGGAGGTATCGCTTTATTTCTGTTCATTGAATCATATCATAAATCCGTGATAAATTCTGTTTTGATCTTGAATATTCTACAAGACAAATTAATTCGTTTAATTAATTTTTTGACTATCACAATTTAATTTACAGTCTGATTTGGGGATTATACCGAGGCTTATAATTGCCCTTTTTAAAAATATGGGCAAAAATAAATAATTTATTGCCAATTAAACAAGGTTTTATATTATTTAAAATGTTTAATATTTATATTATAGATTTGAATACATGATTAGAGTAGCATTAAATTTTAAAGCACTATGTGCAAATTTACTTCCCCTCACCAAAGTATCCAAGCAAAGTATCCTAGATCCTCCAGTGTCCCTATGTGACCTATTATCTTCCTTTTTCTTCTCCATCTCTTTCTCACTTTCTTATAATCTGAATATTGAAAAGCAAGGCCAAGTATTTCTCATTGTTCCATCTCATCCAGTGTTATTCTACAATCTTGGCCTATCTTTCTGTATACCACAGAGAAGTGAGATCATCTATTTTGTCATTTACCTTGTGACTTATTTCACTTAAATACCTTCCAATTCCATTTATATTGAAGCCAACTGTTTGATTTCATTTTTTCTCATATCTCACACTATTGCATTATCTATATAATAACTTCTGTATCAATTCTTCTGTTATTGGACATTTGAGTTGTTTTCAAGTCCTGCCTAATGTACTAATCATTGCAATAAAAATAGTTGTGCATAATTATGATGTTAATTTTTTTGTTGTTGTTGTTTCTGGGGTAGATGTCGAGAAGTTGAATTGCTTAATCATATTGGAGGTCTATTTTTACTTCTATATGAAATTTTCATAATACTTTCCATAGACATTGAAACTGACACCATTCCAACTAACAGTGAATGAGGGTTCCTGTATCTCAGCACTGGTCATTCCAAAATTTTGAAATATATTACACTGTTACATATGCGACATATTATTTCACTGTCATCTTATTTATTTGTTTATTTTTAATTTTTTTCTTGTCCCTGATAACAGAAGACAATGAGAACATCTTCATGTCTGTGGGTCACCTGTATGACCTCTTCGGGGAAGTCTCTGTTTATTTTCATCAACATTTTTAACGAGATTTTACTTACTTTTACACTTGGGCATTATGGTAGCATAATATACAATGGACATTAGCCTTTTTCTGAATTATTTGTGGGAATATTTTCTCATACTTTATAGGGTGTCTTTTAATTTTGGCATTTATGAAGCTATAATCAGTGTACACTCAGATCCTTGTCACAACAATTAGGCAAGAAAAATAAATAATTGAGATACAAATGGTAAACAAAGAGAATACCATCATTCACATATGGCATGATAATATACATGAAACAAATTAGAACACGTCACAAAAGGGAAAAAAGTAAAAACTTTTAAACATATGGATAAATGTCTACTATTAGGTTAAGCTTACAACGTAGAGAATATATTTCAGAGAATATATTTCAGAAGACAAAGTACTAACATTTCATAATATAAAAAATTAAAATAGGACATCAATTCATCCAAACATCAAATTCTATCTTACATACTCTACCTCCACAGGTACCCTCTTCTAAATGACAAAAATTTTCAGTATTAAGTCTTTACAGGTCGTGAGATTGGAGCTTGTCAACATTTGTAAATAATGGTGCCTAAGAAATAAATGTATAAAATAAAATTCTGTTTTTCTGTGGCATTTCAGATTATTTTGTCATTTAAATATTTATTCCTTATGTATATCCAGAGTAACCCTGTAATCTGAAGAGGCAAAGCAAATGGTCTGTGGGACATGTTCAGCGAAAGTTCTGCATGTCCAACTGGAGCCTTAGGGGATTGGTAGAAAGTTATGGAGCCCGAAATGTGTTGTTAAAATCAGAGTGATTTTTATCAATTCTGGATATCATGTATTGTGCAGAATTCAGTGAAATTAGGAAAATGAACTATGAAAGTTATATCTGTTTTCCATCATCGCCACATAAATTACTTGGGAAACAAACTTAAGTTGATTTCTTAAACATAGTGAAATTTGCATTATTTTCAAACCTGATTTTGTAGCATAATAATTAAAATATTCACAAATTGTTTTTCTGTAGCCCAAAGTATGTTTACTTTAGTTTTCTAAGTTTCTCACATATAAAAGGGTTTCATCAACTGTGTGTTCAAAAAATGTGGGTCCGTGCTGTGGGTTTTTGATAGTCAGGAGTCACTTCCCAACCTTGGTCGGTCACTGCTGCTGGAAGCATTAAGGAGAGAAGAGGGCCACCAGGCTGGTTGGGGGTCAGTCACTGTTTATTCCAATCTTCGTCCCCATTCCAGACATACAATACCTCTCATTCCAGTCTCACACTTCCCATCCAGTCCACTCTTTCCATCCAGTTTCACTGTGTCCATCCAGTTGCACTCTACCCATTCCAGTCATACTCTGCCCCCAATTCCCATCTCCCAGGATTACTTAAGAGGCAAATCATTCAAGTTGGGGCAGCAATTACACATAGATGAGATCGCACAATCAACATATGGGAAGCCCTTCCAGTGAAGCTTCTTCAAAGATAAAGATCTCAACCGGCTAGAAGATCTACCAAAGGGTGGAATTCCATTTAGGGGCATATTTCCTCTTTCCTTAGTTTCACGATCATGACCATCCTGTTGATCGTCGATTGCCTTGAGCAGGCCCCAGTAACATCTCCTTCATACTAGCCCTGAGATTTTTTAAAAAGTGCCATATACAAGGATTTTTCAGGGTTAGGAGAATGAGACCCATCATTATTACTGGTATTTGGCATATTGGGTACACCATGGGGAGTTTGCCAGACTCTGCCATGTGGGCAGGTTATATTCAGTAGCCTGCAGTTTGTCCAAAGTAGGAATGATATAATAAGATGTTCTCTTCTGGGAGCTGGGTTTTATAGTCTCTGAGTCTTGGCCGTTGATGGGATTACACGGCCAGTTGGTGGGTGTGACCCCTGCCTACTGGAATTTGGAGGATCGGGGTGGAGGATGCTTAGCCCCGATCCGAGCAGGCTTGGACATCTCAGCCCCGGGATTCGCATGCCTTTGTTATATACATATATACATATTCATGATAAAAGATCATTTTTATTCCCACATACATACTTAATCACTTAATCATTTAACTTCCCATTAGTCGTCCATTTGCTCGAGCGGGCGCCAGTAACGTCTCCATTTGGCCCTGTCACGTGCTAGTGTAGCCCAATGGCATCTGTTCTCTCTGGGAACATGAAGAGCCTCAAACCGATCATTCATGATCTTGATGAAGAAGTCTGACCATCTGGTAGGTGGGGGGCCCCGCAGTCTTTTGACATCCCGTGGAATCCAGTTGGAAACAGCTCTAGTCCAGCAGTCGTCTTTAAATCTCATTACGTGACCAGCCCATCTGATTTTTGACACCTTGGCAAATGAGACAGTGTCCCTGATTCTTGACCGTTGACGGATGTCAGAACTCCGGATTCTTTCTCTCATTTGAGTGAAACGTGATATTCCAAGCACAGCTCTTTCAATTCTTCTTTGGGAGACCTGAATAGTGTTCTCATCCTGTTTGCGTAGGGCCCAGGTCTCTGAGGCGTATGTTAATGCAGGAAGAATGGTGGAATCAAAGAAATGTGCCCGGAGCCGGAGGTTCTTCATCCTCTTAGCTATTTCTTCGACATTCTTGAAGGTGTGCCAAGCCGCTCTCTTCCTCCTGCGCAGCTCAGGTGCTAGGTCATTTGTCATGTTGACTTCTCGACCTAGGTACACATAGCTGTTGCATTTGGAGATGGTCGTTCTGTTGAGAGCGAATGGGGCATCAGGAACGAGGCTGTTTCTCATATACATTGTCTTCGTAAGATTCAGCTGTAGTCCTACCTTTCCACACTCACGGTCAAAGTCGGCCAGCATTTGTGCTGCTTGGCTGATGTTTGGTGTTATTAAAACAATGTCATCAGCAAAGCAGAGGTGGTGTAGTTGCCGACCATCTATCTTTACTCCCATTCCTTCCCATTCCAGACGTCGCATGATGTTCTAGAGGGTGGCACTGAAGAGTTTCGGTGAAATGGTATCACCCTGCCTAACCCCTCTCTTGACATCAATGATTACTTCTTTGTAGAATGGTGAGATCCTAGTAGTGAATCCGCAATACAGCTCACGGAGGATCTTGATGTATTGGGCTTGAATGCCCTGATTGGCTAGGGCTTCAATGACCGCTTCCATCTCAACAGAATCAAAGGCCTTCTTTAAATCAATGAACGTTAGACAGAGCTGCATCTTGAACTCCCGAGGAACCTCAATGAAATTGGATATCGTTTGGATATGGTCAATGGTGCTGAATTCTTTCTGGAACCCGGCTTGCTCCCATGGTTGTCCTTCATCTAGTGTTCTGCCAATTCTATTTAGGATGACTCGAGTGAACAACTTGTAGATGACAGACAATAGGCAGATCGGGCAATAGTTGCCAATGTCATGAATGTCTCCCTTCTTGAACAGTAGTATGGTCCTGCTGGTTTTCCATTGGGACGGAACCTTGCATTCAGACAGGTAGCGAGTGAAGAGCCAAGCCAGTGTATTGATGAGTACTGACGGCAGGTTCTTCAGGTGTTCAGGTCTGACCTTGTCTGGGCCGGGTGCTGTTTGTTTCTTTACCGACGAAATGGCGTGTCGGATTTCGAAAGGGAGAACGTTGGGAACGACATATCCATCTTGTGGAATTTGGTATGTCGGCAAGTGGACATGGCTATCGAAGAGATTTGAGTAGAAGTCATGGATAATCTTCTCCATTGCCGTTCTGGAGGATGTGATGGATCCATCAGGACGTCGGAGGGCAGTCATCTTGGTCTTGTATTTGGCAAAGGACAGGCGGGCGTTACGAATACTTTTCCCGGCTTCTGCCGCATCTACCAGCACTTCTGCTCTTCTCTCTTTGAGGTCTTCCTTGATCACATCTCTGCACTGCTTTGCAGGCTCGGATTATGTTAGCTTGCGGTTGCCTGAGGCATGCGCCAAACCACATTGGCGAATAAGCTCAAGATTTTTCGAAGACAGGCATTTTTTTGTGGCTATCTCTCTCTTAGCTTGTTTGGAGGTTCGAGCAGGGGAGCGCAGCTACTAGTATACCCTCGACCGAAGACCGGTCCGTCTCTTTCAGGGAAGGCTGTCCTCTTCGACCTAGCGCCCAGCTTCAGGAGGGACTCACATGCAGCGGTGAGGGAGGAAGGGGACCCCCGCCAGATCAGCCAGATCAGCCGAATCAACCCTGGCAATCAATGGGGTGACAGATGTCGCATCCAGATCGCCCTCAGATCTGATTGCCCGCAGCCAGATTCCTTAATTTATATCCATTTAAATAGTCATCTTAAATTTACTTAATAATATTAGTCATTTTGTCTGTAAAGATTAAGAGATATATTAATCTTAAATGGTGGCTTTCCTGGGGACATCTGGGGACAACTTGCTATATATTCCAGACTACTGTTCTTAGGTCAGATTAGTCTTTCCTAACGCAGCAGTGTCCCTATTCAGTCTATTTGAACATGACAGAGTTTGTCCATATCCTTGCTCTTAACTCATAAGTTTTTTGACACGTGGCCTATCCGTTTTTGATGCCAGGGTAACTTATAACTTTCCCTGGTTCCATCCAATTCCTTCATCAGGACCTTCCAACTAACAACAGCTGAGGCTTAAATCGAGTAAATATGACAGATGCCCAGGAGTAAATATTTCTGGCAGTTGATAAACTCACAATTTACAAAGGCATAGAATTAACTGTCTTCCTCTACTTATACAAAAAAGATATTGCACTAAAATGGACCTAGACTAATAATATATGCTCAGTTGATTTTTATGAACAAAGTATCAAAAGATATTATTGAACATAAACATACTTTTCTGTGTGGAAGAAAGAGCTAAATAATTTTTATTGAAAGAGAGGGGGAAAGGGAAAAATGTAGTTGTTCTATCTCTCTCTGTCTCTGTCTCTCTCTGTCTCATTCTTTCCTTCTCCATTTCCTTCTGCCTGTTTCCCATCCTCTCTGGTCTAGACCCAGAGAAATGATTTTATATTTTGTTTTTTTTAAATCAATATAAATTTTTGAACAATTTTCCTCAGAACCAAAAATTTTTACCACTCCTCAAATTTAGGATGGGGTTTAGATTAGGAGTAGGATTAGGGATAATAATAGAATTACAATATTTTCTACCTACTGGTGGTGGCATTAGTTTGATAATTGAATATAATAAATCATACACAACCTTATAAAAATAATTCATTTAAAATAAATTAAAAAATAACATTTGCATACTAGTGATATAGTATGATATCCTACTTCGCAATTTAATAGTAACATGACTCATACAAATTATTTACCCCCTCTCAAGTTCAGTTTTCACGTAATTAGAATTGCATACTAAACCCACCTAAATGTTTTATTAGAATAAATGATATACCTTTTAATATTCTACTTAGCATTGTTCATCATAAATATTCAAGCTTTAAGAATCTTTCTTTATTGCTATTATTAATGTATCTTTTTACATTAAGCAAAACGCTTCAAATGTTGCAATTAGAATATATTTTTGCCTGACTTTCACTTTAAGCCCTGAGCACCCCAAGTGTAATACAAACCACTTCCCTCCAAAAGTGTACCTTTTGCTTGCTAGTTCCTCCAGGTGAACTTTTGAGGACTCACATCGGCATCGGCCAGTCCCTAAACTTACTGGCTTAGAGCTTGAGACCTAGTGTCATTTCACAAGTTCTGCTGAGAAAAAAAAAATAACATGGCTGCCCTAACTGCCAGAGACAACAAGTTAAACTCTAGACTGATACTATAAACAAGAGAACTGGTTGGTGACTAAACCACTGGGAGTTAGCTTAACCATTAGTACGCACAAAATACCAGTAATGATTTTAAAAAGAAGACCACTGAAAGGATCATCTACTTGTATGTATAGGAATGGAAATCCTCAAGTACATCAGAAAGTTCAATGCAACCCATGGATTACATCAATCTTCTTGCTGTTTACTGAACTGAGGAAAGAGTTGAAACAGAAATTCAATAAATGAAGAAAACTCAAATAAAAAACCTAACAATCCAAAGAGATATAAAGGTGCTAAGGAATATAGTGAAAGGACTCAACAGTGGCAGAATGAAAGAAGCAGAAAATTAAATGGGTGACCTCAAAACCAAGGCACAGGACACCATCATAAAGAATAGGTCATAGAAAATAATACAGGGTCAGAGAGAATATAAATTGACTTGGGCACTTCCCTTGCATACAGTCAACCCATGTTCAATCCTCAGTACCCCAGTCGGTCTCCCAAGCACCACCAGGTATAATCCCTGAAAACACAGAGTCAGGAGTAAGCCCTGCGTATAGCTGAGTGTGGTCCCCAAAACAATGTCAAACCTATAAATGTCTAAAGAGGTATATTTTCAAATATTTTATTGTAGACAATATAAGCATACAATATATTTCTCATAACACAGTTTTCTCTATAACCAGTTCTATACTTATTCACAGTGTCCAGAGTGCTATGCTACACAGTATAATTTTGGGTTCGTCTCTCAAGCCAGACTAAATAGACATGGGTCAAAAAAAAGGTATGCTTTACTTCTCTTAAAAACCATTCTAAGACTGCTTTTATTGCTTTATTTCCCAGGCTATATAGATCATTGGATCGAATGTTGGGAGCACAACAGTATAAAAAAGGTGAGCACAATGTCAAGAGCTGTTGGATTGTCAGAATGAGGTTTTAAAAACTTAATTTTAAAACCTATTTTTCAAAATCTATGCACTATGCATTCCCAGAGGGAAATGTTTCCGCTATGCATCAAAGAGTTATAAATGAAACCCGTAGAAGCAAATAAAATGACAAAGCAAGGTGGGAAAGGCAAGTGGAAAAAGCCTTAGATCTGCCTCAGCAGATGGCACCCTCAGTACAGAGGAAAATATTTGCATGTAGGAGCAACCAATAAAGATGATACAGCCAAATGACAACAGAGTGAAGGAGACTGAGACCCCAATCTCCCTGTTACAGTCATCAGAACAGGAGAGTTTCAGGAGCTGGGGGATATCACAGAAGTGGTGAAGGACACAAGAACCACAAAAGTGGATGGAGAAAGTGGCTGCCAAATGCATGACTCCAGAGAAGACCCCACTGATCTAGATGCCGACAACCTCATGGGCACAGGTTCTGTCTTTCATGATGATGTCATAGCTCACTGGAAGGTAGATGGTCATGTAGCGGTCCTAGGACAGCAGCACAAGTATGGCCATCTCCGTAATAGCATGGAGAATGAGAGTAAAATGTTGCTCCACACATTCCCAGAGGGAAGTATTTCCACTACGCGTGAAAGTGGAATTTCTTTCAGGGGCGTAGGACATCATCGTGAGCATAAACAGCTCAGCAGCAGGGAAGGAAACAAAAGCAAAGCCCTACACGATGCATTCCCAGAGGGAAATGTTTCCACTATGCATCAAAGAGTTATAAATGAATCTCGGCACAGTCACGGAAATATAGCAGAGATCCAACAAGGGGAGATGCTTCAGGAAGAAATACATGGGGGACTGTAGACTGTCATCCAGGGAAGTTGTGGTGATGATGAGCATGTTGTTAGCTAAAGCCAACAAGTACAGAACTAAGAACAGACAAGCATAGAAGAGTTCTAGCTCAGGCTTGGCAGAAAACCCATGAGAAAAAAACCACTAGCAGTGCCATTCGCCATAGTCATTCATAATTTTTAGCTGATCTTGGGCTCAGATGAAGATAGGAACTCTTCAAGAGAAAATTTTGTGAAGTACAGTATACGCTACTGAATAAAATCTGGTAAGGAGAAGTCAGGTTCACATTTCCTCATTATAAATTTTAGAACGATTGATAAGTTGAGTGCAGTCATAATGACATCAGAGTTTCTGATGATTTCTGTAAGTTAAAAATATGGGCAAAGCAAGATGAAAATTTTTAGCGTATCTTCTATAATAAAATCAAATTCAAAGGCATAAATCTATTCAAAATTAAAATATAGATAATTTTATGACCGGACTATGAAAAGTTTGAAATTTTATTGGTATTACTACATATCTTAGTCATAGACAACTCATATTTCTGTGTCATAGCTACTTAGATATTCTTAACAACATTTCTGCTACACTTCTGGCCAGATCAACTTATTTAACAGAAGACTTAAAACAGTAGGAGTTTTGTTTGGGATTTCTGTATGTAGATCTGGGGGTTGACTGGATGCAAGCCAAGAGCCTTACTCACTGTACTACCTCTTTCACTCTACTAAGTAATTTAAAAAATTAATTAATGAAAACCATAACTGAGGAAACCTAAGCTTATTCAAAATTAGTACAGTAGCAAAAGCCATAAGCAAATGCTAAAAGTACATTAAAAAATTAACATGCAAAAAAGAATGATTATATAACACTTTTTTCCAGTAATGATATAATCACTATTAAGGCTGGAGCGATAGCACAGCGGGTAGGGCATTCGCCTTACAAGCGACCAACATGGCCGACCCGAGTTCGATTCCTCCGCCCCTCTCGGAGAGCCCGGCAAGCTACCGAGAGTATTTGATATGCCAGACACAGTAACAACAAAGTCTCCAATGGAGACGTTACTGGGCACGCTCAAGCAAATCGACGATCAACGGGAGGGCCTTTACCTTTTCCTTTAAGACTAAATATACTACATATAACTTAAGGTATCAAAAGTTTTAAAACAGCGATGAAATTAGAAGACTGAGGAGTCAAAAATACTAATAATTATAACAAATTTTTGTCAAGTCTTATATTATACATTATTGCATATAATTTTAAAGAAATGTCCAATGACACAAATGTATTTTATGTATAAACAAATGAGCAATCAATCCTATATATGATATTTTCCATCATCATCACACAAAATGATTAGGAAAAGAAATTAAGTTGACATCTCAAACATGATCAAACTTTCATTGTTTTCACACCTGTTTTGTGTAGTAAGATTTAAGTTAAGATACTCACAGGAGTAATTTTGAAGTACTACGTATATAGTCCTGGGTCTAAGCAAGTTTATTATTCAAGTAGCACAAAGAAAAAGTTGTATAAATCACAAGTTAGTTGCAATTTTAACTTTTTGATTGATTAAAACCCATAATATTTTGAATTTTTCTCACAATTGAGAATGAATTGAAGTGTCTTAACAAAAGAGATCTGCTACTCTTCTTTGAAAAACATTACTTATAGCCGACTTGATAGCTTTATTTCGCAGACTATAGATCACTGGATTGAATGTTGGGGGAACAACTGTGTAAAGAATAGTAAGAAAAACGTCTAGAGCAGTTGGAGATTCAGAATGAGGCTTGAAATACTCGAAGGCACCAGTAGAAAAGAACAATATGACCACAACAAGGTGGGGGAGGCAAGTGGAAAAGGCCTTGGCTCTGCCCTCTGCAGATGGCATGCGCAGTACAGACGAAAATATGTGCATGTAGGAGAATCCAATAAACAAGAAACAAAGAAATGCCAGCAGAGACACAAATGCAGTGACACCAACATCACCCAGATACTCATTGGAGCAGGAGAGCCTCAGGATCTGGGGAACATCACAGAAGAACTGGTGAATGACGCGGGGGCCACAGAAGTGGATGGAGAAAGTAGCAGCCGCATGCATGACTCCAGAGATGGTCCCACTGACCCAGACACCGGTGACTCCATGGACGCAGGTTCTGACATCCATGATGACATCATAGCGCAGGGGAAGGCAGATGGCCACATAACGGTCGTAGGACATAACCGTGAGCATGAACACCTCAGCAGAGCAACAGAGAGTGAAAGCAAAGACCTGCACGATGCATTCCAAGAGAGAAATAGTTTCACTATGCATGAAAGAGTTGTAAACGAATCTCGGTACGGTCACAGAAATATAGCAGAGATCCAGCAAGGAGAGATGCTTCAGGAAGAAATACATGGGGGACTGGAGACTGTCATCCAGGGAAGTTGTGGTGATGATGAGCATGTTGCCAGTTAAAGCCAACAAGTACAGGACTAGGAACAGGGAAGCATAGAAGATTTCTAGCTCAGGCTTGACAGAAAACCCCAGGAGAAGAAACCCGCTCATGGTAAAGTTTGTCATAGTTCTGCTGTTGGCTGCAAGATATCATAGACAATCTTTAATAGTTTTCTTGCATAGCATCAATGAAGAACCTGAATAAGTAGTGAAGAACTTTTACATTACACATAAATGTTTTACGTAGTGCTAGGCATACTGACAAATTTACATTGTCTTTGTGAAAGGAATGAACATTGACTATGAAGATTTTAAATGTTAAAATTTCCATTTCAGTTTCAAACAGGAAAAAAAATGACAAAAGGGTCGGTTATAGAGTTCAGAGGTTAAGTCGTAGGCTTTCAAGTACCCAAAATAATTTTATGCTTTTGTTTTTGTTTGGTTATAGACACTCCTGGTGATGCTGCAGGCCATTCTCAGCTCTCTTTTAGGGGTTTCTAAGAACCAGCTGAGAGAAGAGAGGAGAAAGCCTGAGATTTCTGCATAGAAACACGCTCTTATCCCTACCTGTATTTCATCCCTTGCACCAGGCAGCTTCTGAGCATTGTCAGTGACCCCTGGGGACCCTCGAGTACTGCCAGACTTGCAACACATTTTTCTGTTGAAGTGATTTTAATTACCACACCCAGTTACTGGAAGAATAGCTTCATTGTGTCTTTATTGCCAATTAAGCAAGGAAGTTATGTACATTTTTAGAAATTTTGTTATTTTATATTATATATAGATAAGATAAAGATAAAGGCCCTCCCGTTGATCGTCGATTTGCTCGAGCGGGCCCAGTAACGTCTCCATTGGAGACTTTGTTGTTACTGTGTCTGGCATATCGAATACTCTCGGTAGCTTGCCGGGCTCTCCGAGAGGGGCGGAGGAATCGAACTCGGGTCGGCCATGTTGGCCGCTTGTAAGGCGAATGCCCTACCCGCTGTGCTATCGCTCAAATCTTATCTTTATCTTATCTTTTATATTATATATGGTTCCCTTCATCCTCAGCATGGCAGGAAACCCCAGGGTGGGCTGGGGGTACCTCGGAGCTCTGAACTGCCTGTCTGTTTAGCAGAATATCAAGGGATTGGCCCAGGGCTCGCCTGAACACATATTGGGTAGTTTCTACCCTCCCTCAAAGAAAACAAAATATTCCCAAGGAAATAAAGGTGTAGGTATGGAGCTGAGAGTTTGCCTTCATGTAACAGGTTAGATCCTTCAATATCAAATTAGGACGAGATTAGTCCTTATTCGGTCCCTGGTGTCACATGCCTCCTCCAAAAGCATTGCTGGTCCTGAGGTCCATGAGCACTTCTGGGGGAGCAGAGTTGCTCCCTGGCACTGGAGGACCCAGCAACACTGCACCCTCACACCCTAGAATTAAAAGGGATTAATACAGATGTAAGTGATAGTTTTATCTCAACAAAATGTTTCTGCACTGGAAGGGATTTCTCTCCCTATTTTTAATAAGATCTTCAAGCCCGCTTGGATTGGGACCGGGGTTTCCTCCACCCAGATCCCCCACTCCAGTATGTAGGCGTTACACCCACCAACTGCCCCCGGTGCCATGTATTCCAATCAACAGCCAAGACCCAGAGACTATAAAACCCTGCTCCCAGAAGTGCGTGGCCGCATTTACGGCCATGCTACACCTTATTATGTGGTTCTTACTCTGGAGAACCTGGCAGGCTACCAAAAGTATCCTGCCCACATGGCAGAGGCTGGAAAACTCCCCGTGGCATATTCAATATGCCAAAAATCAGTAACAATGATGGGTCTCATTCTCCTGACCCTGGTAGAGCCTCAAAGGTGGCACTTCTTAAAATCTCAGGTCTAGGACGAAGGAGACGTTACTGGGACCTGCTGGAGGCAATCGATGAAGAACAATATGACAGTGATTTTTAATTAAAAGGATTACTTGTGTATTTTTATTTAAATTTCTCAAGTAAACATATGAATCTTTTTATGCCCTCAAAATCGGTATTTTATTTACATTCCATTTTCTACATAGCCTGTTTTTTACAACCTAAGGAGTGTCACCAGAACACACCTGAAATTTCTTACCTCATCATAGGGACGAGCTGTCAGGCTCAGAAGCTGACACTCAGATGGAAGTCATAGCTCTGCCACTCAGTTCCTTTCACTAGAATGTAGTCTGCGGAGAGGAAAACACGAGTCCTTTTCAATCCTTTGGCCATTGGGGGTTAGGTGGAAAGTGCCTTTGTCAGCAGCAGAGATCCTGGGTGCTCTGGGTATTGGCAATTCTGTGCAATACCCTGGAGTCCAAACTTGCCATACTATGGGGTTTTCTCTTGCAACACATTTTTCTGTTGAAGTGATTTTAATTACCATACCTAGTTACTGGAAGAATAGCTTCATTGTGTATTTATTGCTAATTAAGCAAGGGGGTTATATAGTTTTTTAGAAACTTTATTATATTATAGATTTGGTAACATGGTTATAGTTTTATATCAAGTATTAAACTTTAAAGCACAATGTACAAATTTACTGTGCCTCACCGAAGTATCCAAGCAAAGTATCCCAGACCCTCTACTGTCCCTATATGACATGTAATCTGCCTTTTCCTTCTCCATCTCTTCCCCACTTTCTGGTAATCTGAGTTTTGCAAAGCAAGAAAGACCAAGGGTTTCTCATTGTTCCATCCACTCCAATATTATTCCACAACCTTGGCCTATCTTTCTGTATACCACAGAGGAGTGAGAACATCAGTATTTTTCATTTACCCTCTGACTTCATTCATTTATATACGTTCCAATTCCATTGACATTGCAGCCAGCTGTCTGATTTCATTTTTTCTATCATCTGCACAGTATTGCATTATTGATATAATAACATGTGTATCCATTCTTCTCTTATTGGGCATTTGGGTTGTTTCTAAGCCCTGGCTATTGAACTAATCATTGAAATGAAATAGTTGTGCTTAATTATCATGTTAATGTCTCTTTTTTTGGTTGGGTGGGGCAGATGTCCATAAGTTGAATTTCTGAATCATATTGGAGGCTTATTTTTACTGCTTTGAGAAATATTCATAATACTTTCCATAGACACTGGAGCTGACAACATTCCAACCAACTGTGAATGAGAATTCCTGTTTCATAGCACTGGTCATTCCAAAATTTTGAAATATATGACACTGTCACAAATGTGACATGTTATCTCTGTTATTTTATTTATTTAAAATATTTTTTTGCATTTCCCTGATATCAGAAGACAATGAGCACTTTTTCATGTCTGTGGGTTTTCTGTATGACTGACCTCTTCAGGGAAGTGTCTATCTTTTTCATCATTTTTAATGAGATTTTTGTTTCTTTTTACTCTTGAGTATTAGCCTTTAGCTGAATTATTAGTGCAAATATTTTCATATATTGTATAGGGTGTCTTTTAATTTCAACAAGTGCTATTTTTTTGGCTATGGTTTCTATAACCATTTTTAATTTATTGTAGTTCATTTTATTACCATTATTTTTAATTATTTTTGCTATCATTTTCAAATAATTGATGGCTTTTTGGCGTTCACATGCTGAACAGCTCCGGATATGTTTACCTAATACATATTTAATGAATTTTCTTCTAATACCATGTTCTTTTATCGTAATTGACTGCAAAAGATTTAAAGATTTCTGATAAAATCAGGCACCAAACAAAAATGTTTCCTTTATGAATCTGTAATTAGTGTACTCTCAATTTCTTGCCACAACAATTGTCACTGTCACTGTCCTCCCATTGTTCATCGATTTGTTCAAGTGGGCACCAGTAACGTCTCACAACAAATTGTGAAACTTCTTGTTACTGTTTCTGGCATATTGAATACGTCACAGGTAGCTTGCCTGGTGTTGCTGTGCAGGCGAGATACTCTTGGTAGCTTGCCCCGCTCTGAGAGGGGCGGAGGAATTCAACCTGGGTCGGCCATGTGCAAGGCAGACACCCTACCCACTGTTCTATCGCTCCAGCCTGCCACAACTATTAGGCAAGAAAAATAAACCATTGAGTGTAAATGGTAAGAAGACAAAGAGAATATAATTATTTACATATGACATGATAATTTACATAAAACAAATTAGGACACATAATGAAAAGGAAAATAGTTAAAAAATTTAAATATTTCGATAAATGTCTAATATTAGCTTAAACTTAAAACATGAAGAATATATTTCAGAAGACAAAGTACTAACATCTCATAATATAAAAAAATTAAAATATAATATCAAATCATCCAAACATCAAATTATCTCTTACATAACTATACCTCCATAGATACTCTTCTTTTTTTTCTTTTTGGGTCACACTCGGTGATGCACAGGGGTTACTCCTGGCTCTGCACTCAGGAACTACCCCTGGAAGTGCTCAGGGGACCATATGGGATTCTGGGAATCGAACCTGGGTCAGCCACGTGCAAAGCAAAGGCCCTACCAGCTCTACAATCGCTCCAGCCCCAGGTACTCTCTTCTAAATGACAAAAATTTTCAGTACTATGCTTTTACAGGTTGTAATATTGGAGCTGTAACATTGTAGGCCTGAGACTGTCTTGTCAACATTTGTAAATAATGGTACCTCCCAAAACAAATGTATAAAATAAAATCCTGTTTTTCTGTGGCTTTTTAGATTATTTTGTTATTTAAATATTTATTCCTTATGAATATCCAGAGTGGGCTGGAGCAATAGCACAGCAAGTAGGGAGAAATAGTTGTGCTTAATTATGACGTTAATGGGTTTTTTGTTGTTGTTGAGTAGGGAGTTTTCCTTGCACGTGGCTGGCCCTGGTTTGATTCCTTGTTCCCTCTTGGAGAGCCAGGCAAGCTACTGAGAGTATCTTGCCCACATAGAAGAGTCTGGCAAGGTATCCATGGCGTGTTCGATATGCCAAAAACAGTAACAAGTCTCACAACGGAGACGTTACTGCTACCTGCTTGAGCAAATAGATGAACAACGGGAGGACAGTGATATATATATATATATATATATATATATATATATATATATACACACACACACACACACACACACAAAGTTAGTGACTCAGTATTATATAAAATAAATGTGGAAATTTGGTCAATGGCTGAACACCAAAAAATGGTTAAGTATGATAAACTCATGATAGTTATGTTTTTTGTGGTATGCCATGGATCCACTAGTCTCCCATCTTGGACACACCCTTGGGAGGGGCGCAAGGCCGAGTTCCACCCTGCAGAAGCCCTGGCAGCTGTGTTCATGCCCCAACAGTTGCACCTTATCAGTGGAGAACTCCATTGCTTCATAAACTCTGTAGAATGCCAAGCTGCTGAAAATTCCAGGCACACTGATCTTCAGTCTTAGACTTCTAGGGTCTTCTTAGTGTGGCAGCAGACAACATCCCCCAGCACCATGTGCTTCTGGGAGGTCCGACAGTCACACCCACGTCTCACTACCATGCTCATGGAAACACACTGCTCAGTTAAATGTTTTGAAGATTCTGAAACACGTGACCATATTTGTGGCTGTGCAACTTCTCCAAATTTTACAATATTGACATCCTAAAAGGAGCACATTAGATGGGAAAGTAACATAGAAGCCAACTAAGCTCAACAACAAACACATTATCACAGATGGCTCAACTAGCAACAGACAGCTTAGTAAATCCTTAGACAGGGACTTAATGAACTCCTGATGAGGTATAACAATTTTCTTTCACTAGTATATTTTTGATAATTTCATTAGCCATTAGTTGTACCAAGCTATGTAAAATGAATTATGTTGTGCCTTCTAAGGTGCCAGGCATGGGGATAGTTGGGAAAATGGGGCAATGGTGGAGGGAAGGTCATACTGGTATTGGGATGGGTGTTGGAATATTGAAGGCCTGTAACAACTGTATCATGAACAACTTTGTAAATCACTATTTAAATAAATAGAAATTTTTTTGGAAAAAACAGATAGGTATCATTCAGAATAATGACCTTATATTCACTCCAAATCATGTATTATGTCTTTTTTTAGGGTTATGATTTCCAAGTATGAGTCATTTTGATAATAAACTTGGCACAGATATAATATAGATGCTGTCTTTGTAAAGATTATTTTGGTTATTACTAAAGGAAAAGTTTATTTTGCCACTTTGAATTTTTGTTTTATTTTTATTTATTTTTTTAATTAAATTCTTTCTTTATTTCTTTTTATTTCGAATACCCATCCCTCCACCAGTGCCCATTTCCCACCACCACGGATTCCAGTATCCCTCCCTCCCCCCCATATACCCATCCCACCCTGCCTCTGTGGCAGGGTGTTCCCTTCTGTTCTCTATCTCCTTTTGAGTGTTGTGGTTTGCAAAAGAGTTAAGCCTGATTTTCAGGGAGAAACGTTGGATGATTTACTTTCCATTGATCACTTTGTATATATAAGGAGATGTCGCGTAGCCGCTTATGCAGCCACGCAGTTTGGAAAAAATGTCCTGGTCCCCATGTGCCCAAGCTATGCTTGTAGAGACACATGGTCACCGGGGTTCCATCTGGAGAAGGCGGGTTGTGGCACTTACCCCATCTGGGACCTCCCAGTGATATCTGCTCTGTTTGGGACCTGGAGCATTCTCCCTGTAAAGATTTTTTTAAAAACTTTACTTACAGCTTAGAGCGATAGCACAGCGGGTAGGGCGTTCGCCTTACACTCAGCCAACATGGCCGACCCGAGTTCGATTCCTCCGCCCCTCTCGGAGAGCCTGGCAAGCTACCGAGAGTATTCGATATGCCAGACACAGTAACAACAAAGTCTCCAAAGGAGACGTTACTGGGCCCGCTCAAGCAAATCGACGATCAACGGGAGGGCCTTTACCTTTACCTTTTACTTACAGCTAGTTTGCAATATATACCACAGAGAACAATGCATGCCTATGTAGTCCTGAATTTAGAGAGTAAACCTATGTTGAATGATGAACAAGATCTACTGGTTTCTGGTGGCATCTGACAAAAGGAAATAAATTTGTTCTCTGACAACATTTGAATTGAGAAATTTAAATGTAGGTTTTAAGACTGTTGAACTCATGACAGAGGTATACATTAAAATAGAAGGAATATAAAAATATTATATAAAATTCATCAACCTGATTTCATTTATTAAATGTATAAGATCTCATAGCGATGTTAGCTGTCTGAAGGATTGGTATGTATTAGAGAGACCAGAATTGTCATTTCACAAATTAAGATAAATAGTAATGTAGGGTCTGGGAGGCTAGTACAGAAATTCAGGTGTTATCCTTATATGCAACCAACGCTCAGTGTCCAGCACCACATATGTTCCCCCACATATGGTCACTGCAAGGACTGACCCCCGAGCACAGTCAAAATTAAGCCATGAGCACAGCCAGCAGTGGCACCCAAAACAAAAATAGTAATAAAGTATATTGTAGAAAGATTTGGCTAAACGTGAAGAGAAAGTTCCAAATGCTTCTTCTGGTAAAGTCCTCAATGTCGAGCCTTAAAAATTAGATCAAGTTCTGTAACTATTGAGATATAGGATCATTGCAAACTACATTATAGTAAAACAATATTTTAATTGGGTAAAAGAGTAAAGGTAAAGGTAAAGGCCCTCCCGTTGATCGTCGATTTGCTCGAGCAGGCCCAGTAACGTCTCCATTGGAGACCTTGTTGTTACTGTGTCTGGCATATCGAATACTCTCGGTAGCTTGCCGGGCTCTCCGAGAGGGGCGGAGGAATCGAACTCGGGTCGGCCATGTTGGCCGCTTGTAAGGCAAATGCCCTACCCGCTGTGCTATTGCTCCAGCCCAAAAGTAAAAGGGTAAAAGAGTAAAAGAGTAAAAGAGTAGCCATGTAAAAGGGTAAAAGAGTAGCCATGTTTATTTCTAAAACTTCTTTGGATTCCAAATGCTATAAGCCTATAATAATATCTAAATTACAATATTAAATTGCAAAGTCAAAATGCCTCTGTTCTGTGGTGATAAATTAATAGGCATAGTATCAAAAAGCAGCAAATGCTCTATTATAATATTATAAAAAATTACACATCTTGTTGTATGTTTCTGAATCTAAAATAGAAATCACACTCTACCCTCTCCCAGCCTGAAGACTAGTTTCCCCACACAAGGGAAATCCTCAGTATTTAGCAAGGAAACTACCTCCCTTGCCAGGTACAGCACCCAAGGAATTGATCTAAAGTCTTAAGCTCGGGAGTGTGCCCTTCGGGAGGACTCTCTCCACCCTCCCCCAAGCCTGAAGTTCCAGCCTCCTGACAGAAAGGGAAGGCCAGACCCTTGGTGTTTTATGCCTGAAACTACCCCACAAGGCTTCCCTTTAAAGTCTCTAACCCCCAAATCGAGCGAACATGCTAGCATGAACATGAAGTTACTTCATCTATTTCTTATATTAGAGGTACCAGTAAACCCAGGTCTCTCATTTCGTCACCTCTTCATAACGTTTTTGCCAAAATGACCATCCTAACATAGGCACAACACAATTTGTTGCTGCATTCAGTATACAAGCTAAGATACGGAATCGATCTAGGACAGAATTCATCTGTCCAATGACAGATGAGATTTTCAAGAAGGCCTTTGATTCTGTTGAGACGGAAGCAGTCATTGAAACCCTAGCCAATCAGGGCATTCAAACTTAATACATCAGGATCCTCCGTGAGCTGTATTACGGATTCACTACCAGCATCTCACCATTCTACAGAGAAGTGATCATCAATATCAAGAGGGGTTTGGCAGGGTGATAGCATTTTACCAAAACTCTTCAGTGCCACCCTCGAGAACGTCATGTGACAACTGGAATGGGAAGGAATGAGAGTGAAGATAGACGGTCGGCAAATACACCACCTCCGTTTTGCTGATGACATTGTTCTAATAACACAAAATATTAGCCAAGAGGCACAAATGCTGGCCGACTTCAACCGTGAGTGTGGAAAGATCGGACTACAGCTGAATCTCATGAAGACAATCTTTATGAGAAACAGTCTTGTTCCTGATGTTCAATTTGCTCTCAATGGAATGACCATCTCCGAATGCAACAGTTTTGTGTACCTAGGTCAAGAAGTCAACATGACAAATGACCTGGCACTGAGATGCGCAGGAGGCAGCATGGAATGCCTTTAAGAGCATTGAAGAAATAGCTAAGAGCACGAAAAACCCAGGCTCCCGGCACATCTCTTCGATTCTGTTCTTCCTGCATTAACATATGCCTCAGAGATCTGGGCCCTATGAAAAAAAGATGAGAACACTATTCGGGTCTCCCAAAGAGGAATCAAAAGAGCTATGCTTGGAGTATCACATTTCACTCAAATGAGAGAAAGAATCTGGAGTTCCGACCTCTGTTGGCAGTCAAGAATCAGGGAAGCTGTCTCATTTCTCAACGTGTCAAAAATCCAATGGTCTGGACATGTAAGAGATTTGGAGATGACCACTGGACTAGAGCCGTTACCAACTGAATTTCACAGGACGTCAAATGACCACGTGGCCGCCCACCTACCAGATGGTCAGGCTTCTTCGTCAAGACCCTGAACAATTAGTTGGAGGCTCTTTGTGTTCCTAGAACCAACATATGCCATTGGGCTACACTAGCACGCGACAGGGACGAATGTAAACGTTACTAGCGCCCACTAGAGCAGAATGATGATTAACGGGAAGTCAAGTGATCAAGTGATCAATGACAGATGAATGGATTTGAAAGATGTGGTAAAATATTATGCAGCTTCTAGGAGTGTTGAAATCATGCAATTTTCTGCGTTGGAACAGGAAGATGTCTTCAGTGAAGTACGCCAGAAGACAAACAGAGGTTAAGTTCACTTATCAGTGGTATATAGAAAACTGAATGAGGAGACGTAATACAGTTAAAGGGGGCCTAGGTCATCATTCACCCCAGTACTGAGAGAGGTGAAGGATAGAGAAGGAAAGAAATCAAGGGGGTAAGTAGAGAAATGGAACTGATGTGTGTACAGGCCTCAGGGATTCTGTTATCTCGGTGATATGAGAGAGTGGTATAGTCACATGACCAAGACACAGACTCAACAAAACTGAAGACATGAGATCTAAGCTACAACCACTGAAACTTTGTAATGTGCCTGTCAAGTTGACAGGCAGGGCTGGGTGGGGGTTGGAGTGGGGTGGGAATATGGGAACACCCGTGGAGGTATCTAAAGGTCACATTTATATAGAAAAATCTAAGCAGCCCAGAGAGTCTAGAAGAACAGAATTATGAAAATTAGAACACTAGAATAAATAAGGACTGTTAAACTGCAGTGCATCTGCAGAGTTTGACATCAGTATGAACGGTTCCAATGAACAGACTGTAACTCCCATTCCTATTTTACTGTATGATTTCTGACAAGGTGTTCAAAAAATTCACTGAAGAAACAAAATGATATAAGCAATGATACTGAGTCAGTTGTCTTTGTGTCTTTGTAAGGGGGAACTAGATTGTCCTTATACCCGTGGAAAAATTACTTTACTGAGGAACAATAAATCTTCTACTCCAAGTGTCAAAATTTTACTTTGAATCATTTTGCATTTTTCTTAGACATTCCCCTTGAGAATGTAGTTTTGAGTCACTTGATCACTTGACTTCCCGTTAATCATCGATTTGCTCGAGTGGGCGCCAGTAATGTCTCCATTTGTCCCTGTCACGTGCTAGTGTAGCCCAATGGCATCTGTTCATTCTTGGAACACAAAGAGCCTCAAACTGATCGTTCAGGATCTTGATGAAGAAGTCTGACCATCTGGTAGGTGGGCAGCCACTCGGTCTTTTGACATCCTGTGGAATCCAGTCGGTAATGGCTCTAGCCTCCACTACCTCCACTACCCAGCCACCATGCTCCAGGACACTTTCCAAATGCTCGGACCGAGACTCACGCACGACTGAATTCCCACAAAACAAGAATTTGGACTCCAGGCTCAATGAACCCGGGATAGAGATTCTCTGCTTGCTCCCTCCAACCACAGGTGACAGAGGGATTAAAATCAGGAGCCCCACCCTACCCTGCCCTGTCTGCCTCCACCAACTGCCAGAGACCCAGGGAATGGATTGTGCACAGAAGACCCACCCTACCCCTATCATTACCAGATAGGTACCAGATAAATACCTCACCAGCAGACCTCCACTATCTCCACTACCCTGCCGCTTCCACACTCCATGGACCACGCAGCCACAAAGCAGCCATGCGACACATTATAAGACACTTAATATCCATCTTCCAGAATTGCCATACCATATTTGATAGGGTTCAAATATGGTTTAAACCTTATTTGAACCATGGGAACACCTACAAGGGTGATTAGAGGCCACCCCAAAAGCCTCTCTCCCTTTCAGAGAGCTTGGCAAGCTACCGAGAGTACTCCGCCCGCATGGCAGAGCCTCGCAAGCTATCCTTTGTGTATTCAATATGCCAAAACCAGTTTTGAGGTATAAGCCAGTATTTTTTATATTTTTAACCCTGTTAAATTTATTTTTATGAATCTGCTAAGGGCCTAAAGTTATTTATTTCCATTTACTATTTTTATTTATAAATGGTCTTTTATTCATTCTTTAGAGCATAGAAATGAGATAAATACATGCTTTGTTACCTGTGAAGGGGGATATTTTTCTCGCTCCTTTTATACAATTTCTGATTTTTATTCTTTTTTTGCATGATTAGTTTGTCATTTTATTTGCTCATTTTATGGATACCCATATTTCACCACGTGAAAACTTAATCATTAAGTTTATGTATTATTCTTTTATTCCATTTTTTCTGATGAATACATCGATTAAATTCTCAATTTCAGTAGAGTATATTTGTCCAGATAGGCAGTAACTTTGATTTATTATAGTTAGGAAGTCAAAATGGTGTTAAAATGTATGGTATTAATATATGAACTTGCTAGACCCCACCAGAGTAACTTAATTATTAAAATTATCCTTTCATTTTATTAGCATATGTGACTATTAATATATCTCAATATTGATATTAGTTTATATCTCTTTATTATTATTATCTATTCACTTGAACTTTTATAAGCATTTATATCAGATGCTCTCACCAACTTCATTGTTATATAAACATTTCTTTCCCCAAACTTGAAAATTAGTAAATTTTATCAGAAGAGGCCAAGTAAATGGAAAAATGAAACGTTCACAAAGACTGCAGCAAAACTAACTGGAGACTGACAGTGTTGATTAAAGACAACTGAAGTTTCAAATGGCCAAAAACACTAAGAATTATGACAATTTTTTGTCAATTCTTATACATTATTGTATGTCATTTTATAGACATGACCAATCCATAAACTAATGGGCAATTAATCCTATATATGGTACTTTTCATCATCATCACATAAATAATTAGGAAAAGAAATAAAGTTTATATTTTAAATATCATGAAACTTACATCATTTTCACACATGGTTAGTGTAGTAAGGTTTAAGTTAAGATACTCACAGGAGTAGTTTTTAAGTAGTACTAATGTAGTCCTGGTTCTAAACAATTTTGTTACTCAAGTAGCAAAAAGAAAAAGTTGTAGAAATCACAAAATATTTGCAATTTTAGTTTTTATTGATTAAAAGCCAATAGATTTTGAATTTGTCTCAAAACTGAGAATGAATAGAAGTGTCTCAACACAAGAGGTATGCTACTCTTCTTTGAAAAACCTTACTTAGAGCCGACTTGATAGCATTATTTCTCAGACTATAGATCATTGGATTGATTGTTGGGGGGACAACTGTGTAAAGAATAGTAAGAAAAATGTCTAAAGCAGTTGGATATTCAGAATGAGGCTTGAAATACTCGAAGGCACCAGTAGAAAAAAACAATATGACGACAGCAAGGTGGGGGACGCAAGTGGAAAAGGCCTTGGCTCTGCCCTCCGCAGATGCATCCTCAACACGGAAGAGAATATGTGCACGTAGGAGAACCCAATAAACAGGAAGCAGAGAAATAATACCAGAGACATGAAGGCAATGACACCAACTTCACCCAGATGCTCATTGGTGCAGGAGAGTCCCAGGAGCTGGGGGATATCAAAGAAGAACTGGTGAATGATGCGGGAGCCACAGAAGTGGATGGAGAATGTATCAGCTGCATGCATGGCTCCAGAGATGACCCCACAGACCCAGACACCAGCAACCCCCTGGACACAGGTTCTGACTTCATGATGATGTCATAGCGCAGGGAAGGCAGATGGCCACATAGCGGTCATAGGACATCACAGTGAGTATGAACACCTTAGTAGAGCAACAGACAATGAAAGCAAAAGCACTGCACCATGCATTCCCAAAGGGAAATACTCCCACTGTGCATGAAAGAGTTGTAAACAAATTTCGGCACGGTCACGGAAATTTAGCAGAGATCCAGCAAGGAGAGATTCTTCAGGAAGAAATACATGGGGGACTGGAGAGTGTCATCCAGGGAAGTGGTGGTGATGATGAGCATGTTGCCTGCTAACGTCAACAAGTACAGAATGAGGAACAGGCAAGCATAGAAGATTTCTAGCTCAGGCTTGACAGAAAAACCCAGGAGAAGAAACCGATTCATCATGAAATTCATTATAGTTCTGCTGTTGGCTGTAAGACACGATAGACAATTTTGAATAGATGTTTTTAATAACATCAGGGAAGAACCTGAATATGTAGTGATTGTAGTGGTAACCAAACTGAAAATCTATATTGCCTTTGTGAAAGAAATGAAACTGACTATGAAGATTATTAATGTAAAAATTTCTACTTCAATTTAAAACAGAAAAAAATTAATGAAAAGATCATCGGTGATAAAGTACAGAGGTTAAGTCATATGCTTTCAAGTACCTAAATGATTTTATGCTTTTGATTTTGTTTTTCTTTGGTTTTAAATAATCTCAGTGATGCTGGGGGCACCCCAGGGGTTTCTGAGAACCAGCTGAGAAAGGACAAAGTTTGGGATTTCTCCATGCAAAGCACGTTCTTGCCCCCAGCTGGATTTGATCCCTTGCACCAGGCAGTTTCTGAGCATTATCAGAGAACCCTGGAGGTCCTTTAGCACTGCCAGACTGTTTCCCTTCGTCCTCAGCATTGCAGGAACCCAGGGGCACCTCATTCTTGGGCCCGAGCTCTGAACTGCCAGCCTGGTTACCAGAATATCAAGGTATTTGCCCAGGGGATGCCTGAACACATATTGTGTAGTTTCTACCCTCCCTCAATGAAAACACAAATATGCGCATGGAAATAAAGGTGTAGGTGTAGAGCTGATTGTTTGCCTTCATGTATCAGATTAGGATCAGATTAGGTCACTGGTACTACATGCCTCCTCCAAAAGCATTGCTGGTCATGAGGTCCATGAGCACTTCTGAGGGGGTGTAGTTGCTCCCTGGCTTTGGACGACCCAGCAACACCGTCCCCTCACGCCCTAGAATTAAAAGGGACTGATAAGGACAGAAGTGATCGTTTTACTCCATAAAACGTTTCTGCAGTGAAGGGGTTTCTCTTCCAAATTTTAATTAAAATACTGTTTATTTATGAATTTTGGCTTAAAATTCTTCACGTAAATATGATTTGTTTTACGCCCTCAAAATTTTATATGCATTCTATTTTCACAATACAGCTCATTTTCCTCAACCTTAGGAAAGTCATCAGAGCACACCTAGACATTTCTTACCTCATCAGAGGGACAAGGTGTCAGGCTCAGAAGCTGCTGACATTCAGATGGAAGTCATAGCTCTGCCACTGAGTTCCTTTCACTAAAATGTAGTCTGTGGAGAGGAAAACACGAGTCCATTTCAATCCTTTGACCACTTGGGGTTAGATGGAAAGTGCCTTTGTCAGCAGCAGAGATCCTGGGTGCTCTGGGTATTGGCAATTCTGTGCAGTACCCTAGGGTTCAAATTTGTAATTCTATTGGGTTTTCTTGCAACACACTTTTTTGTTGAAGTGATTTTAATTACCACACCTAGTTACTGGAAGGATAACTTTATTTGTGTTTATTGAATCACATAAATACATTACAAGTTGTGTTTTGATGATAGAATATTCTACAAGACAAATTAAGTTCTTTAATTAATTTTATTAACTGTATCAAAATTTAATTTATAATTTGATTTTGGGATAATACCCAGGCTTGTACTTACCATTTTTTAAAAAATGGGCGTGAGAATGAATAATAGATGGCCAATTAAACAGGGAAGTTTTATAGTTTTTTTTTACTTTTACTATTTTACATTATAGATTTGGTGACATCATTATAGTAGTATTAAAGTTTAAAGCAGTATGTACAAATTTATTCCTCTCACCAAAGCATCCAAGAAAAGTGTCCTAGATCCTCCACTGTTCCTATGTGACCTGTAATCTGCCTTTTCCTTCTCCATCTCTTCCCCACTTTCTGGTAATCTGAGTTTTGTAAAGCAAGACCAAGAGTTTCTCATTATTCCATCCCATCCAATATTATTCTACAGTCTTGGCCTATCTTTTTGTATACCACAGGTAAGTGAGATCATCCGTTTTGTCATTTACCCTCTGACTTAATTTGTTTATATACCTTACAATTCCATCGACATTGAAACCAACTATCTGATTTCAATTTTTCCAACATCTGCACAGTATTGCATTATCTATATAATAATTACTGTAACCATTCTTCTGTTATTGGACAATTGAGTTGTTTCTAAGTCCTGGCTATTGTGCTAATGATTGCAGTGAAATAGTTGTGCTTAATTATGTTAAAGGGTTTTTTTTGTTGTTGTTATCGGGTGGGGTAGATGTTGAGAAGCTGAATTGCTGAATGATATTTGAGGTCGATTTTTACTTCTTTAAGAAATATTCATGATCCTTTCCATAGACACTGAAAACAACAACTTGATCACTTGATCACTAAACTTCCCGTTAATCATCGAGAGGACACCAGTAACATCTCCATTAATCCCTGTCATGTGCTAGTGCAGCCCAATGGCGTCTGTTTATTCTACGAACACAAAGAGCCTCAAACTGATCATTCGTGGTCTTGACGAAGAAGTCTGACCATCTCATAGGTGGGTGGCCACGCAGTCTTTTGACATCCCTTGGAATCCAGTCGGTAATGGCTCTAGTCCAGTGGTCGTATCCAAATCTCATTACGTGTCCAGACCATCTCATTTTTGACTCCTTGGCAAAAGAGACAGCATCCCTGATTCTTGACCATTGACGGAGGTCAGAACTCTGGATTTTTTCTCTCATTTGAGTGAAACGTGATACTCCAAGCATGGCTCTTTTGATTTCTCTTTGGGATACCCGAATAGAATTCTCATCCTGTTTGCATAGGGCCGAGGCCTCTGAGGCATATGTTAATGCAGGAAGAACAGTGGAATCGAAGAGATGTACCCAGAGCCAGAGGTTCTTCATCCTCTTAGTTATTTCTTCAAAACACTTGAAGGCATTCCAAGCCACTCTCTTCCTCCTTCGCAACTCAGGTGCCAGATCACTCGTCATGTTTACTTCTCGACCTAGATATACATAATTGTTGCATTCGAAGATGGTCATTCCATTGAGAGCAAATGGAATCTCAGGAATGATACTGGCAATTGTGCCGCTTGACTAATGCCGTCACATGTTCTCAAGGGGGGCACTGAAGACTTTCAGTGAAATGGTATCATCCTGCTGAACCCCTCTCTTCACATGGATGATCACTTTTTTGTAGAATGTTGCCATCATGGTAGTGAATCCGTAATACAGCTCACAGAGGATCCCGATGTATTGAGTTTGAATGCCCTGATTTGCCAGGGCTTCAATGACCGCTTCCATCTCAACAGAATCAAAGACTTTCTTGAAATCAATGAACCTTTGACAAAATGGCATCTTGAACTCCTGAGAAACCTCAGTGAGCTTGGTTATCCTGTGGATATTGTCAATCGTGCTGAATCCTTTGTAGAACCTGGCTTGTTCACATGGTTGTTCTTCATCTAGTGTTCTGCCAATGCTATTCAGGATGACTTGAGTGAACAGCTTGTAGATGACAGACAATAGGCAGATAGGGCAATAGTAGCCAATGTCATGGATGTATCCCTTCTTGTACAGTAGTTCAGTCTTGCTGGTTTTCCACTGGACGGAACCTTGCATTCATACAGGTAGCGTGTGAAGAGCCGAGCCAGTGTATTGATTACTGACGGCAGGTTCTTCAGGTGTTCAGTTCTGACCTTATCTGGGCCAGGTCTGTTCGATTCTTTACCGACAAAATGGTGTGTCAAATTTCGAAGGGAGAATGTTGGGAACGACATATCCATCCTGCAGAATTTGGTATGTGGGCAGGTGGACGTGCCTATCAAAGAGATCTGAGTAGAAGTCATGGATTATCTTCTCCATGCCCTTCTGGAAGATGTGATAGATCCATCAGGATGTTGGAGGGCTTGGTCTTGGTCTTGTAGTTGGTCTTGTAGTTGGCGAAGGACAGGCGGGCATTACCAATGCTTTTCCTGGCTTCTGCCGCATCTACCAGCACTGCTGCTCCTCTCTCCTTTAGGTCTTCCTTGATCACATCTCTGCACTGTTCTGGGAGTTTGGACGTTCGCTTGCGGTTGCCTGAGGCATGCGACAAACCATGTTGGCGAATAAGCTCAAGAGTTTTCGAAGACAGGCATTTTTTTGTGGCTATCTCTTTGGCATTCCTCGCATAATCATGGAGGTATTGAACCAGTCGATCTTATTCGTCACCAATGTTGTCAACAACGGCATCTTCCTATGTTGCAGCAATAGTGCCAAAGAGCTCCTAGTTGCTGGTTTTTCTGGGAGTTCTCTTCTTAAATTTTGCAGTCTTTTCTCCCGCTCTGTGAAGTAGAAATTTGCAAGAAGGAGATGGTATTCCGATCCCGTTTGGAATTTTGGGACAACACTTCAACAAAAAGAGAATGAGGGTTCCTGTTTTACAGCACTGGTTATTGCAAAATTTAAAAATATATGATACTGTCACATATGTGATATATTTTCTTACTGTTATTTTATTTATTGATTAGTTTAAATTTTTTTTGCATTTCCCTGATGTCAGATGACAATGAGCACTTCATTTTTGTGGGTCATCTGTGTGACCTTTTCAGGAAAGTGTCTGTTTATTATTTTCATCTTTTAAAAAAAGATTTTTTTACTTTTACTCGAGCATTTTGCTAGCATAATACATAATGAATATTAGCTTTTATGTGAATTATTTGTGTAAATATTTTCTCATATTGTATAAGGTGTCTTTTAATTTTAGCCAGTGCTGGATTTTGTCCATAGAAGCCATTTTAAATTTGATGTAGTTTATTTATTCACCATTATTTTACTTATTTTTTGCTATCATTTTCAAATAATTGATAATTTGGGGGGGTTATAGGCTGGACAGCTCTGAATATATTTACCTGATGTGTATTTAATGAATTTTGTTCTAATACTATGTTCTTTCATCATAGTTAATTGCAAAAGATTGAAAGATAAAAATCAGGCACAAAACAAGAACGTTTCCTTTATAAATCTCTAATCAGTGTACACTCAGATTCTTGTCATAACAATTAGGCAAGAAAAATAAATCATTGAGATCCAAATGGTAAAAAGACAAAGAGAAAATCAGTATTCACATGTGACATGATAATAGACATAAAACAAATTAGAACACATCATGAAAGGGGAAAAATTAGATATTTTAAACATATGGAAAAACGTCTAATAAGCTTACAACGTGGATGGAGAATATATTTCAGAAGACAAAGTCCTAACATTTCATAATGTAAAAAATTTAAAATACGACATCAGTTCATCCAAACACCAAATTCTCTCTTACATACTCTACCTCCACAGGTCCCTCTTCTAAATGACAAAAATTTTCAGTATTATGCCTTTTCAGGTCTTGAGATTGGAGCTGGAACATTGTCGACCTGAGACTATATTGTCAACATTTGTAAATAATAGTGCCTAAGAAATCAATAAACAAAATATAATCCTGTTTTTCTGTGGCTTTCCAGATTATTTTATCATTTAAATAGTTATTCCTTATGAATATCCAGAGTAAGCCCGTAATCTGAAGAGGCAAAGCAAACGGTGTATGGGATACTTTCAGGTAAAGTTTTGCATTGGTAGAAAGTTATGGAGCTCTGAATAAATAGTGATGTCAAGATCAGAGCGATCTCAGCAATTCTGGATATCATGTACTGTAGCACTGTAGCACTGTCCTCCCGTTGTTCATCGATTTGGCACTAGTAACGTCTCCATTGTGAGAATTATTGTTACTGTTTTTGGCATATTGAATATGCCACGGGGAGCGGGCCATGCTCTGCCATGTGGGTGGGATTCTCTTGGTAGCTTGCCCGGCTCTCCAAGAGAGATGGAGTTATCAAACCAGGGTCAGCTGCATGCACGGTAAACATCCTACCTGCTGTGCTATTGCTCCAGCCTGGAGCAGTTCCTAGTGCCGCTCATTGGGGGCCTTAGTCCCTCTGATCGAGTTCCAGCCCTGGATATCATGCATTGTCCAAAATTCTGTGAAATTAGGAAAATTTACTATGAATGTTGGGGCTGGAGCGACAGCACAGCGGAAAGGTGTTTGCCTTGCACGCAGCCAACATGGCCGACTCGAGTTCGATTCCTCCGCCCCTCTTGGAGAGCCTAGCAAGCTACCGAGAGTATCTCACCCGCAGAGCAGAGCCTGGCAAGCTACCCTTGACATACTCGATATGCCAAACACAGTAGCAACAAGTCTCATGATGGAGACGTTACTGGGCCCACTCAAGCAAATCGATGAACAACGGGAGGACCGTGACTATGAATGTTATATCTGATTTCCATCATCACTGCATAAATTACTTGGGAAAAAAACAGAGGTGGATTTCTTAAACATAGTGAAATTTGCATTATTTTCACATCTGATTTGTAGGTAATAAATAAGATATTCAAAAATTGTTTTCTGTGGCTCAAAATATGGTTACTTTAGTTTTCCAGATTGTACATATATAAAAGGGTTTCATCAACTGTGTGTTCAAAAAATGTAGGCGTGTGTTGCGGGCTTTTGGTAGTCAGGGGCTGCTTCTCAACCTCAGCTGGCCACCACTGCTGGATGCATGAAGGAGGGAACAGAGACCAGTCGCTGTTTATTCTGATCTTCGTCACCATTCCAGACATACAATGCTTCTCATTCCAGTCTCACACTTCCCATCCAGTTTCACTTTCTCCAGCCAGTTTCATTGTGTCCATCCAGTTTCACTCTCCCCATTCCAGTCTTACTCTGCTACCATTTCCCATCTCCGGGCTTTCGTTAAAAGCCAAAACATCCAAGGTTGGAGTAGCAATTACACATCTGTGAGATCACACGATCAGCATATATAAAGTCCTTCCTTCCAGGGAAGCTTCTTCTAAGACAAAGATCTCATCCTGCTAGAAGATCTGCCCAAGGGTGGAATTCCATTTAGAGGCATATTTCTCTCCTTTCCTTAGTTCATATCCTTTCAAACAGTCATCATAAACCCACTTCCTAATAATATTAGTCATTCTGTATGGAAATTTTAAGAGATACAATAAAGGGTGGCTTTCATGGGGACATCTGAGGACATCTCTCTGTATATTCCAGACTAGAGTCCATAGGCCAGCTTAGTCCTTCCTAACCATGCAGGTTCCTTATTCAGTCAATTTCTTTTTAGGTCATGATAGAATTTGTCCATACCCGTGCTCTTAACTCATAAGTTGTATGACACTTGAACTGTCCCTTTTTGATGCCAGGGAGGCTTATAGCTTGCCTTGGGTCTATTCATTCTCTTCATAAGGACCCTCCTTTTGAGGTGCTAGGAACTTAGGACAACTTAGGCTTAAGTCAAGTAAATATGACAAATGCCAAGAAGTTAATATTACTGGGAGTTAATTAACCCACAATTTACAGAAGCATAGCTTTAACTGTCTTCCTGTGTCTATACAAAAGGGATATTGCTCTAACATAAACAATGCAAAGAACATAGAGGAAAAAGAAAAGCGATATTTCAATTGCTTGAAATACAAAACCCAGAGGTCTAGAAGAATCTGACTTTACAAGTCACAGGATCTGATTTTGGGATAAGTGATTAACGCACCGGGGAAGCAGAGTACAAAGGAGAAGTTAAAGATAAACACAGAGAAGTGGGAATGCTTTGGGAGCTCGGTGATGTGTATAATTCAATAAATCTGAACTCCCTGCAGTGCAGAAAAAGAGGACAGAGGAGAAAGGAGGAACTATGAATCCTACAATCAAGCATAAAATATCACTTAAAATAAATTTTAATCTATTGAGGCCAGAGTGAAAGTACAGCAAGTCAGGATTTCCATTGCATATTGTTGATCATGGTTCAACTCCCACCTGCCCATAAGGTTCTCCTAGCACACAAGGAGGATCCCTGAGCACAGAAACAGGAGCAAGCCATGAGTACCACCAAATGTGACCTTAACAGACACACAAAAATTATTAACTCCATATATATTAGCAATTATATATTGAACTTATCGCCCAATAGGGAAAGAATGGAAGTAAGTGCTTCTTTTCTTCTTTGAAAAACCTTTTTCAGAGCTAACTTTAGGGCTTTGTTTCTTAGGCTATAGATCACTGGATTCAAAGTTGGGGGAACTACCGTATACATAAGAGTGAGTAACAGGTCCAAAGCAGTTGGAGATTCAGAGTGAGGCTTGAAAAACTCGACAGCACCAGTAAAAAGAAACAATATGACAACAGCGAGGTGGGGGAGGCAAGTGGAAAAGGCCTTGGCTCTGCCCTCCGCAGACGGCATCTTCAGCACGGAAGAGAAGATGTGCACGTAGGAGAACCCAATAAACAGGAAACAAAGAAAGGACAGCAAAGCCGTAAAGACAGTGACACCTACTTCACTCATAAAGTCACTAGAGCAGGAGAGTTTCAGGATCTGGGGGATATCACAGAAGAACTGGTGAATGATGCGGGGGCCACACAAGTGGATGGAGAAAGTACCTGCCGTGTGCATGACTCCAGAGATGGCCCCACTCACCCAGACGCCGGCGACCCCATGGACACAGGTTCTGACATTCACGATGATTTCATAGTGCAGGGGAAGGCAAATGGCCACGTAGCGGTCATAGGACATCAACGTGAGCATGGCCATCTCAGCAGAAATACAGGTAATGAAAACAAAGCACTGCACTATGCATTCCCCGAGAGAAATAATTCCACTTTGTTTGAAAGAGTTGTAAATGAATCTCGGCACAGTCACGGAAATAAAGCAGAGATCCAACAAGGAGAGATGCTTCAGGAAGAAATACATGGGGGACTGGAGACTGTCATCCAGGGCAGTTGTGGTGATGATGAGCATGTTGCCAGTTAAAGCCAACACGTATAAGACCAAGAACAAAGAAGCATAAAAGAGTTCTTGTTCAGGTTTGTCAGAAAATCCCAAGAGAAGAAACCCACTCTTGTTGAAATTATCCATAGTCCTTGACTTCTTACTGTGCTTGACTGCAAGACAACATGGAATCTTTGAAGAGAAATTGTTTTTGTAACATCAGTCTACACCATGAAGTTTGGGTTAGAAGTCAGAATGAAAACTTTTCTTTTAGAAAAGTGAAAGTTTTTCTATAGTGATAACCATTAAAAACAATTTGGCTACTTTGTCTATCAGGAATAGATATTGATTATGATCAATTATGTATTTTAACTTTGCTATTTCAATTTTACAAACGATAACGGTATAGAATTCTCAGACATAGGTTAAAAGGGAGCAAAGCACAGAAGTGGGGCCATAGCATACTAGATTATCAGGTCACATATTTTGGATGCACATGACCTTGTTTCCTTTTTCATTTTTTTGACTTGTGATCTTTGGAATGACTAGAGTTTGTTTGTTTGTTTCCTTTTAGGGCACTCCCAGTGGTGTTGGGGGCCACTCCCAGCTCTGTTCTTGGGGGTTACTGAGAACTACCTGTGTAGAGAGATTTCTGCTGGCAGAGCACTGCTACTCCTGCATTAGATTCCTTGCACAAAGCAGTTTCTGAGCACTGTGAAGTGAGCCATGGAGAACTTTCGAGTACTGCCAGACTGAATCTGGCCATCCCCAGCATGACAGGAGTCTAGTTTCACAATTTTTGGGCCCAGCTCTGAAATGTAACTGTGTTTCGCAATATACCAGAAAGGTGAATCAGGTTCCCCTGCAGCAATGTTTGGGTTTGTCCTGACCTCATTATACCAAATATGTATATATACATATACATATACATACATGCATACATAATTTATATATCCACATATAGATATGTGCACATAGAAATAAAACCACCACGAAAGTACTGTGAGCTTGCCTTGCATATAGGAGATGCCACTATGGTCTCTGGTATCACATGCCCCTACTCCCACAAGCACTGCTGATCCCAAGGTCCCTGAGCACTCCTGGGAGCATCGATGCTCTGTGGCATTGGAGGGACCAGCAGCTCCTCACCCTCAGGCCTTAGAACGGAGCTGCTGCCCTTGTGTGTGAGAGTCACTGCAAGAGGCGGAGGCCCCTTGAGAACTGCTGGGAACCGCCCTCTCCATCCACAGTGTTGTTCAGCTCAATACAACACTTAGAAATAACCTTCTAAAGTCTCTATTCACTATCGTCAACCCTCCTATGTACACATGACTAGTATCACACAAAAGTTCATTTTAGGGGGTTTATAATTTTATCATGCATGAGGGCAAAAGTCGCTAATGCTTTTTCTTCTTACTCAATATTTTTCCTTGGAATGCCAGCTCGTTGGACTCGGTTGAAACATAGGACCAAACAGCAGAACCAGCCTCAGATACTGGGAAAACTCTGACAATGACTGAGAGAAAGGGAAGGAAGGAAGGAAGAAAGGAAGGAAGGAAGGAAGGAAGGAAGGAAGGAAGGAAGGAAGGAAGGAAGACTGGAAAGTTAGGCTAAAGGGTATGAAACTCTCCTCTCAGATTTCTAGAGTATAGAATAAACCAGTGAACACACAAAATAGCAACAGATAAAAATAAACAATGAAAGTTTTTCTCCAGAAAAATGTCTCATTTTGCTATTTGCTTTTATCAGCAGTGCTCAGGGACGACTCATAACTCTGTGCACGGAAGTTGATCTCTGCAGTGTTGTGGGATCCCCAGTTTCCTGCTAGACATCCTGTGCTCAGCCTGCTGAAGTGTCTCTCTCGTCCCAGAAAAATACTATTTCAAAGCAGTGTGAATTGATAGGACCTGTACTCAAATAACAATTTGTGAGCATATTGTTATCATAATGCATCATGTCAAGTGTCGTGCGAACCTAATTCCCCACTTTAAAATCTAGAAAGATAATTTTGTCCAAAGCATATTGTTCAATGATAAGAATATTCCTGAAAGAAATTTTAAATGATTTATTCAATCTTTCAGTTGAATAATAGTATATGAGTTATGAATAGCACTTTCTCTCAACACATATGATGAAACTGATAAAGATTCACTTCAAATTTATGTTAGTGATAAAGTCACCTAAGCATGTGAATAGGATAGTAAAATTTGTATGTGTTCTCTGGCAAACAGTCTGTAGTTAGATCAATTTTGAATTTACATAACACATAAATAACCTGTACTGAAGAACATTATGTTTATTTAAATTTAGTTCACTAGCAAAATCCATTCAAATCCTAAAATTGATGAAAAATTTCTGATGTGAAGAGATTTCAGAAGGCTCTAAAAATACTATTCTGAATCATTTTTTTCTGAAATGAAATCATGATCATTGGTAGAACTACATTATATTATATACACCTTAGGATCTCAAGATATAGGAATGTAATTAGTATAGAGTATAAGAAAATAAGACAAATAACGTGTTATAATTTCTTACTGTGAGTGTATGATTATGAATATTGCTGAATTAGAAGGTAGTTTAAGTCTGAAATTGGTGGAGAGAAGTTATCCCCTAAGAGGTGGGATATCCCCAACACAAATCAAAGCTAATCTCTTGGCACATTTGTTCATTCTTTGAGTCGTGGTTTTTGAGCGTGTGTGTGGATGTGCATCTTGGTGTATATTTGAGTGGAAGGTACCAAATTTAAGGTAAATGATAGAGAAGGGATCATATTACTCCACTAAGATGTTTCTGCAATCGAAGGATTTTTCTTTCTATATTTAACAAAGTAATGAAAATTGCTATATTTTAGTAAATTTCCAGTAAAGATATGATTGTTTTTATGCTCTCATAACCTCTCTCTTATTTGCATTCCATTTTACAACATAACCTATCTTTCTAGAACCTGAGGAAACTCACCAGAGCACACCCAGAAATTTCTTACCTCATCATAAAGACAAATTGTCAGTCTCAGAAGCTGACAATTATTGGAAGTCATATCCCTGCCATTCAGTCCCTTTCATTTAAATGTAGTCTGTGGAAAGTATAACTCAAGTCCATTAAGTTCATTGGCCATTTGGGATTTGGGGTGAAATAATGTTAGCAGCAACAAAGTTCCTGGGTGCTCTGGGTATTGGTAATTCTGTGTAACACTCTGGGGTCCACACTTGTAATTTTGTTGGGTTTTCTTGCAACATATTTTCCTGTTGAAATATTTAATGATCTCACCTAGTTACTGGGAATATAGCTTTATTATATTCATTGAATTACAAAATAAATACATAATAAGTTGTGTTTTGATTACAAATATGTTGTAAGACCAATTAATTTTTTAACTAATGTTATTGACTGGATCACAATTTAATTTATAATTTGATTTTAGGATAATGCCCCAGCTTGTAATTATCTTTATTTAAAAATGGTGCTGGAGCGATAGCACAGTGGGTAGGGCATTTGCCTTGCACGCGGCCGACCTGGTCAACCTGAGTTCAATTCCTCCGCCCCTCTTGGAGAGCCCAGCAAGCTACCGAATGTATCTCACCCACATGGCAAAGCCTGGCAAGCTCCCTGTGATATATTTGATATGCCAAACACAGTAACAAGTGTCACAATGGAGACGTTTCTGGGCCCACTCAAGCAAATCTATGAACACTGGGAGGACAGTGACAATATTTTATATTATAGATTTGGTAATGGTTATAGTAGTATAAAGCTTTAGAGCATTATTGGGCAAAGTTACTGCACTTCCCCAAAGTATCCAGTCAAGTATCCCAGATCCTCCCCTACTATCCCTGTTTGACTGGTAATCTGCTTTTCCATCTCCATCTCTTCTCCCCGACTCTCTGGTAATCTGAGTTCTGTAGTGCAAGGCCAAGTGTTTGTTATCGTTTGATTCTATACAATATTATTCGACATTCTTAACTTATCTTTTCGTATATTGCAGATAAGTGATATTTGTCACTTACCCTCTGACTTATTTCCCTTAACTTACTTTCTGATGCCATTGACACTGCCTCCAACTATATTTCATCTTTTTTTCTTTTTTATAGCTGCACAATATTGCATCATCTGTAAATAAGTTCTGTCTCCATTCACCTGTCATTGGACATTCTAAGTCTTGGCTTCTGTAATAAGCATTGCGATGATCATACTTGTGCTTAATTTTTACGTTAATGATTTTTAGTTTGTGAGTGGGGATGGCCAGAAGTTGAGTTGCTGGATCATATTGCAGGTCCATTTCTCCTTTTTTTTTTGAGAAATTTTTATGCTTTCCATAGACACTGAAACAGACAACATTCCAAATACAATGAAAGAGAGTTTCTTTTAACAGCACTGGTTATTCCAGTCTTCTCTACATACATGTTATTCTCACTAGCGTGAGATGTCATCTCACTGTCAAGTTTTATTTATTTATTCATTTATTTTTTGCATTTCCCTGATATCGGAATACAAAGAACACTTTTTTAAATGACCATGGGTTATCTGTATGTCTTCTTCTTCTTTATCTTTTTTCTCATAATTGATGGGATATTTGGCACTTTTACTATTGAACATTTTGACAGCCATATGTAATACATATTAGCCTTTATCTAAATTTTGTGTGCAAACATTTTCTCACATCTAACAGTGTTTTCTTTTAGTTTTAGCCTGTAGGATTGTTTAGCCATAAAAATCATTTTCAATTTGATGTAGTTCAGCTCTTTACCTTGATTTAACATATTTTTGACACCATTATCAAATAATTGAAGATTCTTTTATGGTCTATATACTGGAGCGCTTTAGCTTGTTTACCTGATCTTCATTGCATATATTTTGGTGTACTAGCATGTTCTTTTATCATAGTTAATTGCAAAAGATTGAACGATTTCTGTCTAAGATCAGGCACAGAGGAAAAATGGTTTCCTTATTCTCCTGTAATCAGCATGGACTTAGAAATCCAAGTCACAACAATTTGGCAAATATCAATAAATCATAGAGATCCAAATTGGAAAAAGACAAAGTGAAATCATGGGCTAAAGCAATAGCACAGTAGCTAGGGCATTTGCCTTGAAGGCGTTTGCCTTGAAGGCGTTTGCCTTCCTGTCAATGAAGCCCTAGCAAATCAGGGGATTCAAACTCAATACCTCAGGATCCTCTGTGAGCTGTACTATGGATTCACTACCAGGATCTCACCATTCTACAAGGAATGGGTTCGATTCCTCTGTCCCTCTTGGAGAGCCCGGCAACGTGCCAAGAGTATCCCGCCCATAGAGCAGAGCCTGGCAAGCTCCCCGTGGCATATTCTATATGCCAAAAAACAGTATCAAGTTTCATAATGGAGACATTGCTGTTGCCTAGTCAAGCAAATCGATGAACAATAGGGACAACAGTGCTACATTGCAGTGCTACGTATTATACAGTAATTTACCTAAAGGAAATTAGAACTTGTCATGGAAAGAGGAACAACTTAAAAAATTAAATATGTGGAATATTACATTAAGCTTACAACATGGAGGGTATATTGCAGAAGACAAAATACTGATATTTAATAAATAAATAAATAAATATAAAATAGAACAGCAAATTTTCCAAAAACCAAATTATCCTGTATAGACTATACCTCCACAGGTACCATTTTATAAATGACAAAATTGTCAACAATACGCTGTTACAGATGGTGGGATGGGCCTAAATCATTGTAGGACTAAGAAAAAATATATTTTCAACAATTTTGTAAATAATGGTTCCCCCCGCAAAAAAAAAAAATATATGAACTAAGGCATGTATTTTATGGTTCTCCCAACTGTTTTGTTATTCAAATGTTTGTTCTATGTGAATTAATAGGGGATGCCAACCACTTGGGGGTCACGCAACTAGTTAGCATGCCAGAGTCTAGTTCGTAATTGGAATTAACCAGACAAATCGCTCCACCAACTATGAATGGCCATGCACCACCACTCACAGAATTGAGAAAGAGCTATCAATCTGTCAATCCTGTCCGTGTCAGGGCTGGGTGAGTTTTCACGTCTGTATAAGGGAGACATCCATGATATTGGCAACTATCGCCCGATCTGCCTGTTGTCTGTCGTCTTTAAGCTGTTCAATGGAGTCATCCTCAATAGGATTGGCAGAACACTAGATGAAGGACAACCAAGTGAGCAAGCCGGGTTATGCAAAGGATTCAGCACAATCGACCATATTCACACGATGACCAAGCTCATTGAGTTTCACCAGAGTTCAAGATGCCACTCTGTCTAACGTTCACTGATTTCAAGAAGGCTTTTGATTCTGTTGAGAAGGAAGTGGTCAATGAAGCCCTAGCAAATCAGGGGATTCAAACTCAATACCTCAGGATCCTCTGTGAGCTGTATTATGGATTCACTACCAGGATCTCACCATTCTACAAGGAAGTGATCACCCATATCAAGAGAGAGGTTCAGTAGGGTGATACCATTTCACCAAAACTTTTCAGTGTCACCCTTGAGAATGTCATACAACGACTGGAATGGGAAGGAATGGGAGTGAAGATAGACACTTGGCAACTACACCACCTGCGCTTCGCTGATGACATCGTTCTAATAACACCAAACATTAGCAAGTGGCACAAATGCTGGCCGACTTCAACCATGAATGTGGGAAGGTGGACTACAGCAGAATCTCATGAAGACAATCTTTATGAGAAACTGTCTCGTTCCTGACATTCCATTCGCTTTCAATGGACCGATCATCTCTGAATGCAACAGTTATGTGACCAGTTACCTTGGTCGAGAAGTCAACATGATGAATGGCCTGGAACCTGAGCTGTGCAGGAGGAAGAGAGCGGCTTGGAACGCCTTAAGGAGCACTGAAGAAATAGCTAAGAGGATGAAAAACCTCCAGCTCTGGGCACATCTCTTTGATTCCACTGTTCTTCCTGCATTAACATACGCCTCAGAGACCTGGGCCCTACAAAAACAGGATGAGAACGTTGTTCGTGTCTCCCAAAGAAAAATCGAAAGAACAATGCTTGGAGTATCATGCTTCAATCAAGTGTGAGAAAGAATCCGGAGTTCCGGCCTCCATTGACGATCAAGAATCAGGGATGCTGTCTCATTTGCAAAGGCATCAAAAATCAAATGGGCGGGACACATAAAGCAATTTGGAGATGACCACTGGACTAGAGCCGTTACCAACTGGATTCCACAGGATGTCAAAATTTCGCGTGGCCGCCCACCTAAGAGATGGTCAGACTTCTTTGTCAAGACCCTGAATGATCGGTTTGAGGCTCTTCATGTTCCTGAATCGAACAGACACCATTGGACTACACTAGCACAAAAAGGGACGAATGGAGACGTTACTGGCACTTACTCAAGAAAATCGATCAGTAACGGGATGTCAAGTCAAGTGATCAAGTGATGAATGAATGCATAGTAATACACTAATCACAAGGGGTAACACAAATGGAGTTTGAGACATTGTCAGGAAAAGTTTGGCATGTCTGTTTGAAGCCTAGAGGGATTCGTGTAATATTAAACATGGAGCTCTGAAGAGAAAGTGATCTTATAATCAGCGTGATCTCAAGAATTTTTGGATATCATATATTGTTCAAACTTCAGTGTAACTAGAAAAATGAACTTTGAATGTAATATCTAACTCCTTTCATTCATCTGGCATAGAAAGAAAATTAAGTTGACATAGTAAAATTTACATTATTTTCACATGTGATTTTAAATTATACAAAAGTTATTTTTCTATAGCAGAAAGTATGATTATTTTAGTTATCCAGGTAGCACATATGCTTAAAAGGGTTTCACCCAGCATAAAACATCACTTAAATTTGAATCTCTAGGACCAGTGTGATAGTATAACAGGTTGGGCACTTGCCTTGAATTCTGCTTTACATTGCATAATGCTTACTTGATCACTTGATCACTTGACTTCCTGTTAATCATCGATTTGCTCTAGCAGGCACCAGTAATGTCTCCATGTGTCCCTGTCGCATGCTCGTGTAGCCCAATGGCGTCTGCTCTCTCTAGGAACACAAAAAGCCTCAAACCGATCGTTCATGATCTTGATAAAGAAGTCTTACCATCTGGTAGGTGGGCAGCCACACGGTCTTTTGACATCCAGTGGAATCCAGTCAGTAACAGCTCTAGTCCAGCAGTCGTCTTTAAATCTCATTACGTGACCAGCCCATCTGATTTTTGACACCTTGGCAAATGAGACAGCGTCCCTGATTCTTGATCGTCAACAGAGGTTGGAACTCCGGATTCTTTCTCTCATTTGGGTGAAATGTGATATTCCAAGCATAGCTCTTTCAATTCCTCTTTGGGAGACCCGAATAGCGTTCTCATTCTGTTACACTACCTCCACTACCCAGCCTCCGCCACACTACAGGACACTTTCCAGAACTGCGCATCCTCGAAGCAGCCATGCGACACATTATAAGACACTAAATACCCATCTTCCGGAATTGCCGTACCATATTTGATAGGGTTCAAACATGGTAACACCTAGAAGGGTGAATAGAGGTTTCCCCAAAAACCTCTATCCCTCTCGGAAAGCCTGGTAAGCTACCAAGAGCATTCCACCCGCACAGCAGAGCCTCGCAAGCTATCTCTTGTGTATTCGATATGCCAAAACCAGTAATTACAATGGGTCTCATTCACCTGACCCTGAAGGTTTCACCAATATGGCAGCATTGAGAAGGATAATGCTGACAATGATTGGAAATTCCCTCAACCCATATGGTTTCCCTAGGCCACCAGGAGTGTTTCCTGAGCACAGAGCCAGAAGTAAGTCCTGAGTTCCAGCAGATGTGGACGAAAAACACAAATAATTCAATTTACGAAGCAACACTATAAATATTATCAATTACATATTGAACCTGTCTCCCAAGAGTGAAGGAACTGCAGAAAGTATTTCTTTTTTTTTTTAAACATCTCTCTCAGAGCTAACTTTAGGGCTTTATTTCTCAGGCTATAGATCATTGGATTGAATGTGGGGAAACTACCATATACATACTAGTGAAGAACAGGTCCAAAACACTTGGAAATTCAGAATGAGGCTTGAAATACTCGAAGACACCGGTGGAAAGAAACAATATGACGACAGCAAGGTGGGGGTGGCAAGTGAACACCTTGGCTCTGCTCTCAGCAGATGGCATTCTCAGTACAGAGGAAAATATGTGCACGTAGGAGAATCCAATAAAGATGAAACAAAGAAATGGCAGCAAAGACGAAAAGAGTATGACTTGTATCTCACTCACAAATGAACTAGAGCAGGAGAGTCTCAGGATCTGGGGATATCACAGAAGAACTGGTGATGATGCAGGTGCCACAGAAGTGGATGGAGAAAGAGGCTACCATATGAATGGCTCCAGAGATGTCTTAACTAATCCAGACGCCAATGACAGGTTCTGATGTCCTTGATGATGTTTTGAAGCAGTAGAATATAGATGGCCAAAAAGTGGTCATAGGACGTCACTCTTAGAATGGACACCTCATCACTGCACTATGCATCCCCAGAGGGACGTATACCCACTATGTGTAAATGAGTTGTAAATGAATCTTGGAACAGTCACAGAAATGTAGCAGAGATCCAACAAGGAGAAATGCTTCAGGAAAAATTACATGGAAGACTGTCATCCAGGGAAGTTGTGGTGATGATGAGCATGTTGCCAGTTAATGCCTAAAAGTACAGGATTAAGAACAGAGAAGCATACAGGTTTGTCATAGTTCTGCTGTTGGTGTGAGAAACAATAGACTCTTAAAAAAGATCTTTTCATTACATCAGTGATGAACTTGTGAAGAACACTGATGGAGAAGAAATGGCCCAGAAGAGGTTATCCGCAGCACACCTCAAGCCTAACTTCTTTGAGTAGCTGTTCTTTCTCAGAGTGATTTTATTTGTGTGTGTGGTTCTGGGGTTCTGGGGGCAACAGAGATTAGGGGAGGCTATGCATCCATATATATTTGTGTGTGACAGTCACTGAAAAAAAAAGAATTTTTTAGAGAGGTCATAAACGTGGTGCATAAACTATGCTTATGGAAGGGATTTTCCATTTCATTTCAAGATTACATTTTTCATTAAAATAATCTGACACTATATAGTTTCTTTAAATGTTTCAAGTGAAGAATGGTTTTATTTTACATACTCAAAGAATCTGTGATTGTCAGTAGTTCATTCTTCTTATCTATACTATAAGGTACATCTTATCTTACATTTCTGGAACCTAAGGAAATCACAAGAACACGTTCAGGAACATCTTCCCTCAACATATGGGTCAGCTGCCAGTGTCTGCGCTTGACATGAGATGAAAGTCCCCATACCTGTAATTCAGTCCCTTTCAGCAAAAAGCAGTCTGTGGAGAAAAGAACTTTAAGTCCATTTCAATTCTTTGGCCACTTGAGGGTAGGTTTGAGGTCCCTTTGGAAAGGGAGGGTTCCTGGGCACCCTGGGTATTTGCAGTTTCTTGTAAGTACCCTAGAGACCAAATTAGCATTCATATTCAGTTTTCTGGTAAGTTATTTCCTTGTTGATTTGATATAACCATCACACCAAGCTAAGTTTATTGTTGCATGTTTATTGGATCACATTATAGAAAACCATCATAACTTGTGCTCGAAATTTAGCATATTCAAAACACTTCATTGAACTGAAATCTATGTGACTGACTTGAGAGCCACTTAATTTATAATTTGATTCAATTACAATGTCTAACAGTAGACCCCTCTTTATTTGAGAAGGGTTCTAGAACTGGATATAGAACAACAAATCAAACAACTATATCCCAATCTTATGACATTAAATTCCACTTGAAACTTACTTTGAGTGAAAAAGGAAATAATAGCTACCAAAAATAATATATACCAAATAATTCCATTTTTCATTAAAATAATTAAAAACTATTGAATATTATTAAAATTATCGTTGCTTAAGATAAGTTTAGAATTAGGAAAGAAGTAAAATGATACTAACTCCCTGCCTCAGAACTAGCCTTGACCAAAATATGGTAACATCTAACATCTGACCACCTTAGGTTTCAACAACTTTGTCATAGTTTATTTTGCCGGCTTATCGATCAACTGCAGACGTGTGCACATGTACATGTGGTTTTTAGTCAGTTCATTGTCTGTCTGTCTGTCTGTGTGGAACAGGTTGTGCTGGAACCAGGTTGAAGTCAGAAGTAGGAATTCTAGAGAAATCAGTGAGTGGTGCACATGTACTTGTTTTTAGTCAGTTCATTGTCTGTCTGTCTGTGTGGAACACTCGAGTGCTGGAACCAGGTTGAACTCAGAAGTACTAATTCTAGAGAAGTCAGTGAGTGATATGCAACCTAGGGATTTAAGAAGTGTAGTTGTTTCTGGAACTTGCTAGACAAGGTTTAAACGAAGATTTCTTATCAGAAAGTTACCTACAGAGAAAGCAGAATTCTCAATCTAACTTTCTTATTGGAAGAACACTAATGGTTATTAACAGTTGTAATTCTTTTGAACTTAAGAATCTATACTGTCCAGGAAGAGCTGTGGAATTAGAGCCTAAAACTAAAGTGAAATAAGAGTTTAGAGAAAGCAAGAACTTATCTTACAAGCCTCAGCTAACTTTTATGAAAAATTTGTAAGAGGCAGTTTCCCTTTTCTCACAGAACCTAGCAGGTCTTAGCTATGCAGATCTCAGGTGCTAGCCAGGCCTGATCCCTGATCTTTGGGCTGTAGATTCCCAGCTCTAGGCAGGCTAGTCTTTGGTATGCAAAGCTCAGATACTTGTCTTGGGGATGTAGATTCCAAGCTCTAGAAGACTGGTCTTTGGGATGCAAGCCAAGTGCTTGTGAAAGTGCTTGTGAAAGGTTTCAGTTTGGTTTTGTATCTTCTTTCCCCAGGCCAAAATTACTGGCCTGCAGATGTAAAGAAACAATGTATGTTTTGCTGCCTCAAGGTTCTTTCTGTAACTCCTTTTTGATGGCATCACTATATTGCAGAGGTACTATGATTTATAGAAATAAAAGAGAAAGGGAAATGTTTAGCTTTGTGATTTTTCCCAAGAAATTTAAAACACAACTTTTCAGCTCTTAGAATATGTGATTATATATCCTGCTTTTGAGAACCAGAAACAAGGTTAGGGAAAGCACCTGACCTCTTAAGGGAGGAAATACTTGCATTTTTGGGTGTACTAACTGAAGAAGTGGGGTGCAAGAAAGATAAAGCCAGAAACATCAAATAAAAAATCAAATAAAAATTATATTTGTACTTGTTCTACTTAAAACTATAAAACCTAGCTCCCAGAACTGTGCGGCCGCATTTGCAGCCACGCAAAATCTTATTATGACATCTTATTATCTCATTCCTACTTTGGACAAACAGGCAGGCTACCGAATGTAACCTGCCCACACGGCAGAGTCTGGCAAACTCCCCATGGTGTACCCAATATGCCAAATACCAGTAACAATGATGGGTCTCATTCTCCTAAAGAGCCTTGAATATAGCACTTTTTAAAGAATCTCAGGGCTAGGATTGAAAGAATCCATATTAGGGCATCAAATTTTTGTGTACTTTAGCTAACTTGCAACATTGCTTTCTGTAAAACTGCTTGGCTGCTTTGCACCTGGGGGAGAGGGGACTTGGAAAGTGAACAGGGCATAACTTCTTTCTAAACCAAGTGTGACAGGATTCAGGTGTATTTACTGTCCCTGAAATGTATTGTCTCAGTAAAGCATCCTGCAGATTTGGGTAACTCAGGATGCGGGTGGTTGGGGGGAATTGCCCTTTCCTGGAATGTATTGTCTCACTAAAGCACCCTGCAGACTTGGGTAACTCAAAACGAGGATGGTCAAGGGAGATTACCTAAGGCTTAATGATTCCGGCTATAACCTTGCTTGTGCTGACAATCGATGTACGTAAATGCTGATCTTTGAATCTATAGGCTAAGGAGCGAGGTACTTTTAAATGGATTGGTTAAGAAAGTATATGTTGTTACAAATCTATTGGCTATGAAATGCGCGGGCTTTGCTGTAACGGCCAGTGAAGGCCTATATAAGATCCCCTTTGAAGAAGTTCGGGGCTCTCAGCCACTGCCCATTTTTGGGGTATGCTGCGGAGCCCCAGCATGCTGGTCTAAATCACTTAATCACTTAATCACTTAACTTCCCGTTAGTCGTCGATTTGCTCGAGCGGGCGCCAGTAACGTCTCCATTTGTCCCTGTCGCGTGCTAGTGTAGCCCAATGGCATCTCTTCGCTCCGGGAACATGGAGGGCCTCAAACTGATCGTTCATGATCTTGACAAAGAAGTCTGACCATCTGGTAGGTGGGCGGCCACGCGGTCTCTTGACATCCCGTGGAATCCAATCAGTAACAGCTCTAGTCCAACGGTCGTCTTTAAATCTCATTACGTGACCAGCCCATCTGATTTTTGACACCTTGGCATATGAGACAGCGTCCCTAATCCTTGATCGTCGACGGATGTCAGAACTCCGGATTCGTTCTCTCATTTGAGTGAAACGCGATATTCCAAGCATAGCTCTTTCTATTCTTCTTTGGGAGACCTGAATGGCGTTCTCATCTTGTTTGCGTAGGGCCCAGGTCTCTGAGGCATATGTTAATGCAGGAAGAACAGTGGAATCAAAGAGATGTGCCCGGAGCCGGAGGTTCTTCGTCCTCTTAGCTAATTCTTCGACGTTTAGACCAGCTTGGAACGCTGGTCTAAATAAACCCCGTTTTTACTCCTGCAGGAATTGTGTCTATTTGATCTCTCCACGCCTCCCCGGGCTAGGGAACTCCCGATCCCAACAGGATGAAGGAGACGTTACTGGGGCCTGCTCGAGGCAACCGACGAATAACAGGATGGTCGTGATATAGTATTCAAATTAAAATAGACTTACATTCATATCATTATCACAACCTAATATTTATCCTGAGTTATATTTTGCACATTTGAACTTTCTATAAGTATAACACAAAATAGACAAAAATGACCAAAAAATGACAAATTTTTTATAGTCATTTTGATTCACATCTCCCTGATGAATAGCGATGTGTAGCATTTTTTCATGTGCCTTTTGGTCATTTGTATTTCTTTTTTGAGGAAACTTCTGTTCATTTCTTCTCCCCATTATTTGATGTTTTTGGAGATTTTTTTTGTACAAATCTACTAGTGTCTTGTACATCCTGGATTTTAATCCCTTATCAGATGGGTATTGGGTAAATACTCTTTCCCATTCTGTGGTCTCTTTCTGTATTTTGGTCACTGTTTCTTTTGAAGTGCAGAAGCTTCTTAGTTTGATGTAGTTAGATTTGTTTATGTTTGCTTCCACTTGCATGGTCAGGACTGTTTCATCCTAAAAGGTACTTTTTACTTCATTGTGATGGAGAGTTCTGCCTACATTTTCCTCTATGTACCTTATGGATTCATGTCTGACATTGAGGTCTTTAATCCACTTTCATCTGCCTTTTGTGCCTGGCATTAGACAGAGGTCAGCTCATTTTTTTGCAGGTAGCTATCCAGTTTTCCCAGCACCACTTGTTAAAGAGGCTTTCCTTGTTCCACTTCACATTTCTTGCACATTTGTCAAAGATTAAGTGGTCATATATTTGGGGGTCTGTGATAGAATATTCAACTCTGTTCCATTGGTCTGCAGGTCTGTTTCTAGCCCAGTACCATGTTGTCTTGATTACTACTGCTTTGTAGTACAGTTTGAAGTTGAGGAGGGTGATGCCACATTCTTCTTTTCCCAAGAATTGCTTTACCTATTCATGGGGGTTTATTGTTCCATATAATTTTCAGGAGTGTTTTGTATATTACTTTGAAAAATAAGATGGGTATCATGATAGGAATTTCATTAAATTTGTATAGTGCTTTGGGGAGTATTGCCGTTTTGATAATATTAATCCTCCCTATCAATGATCAGTGGATTTGTCTCCATTTTCTAGTTTCCTCTTTTATTTCTTGAAGAATTGTTTTGTAATTTTCCTTGTATAGATCCTTCACCTCTTTTGTTAAAATGATTCTGAAGTACTTGATTTTCTGAGGCAATATAGCGAATGGGATTTGTTTTAATGTCCCTTTCTTCTCTTTCATTATTTGTGTATAAGAAAGCCATGGACTTTGAGTTGTTGATTTTGTGATCTGCCACTTTACTAAACCGACCTATTGTTTCTAAGAGCTTTTCTGTAGAGTCTTTAGGGTTTTCTAAGAATAGTATCATATCGTCTGCAAATAGTGTTAGCTTGACCTCTTCCTTTCCTACCTGAATGCGCTTAATATCTTTTTCTTGCCTAGCCGCTAATGCAAGTACTTCCAGTGCTATATTGAACAGCAGTGGAGAGAGTGGCATCCTTGTCTGCTCCCTGATCCTAGAGGGAAGTCTCTCAGTTTTTTTCCATTGCGGATGATGCTTGCTGTAGGCTCGTGGTAGATTGCTTTAAGTATATTGAGGAAAGTTCCCTCTATACCCATTTTGGCAAGGGTTTTCATCATAAACGGGTGCTGGATCTTGTCAAATGCTTTCTATGCATCTATTGATAGGATCATATGCTTTTTATCTTTTCTTTTGTTGATATGATGGATTATGTTGATTGATTTCCGAATGTTAAACCATCCTTGCATCCCTGGGATGAATCCTACTTGGTCATAGTGTATGATCTTTTTGACGAGTCTTTGGATTCTATTTGCTAATAGTTTGTTGAGGATCTTTGCATCTGTGTTCATCAGGGATATCAGCCTGTAATTGTCTTTCTTTGTGGCATCTCTGTCTGCTTCTGGTATCAGAGTGATATTTGCTTTATAAAAACTGTTCGGAAGTGTTTTTGATACTTCCATTTCATAGAAAAGCTTAAAGAGGATTGGGAGTAGCTCCTCTTTAAAGATTTGGAAGAATGCACTAGTTAATCCATCTGGCCGGGACTTTTGTGCTTGGGAATAATTTTTATTACCATTTCAATTTCCTTGATGGTGATAGGTCTGTTCAGGTATTCCAGGTCTTCTTGTTTCAGCCTTGAGTGTCTATAGGAATCTAGGAATTTATCCATTTCCTTGAGGTTTTCATGTTTCGTGGCATAAAGCTTCTCAAAGTACTTTCTGAGGATCCATTGAATTTCTGTAATTTCTGTTGTAATGACCCCATTTTCATTTCTTATTCGGTTTATTGGGGTTTTCTCTCTCCCTTTCTTTGTGAGTTTTGCTAAAAGCTTATCGATCTTGTTTATATTCTCGAAGAACCAGCTGGTTTCATTGATCTTTCGGACTGTTTTTTGGGTTTCCATCTCATTAATTTTTACTCTGAATTTTATTATTTCCTTACTCCTGTTTGGATTGGGCTTCTCTTGGTCATTCTCTATGCTCTTAAGGTGTGAAGTTAGATTACTTATGTGGGCTCTCTCCTCCTTCTCAAGGAATACTTGGAGAGCTATAAACATTCCTCTTAACACATCCTTTGCTCTGTCCTATAAGTTTTGGTAACTCGTGTCCACATTTTCATTCATTTCAAGAAATCTTTTGTTTTCCTCTTTGCTTTCCTTTCTACGCCATTCGTTATCCAATAGAGAACTGTTTAATTGCCAGGTGTTTGATGTAGTTTTCTGTTTATGTGTGTGATTTGCTTCTAATTTCAGTGCATTGTTTTATGAGAAGAGTATTGATACAATCTCTATCTTCTTAATTTTATGGAGGTATGTTTTATGGCTCAGCATGTGGTCTAACTTGAAGAATGTTCCATGCACACTTGAGAAGAATGTGTGTTCAGCTTTTAGAGGATGAAGTGTTCTGTATATATCTACTAAACCCCTTCCTTCCATTTTTTCCCCTCAGATGAAGTATCTCCTTGCTAAGCTTGTGTCTAGTTGATCAATAAAGCGGTGATAAAGTGGTGTTGAAGTCTCCCACAAGTATTGTCTTGCTATTGGTGTCCTTTTTCAAGTCTATGAGTAGTTGTTTTAAGTACTTTGCTGGTCCCTCATTAGGTGCATATACATTTAGTACTGTAAGTTCTTCCTATTGTACAGATCCCTTGTTCAATAAGAAATGGACTTCACTGTCTCTTGTGACTTTTTTCAGGCTGAAATCAATCTGGTTTGATACTAGGATGGGTACCCCAGCTTTTTTATGGGAGTTGTTTGCCTGTAAAATTGTTTCCCAGCTTTGACTTTGAGCATGTATTTGCTCTGACTATTGAGATGTATTTCTTGCAGGCAGCAGAATGTTTGGTTCAATTTTTTAATCCACCCTTCCACTCTGTGTCTTTTAATTGGTGCATTTAGCCCATTGACGTTGAGAGAGATTATTGTTATAGGGTTTTGTCCCATTTTTCTGTTAAAATTTGGTGTATTTGAGGGGCCTGTCCTGTCTTAAAGTAGCCCATTTAGTTGTTCCATGGTTTTGAGTCTTTGACGTTCCTGAGCTGTTGTTTGTCTGTGAAACTATGTGTCGTTCCTTCTGTTACGAATGGGAGTCTCTCTGGGTAAAGTATATTTGGTGAGTCATTTATTTTTCTTTCATTTTTTATAATTTTCTTTATTGAATCATCATGAGAGCAGTTACAAAGCTTTCGAGTTTAAGTCTTGGTCGTACAATGAAACACTCGTACCTTCATCAGTGCCCATTCTCCACCCCGCAAAACCCTAGTATACCCCCATCCCACATCCCACACCCTACCCCTACCTGTGGGGCAGATGATTTCCACATTGCTCTCTCGATACTTTGATTACATTCAATATTTTGACACCAGATCCACCATTATTATTTGGGGTTTTACCCCAACACTCAGATCTGCTGAAAGGGCAATGGTAGACAATTTGTTTTCTATTGCTGGTTATAAATAACGTATGATGTTGCGTGGCTGCAGTAGTGGCTACATGATTTTGAAATTCTGAAATTTTAACAATTATATATGGAGGGATTTCTGACAAAAGTCACTGGGTTCTGCGATTTATTTCTGAGTCTCTGGAATCATGGCCATTAAGCAGCTTGATCAGGAGGCATAGGGGCTAAACGTGGGCGGCGACTTGGGGTCTCGTTAGGGTAGGAGGGAAAGGGCCGCTTCCACACTTATCCCGTGAAGCCCCGCATGTCTCGTTACTGCTGGCCCAAACCTGACTGTCCAATGGCTTCTGGCAGCTGGCTGCAAACAAGCCGCCAAGGGGGAGCAGGCAGAGGGACAGCACCCTTTCCACCCTGGGGTGGCCCAGTGACACTAACCTACCGTGTGGTCTGGACGTATTTCTGCCAAAAGACACTGGGTTTCATGATTTGTTTCTGAGTCTCTGGGATCATGGCTGTTAAGCAGCTTGTTCAGGAGCCAGAGAGGCTATTCATGTGCAGTGACTCAGGGTCTTGTTGGGACGGGGAGGAAAGGGCCAGGTCCACCCCCATCCCGTGAGGCCCCACGTGTCTCGTCATTGTGGGCCCAAACCTGACTGTCCAGTGGCATCCTCTGAAGGATGCCAGCCACCTGGTCGCCAGGCGGAACAGGCCAAGACACAAAACCTATTACCACCTGGGGTGGTCCAGCTCCTGTAACCTACTGCAGGGACTGGACGCATTCCTGCCCAAAGCCGTTGGGTTTTGAGATTTGTTTCTGAGTCTTTGGGATGATGTCTGTTAAGGAGTTCAAACAGGAACCAGAAAGGCCATGCCTCCAATTATATAGCTAAGCCAGAGGTGGTTTGTGGGTGTGTCTCACACATACCTAACTTTTGGCTGTTTGCTTTCTTGGTAAACATTTGCTCCAAGTTTTTGGGGTCTGGCCAAAGAAGCAGCAGCAATTTTGGGGTATCTGTAAGCCTGAAGGTGCCATCAGGCTGCTGATGCACTCACCGCACAGGTACAAATTGACTTGCTGGCGGTACCATACCCCCTGAGGCATTTATTTCATTGAGTTTTTTCACTATATCTCACACTGTTTTCGGGCTGTCAAGGTTTCATCAGACAAATCAGCTGTGAAACTTAAGGATGCTTCTTTATAGGCAATTTCTTTCTTTTATACTGAAGTATTTTTTGTTAATTCCAGTAGTCATTACTTGTTCCAAGTAATTTAAAATAAATTATGTTGAGCCTTCTAAGGGGGCAGGAATGGGGGTGGCTGGGAAAATGGGGGCAATGTTGGAGGGAAGGTCATACTGGTAGTGGGATGGGTGTTGAAATATTGGAGACCTGTAACAACTGTATCATGAACAACTTCGTAAATCAGTATTTAAATAAAGGGGAATTTTTTAAACAAAATACTGGCATCATTCAGACTAATGACCTTATATTCACTCCAAATCATTTATTATGTTTTTATTTGGGGTTATGATATCAAAGTGTGAGTCATTTTGATAATAAATTTGCTACAGATATAATATAGATGCTCTCTTTGTAAACATTTTCTTTAAAAACTTTACTTTTCAGGTAGTTTACAATAAATACCACTGAGGGAATGCATGCCTACATGTTCCTGAGTTTAGAGAGTAAAATCTATGCTGAATGATGAAAAAGATCTACAGGTTTCTGGTGGCATCAGACAAAAGAAAATAAATTTGTTCTCGGAGAACACTTGCATTGAGATATTAAAATGTAGATTTCTAAGGCTGTATAATTCATGATAGATGTAGACATGAAAATAGAAGGAATATAAAAATGTTTAATTCATCAGAATTATTTCATTTATTATATATAAGACCTCATAGCAGTGTTAGCTCTCTGAAGGATTGGTATGTATTAGAGAGACCAGCATTGTCATTTCACAAATTAAGATAAATAATAAAGTAGGGACTAGGGAGCTAGTACAGAAATTATGGTGCTAACCTAATACGCAACGAACACTCAGTGTCCAACAGCACATATGGTACCCCACATGGGGTCGGTGCGAGGACTGACCTCTGAACAAGAGCCAAAAGTAAGCCCTGAGCACAGCCAGCAGTGAACCCAAACAAAAATTTATTTAGTATATAGTAGATTGATTTGTTCATTTGAACAGATTAGTAATTCCCATACCTATATTGCTGTATGATTTCTGACAAGTTGTCCCTAAAATTCACTTAAGAAAAATAATTACATAAACAATGATAATGAGTCAGTTGTCTTTTTGTCTTTGGAAGGTAGAAATACATTGTCCCAACACCTGTGGAAAAATTACTGAAGAACAATAAATCTTCTACAACAAATGTTAAAGTTTTACATTCATCATTTTGCATTTTTTCTTAGATATGCTCCTAGTGAATTTATTTTAGAGGTATAAGCCAGTATTTGTTATATTTTTAAGCCTGTTGAATTTTAATTTTATGAATCTGTGAAGTGCCTAAATTAATTTATTTCCATTTTCTCTTTTAATTATAAATGGCCTGTTGTCCATTCTTCAGAGCACAGAAATGAGAAAAATACATGCTTTGTTACCTGTGAAGGTGCATGTTTTTCTCTTGCCCTTTACACAATTTCTGATTTTTATTCTCTTTTACATGGTTTTTTTGTCACTTTACTTGCTCATTTTGTGGATAACCGTATTTTTCCATGTGAAAACTTAATTAAGTTCAACTATCTTTCTTTCATTCTCTTAATGCTGATGAATCTAGAAATTAAATTTTCAATTTTGATGAGAATTAGTCTAGATAGGCAGATAGCTTTGATTTATTATACTTAGAAAGTCAAAATAGTGTTAAAATGTTTGGTATTAATATATGAACTTGCAGATCCCACCATAGTAATTTAGTTATTAAAATTATGCTTTCATTTTATTAGCATGTATACCTATTACTATAAGATAATTATATAACTATAACATATTTATATTATAATACATCTGTTTATTATTATGTGTTCATTTGAACTTTTATAAGCAGTTATATCAGATGTTCTCACCAATTACATTGTTACATTAACATTTCTTCCGCAAACTTGCAAAATAATCCATTTTATCGAAAAGGCCAAGTGAGTAGAAAAATGAAACTTTCACAAAGACTGCAGCATATCTGACTGGAGAATGACAATGTTGAAGACAACTGAGATTCCAAATGGCCAAAAATACTAAGACTTACGACTTTTTTGTGAATTCTTATATTATACATTATTGTATGTCATTTTATAGAAATGACCAATGACACTAATGTATATTAGGTATAAACAAATGAGTAGTTAATTCTATATATGGTCACCTCCATAATCATCACAAAATGATTAGGAAAAGAAACCAAGTTGACATCTTAAACATCATAAAATTTGCATTATTTTCACACCGGTTTTTGTGTACTATAATTTAAGTTAAGATATCCACAAGAGTAGTTTTTAAGTAGTACATATATATTCCTAGGACCAAGTAATTTTATTACTCAAGTAGCACAAAGAAAAAGTTGTGTCACAAAATATTTGCGATTTTAATTTTTTAATTGATTAAGACCCAGTAATCAAACTTGCAGGCTATCGAATGTAGCCTGCCCACAGGGCAGAGTCTGGCAAACTCCCCGTGGCGTACCAAATATGCCAAATACCAGTAACAATGATGGGTCTCATTCTCCTAAAGAGCCTTGAATATAATCTCAGGGCTAGGATGAAAGAGACTTTACTAGGGCCTGCTCGAGGCAATCGACGAATAATAGGATGATGAAATGAAATGAAAAGACCCAGTATGTTTTGAATTTCTCCAACAACTGAGAATGAAGTGTCTCAACAAAAGAGGTATGCTAGTCTTTTTTGAAAGACCTTACTCATAGCCGACGTGATAGCCTTATTTCGCAGACTATAGATCATTGGATTGATTGTTGGGGGAACAACTGTGTAAAGAATAGTAAGAAAAATGTCTAAAGCAGTTGGAGAGTTAGAATGAGGCTTGAAATATTCGAAGGCACATGTAGAAAGAAACAATATGACAACAACGAGGTGGGGGAGGCAAGTGGAGAAGGCTTTGGCTCTGCCCTCCGCAGATGGCATCCTCAGCACGGAAGAGAAGATGTGCACGTAGGAGAACCCAATAAACGTGAAACAGAGAAGGGCCAGAAAAGCCACGAAGGCAGTGACACCGATCTCACCCAGGTACTCCTTAGAACAGGAGAGTCTCAGGAGCTGGGGGATATCACAGAAGAACTGGTGAATGACGCGGGGGCCACAGAAGTGGATGGAGAAAGTAGCTGCCGTGTGCATGGCTCCAGAGATGGCCCCACTGACCCAGACTCCGGCGACTCCATGGACACAGGTTCTGACGTCCATGATGACGTCATAGCGCAGGGGAAGGCAGATGGCCACGTAGCGGTCATAGGACATGACCGTGAGCATGGCCGTCTCAGCAACAGCACAGAGGGTGAAAGCAAAGACCTGTACTATGCATTCCCAGAGGAAAATATTCCCACTGTTCATGAAAGAGTTGTAAATGAATCTTGGCACAGTCACTGAAATATAGCAGAGGTCCAGCAAGGAGAGATGCTTCAGGAAGAAATACATGGGGGACTGGAGACTGTCATCCAGGGAAGTTGTGGTGATGATGAGCATGTTGCCAGCTAAAGCCAACAAATACAGAACAAGAAATAGGGAAGCATAGAAGATTTCTAGCTCAGGCTTGGCAGAAAACCCCATGAGGAGAAATCCACTCATGGTGAAATTTGTCATACTTCTGCTGTTGCCTATAAGACATGATAGACAGTTTTTAATAGATGTTTTTAATAACATCAATGAAGAACCTGAATGTATAGTGAAGAACTTCTTCACTATAAATAGATTTTTTATGTAGTGGTAACCATACTGACAAATTTACATTGTCTTTGTGAAGGAATGAACACTATGAAGATTATTAATGTTAACATTTCTATTTCAGTTCAAAATAGAAAAAATTAATAAATGGTTGGTTATATAGTACAGAGGTTAGTTCATATGCTTTCAAGTGCCCAAAGTGGTTTTATGCTTTACTTTTTGTTTGGTTTTAGACACTACGGTGATGCTGGAGGTCATTCCTAGCTCAGTTCCCAGGGGTTTCTGAGAATCACCTGTGAAAGAACAATGCGTGGGATTCTGCATCCAAAGCACCCTCTTGCCCCCAGCTGGGTTTGATCCCTTGCACCAGGCAGTTTCTGAGCATTACCAGTGAGTCCTGGAGGCCCTTGAGCACTGCCAGACTGGTTCCCTTCATCCTCAGAATGGCAGGAACCTGGGGGTACCTGACTCTTGGGATTTAGCTCGGAACTGCCGGCCTGGTTAACAGAATATCAAGGGATTGGCACAGGGGTTGCCCCAATACATATTGGGTCGTTTCTGCCCTCCCTCAATGAAAACAAATATTCACATAGAAATATGGTATTGGTATAGAGCTCAGAGTTGTTCTTCGTGTATCAGATTAGGTACTTCATGTACCTGATTAGGACCAGATGAGGTCCTTATTAGGTCCCAGGTACCACATGCCTCCTCCAAAAGCATTGCTGGTCCTGAGGTCCATGAGCACTTCTGGGGAGCCTAGTTGCTCCCTGGCACTGGAGGACCCAGCAACATCCCACCCACCCGCCCTAGAAATAAAAGGGATTGATAAGGACAGAAGTGATTGTTTTACTCCAGAAAATGTTTCTGCAGTAGATGGAGTTTCTCTTCCAATTCTTAATTAGAATAATGTTTATTTATGTATTTTTGCTTAAAATTCTCAAGTAAACGTATGATTCTTTTTTATGCCCTCAAAATCTGTTGCATTTGCTACATAGCTTGGTTTTTACAACCTAAGGAAAGTCCCCAGAACACGCCTAGAGATTTCTTACCTCATCATAGGGACAAGTTATCAGTCTCAGAAGCTGACACTTAGCTGAAAGTTGTATCTCTGCCACTCAGTTCCTTTCATTAAAACATAGTCTATGGAAAGAAAAACATGAGTCCTTTTCAATCCTTTGGCCATTTGGGGTTAGGTGTGAAGTCCCGTTGCAGCCACAGAGATCATGGGTGCTCTGAGTATTGGCAATTCTGTGCAACACCCTGGGGTCCAAACTTGCAATTCTATTGGGCTTTTTCTTGCAACACATTTTCTGGAAGTTATTTTAATTACCACACAGAGTTGCTGGAAGTACATCTTTATTTCTGTTCATTGAATCACATCATAAATACATTATAAGTTGTGTTTTGATTACAGAATATTCTACAAGACAAATCAATTTCTATAATGAATTTTATTGACTGGAGAAAATTTAATTTATAGTTTAATCATGGAATAGTACCCAAGTTTGTGTTTACCTTTCTTTAAAAATGGGCTAAAATGAATAATTTATTACAAATTAAGCAAGGAAGTTATGTAGTTTTTTAAAAATTTTAATATTTTATATTATAGATTTGCTAACATGTTTATAGTAGTATTAAAGTTTAAAGCATAATGTACAAATTTACTGCGCCTAACCAAAGTTTCCAAGCAAAGTATCCTATATCCTCCACTGTCCCTATATGACCTGTAATCTGTCATTTCCTTCTCTATCTCTTCCCCACTTTCTGGTAATATGAGTTTTGTTAAGCAAGGCTAAGGGTTTCTCATTGTTCCATTTATTCCAGTTTTATTGTACAATCTTGGCCATTCTTTCTGTATACCACAGAGAAGGGAGACCATATGTTTTGTCATTTACCTTCTGATTTATTTCACTTATATACCTTCCAATTCCATAGACATTGAAGCCAACTGTCTGATTTAATTTTTCTGATATCTGCACAGTATTGCATTATCTATATAATAACCTCAGTTTCCATTCTTCTGTAATTAGACATTTGAGTTGTTTCTAAGTCCTGGCTATTGTACTAATCATTGTAATGAAAAAGTTTTTCTTAATTATGATGTTAATGAGTTTTATTTTGTTGGGTGGGGTAGATGTCAAGAAATTGAATTGCTGAATCATTTTCGAGGCCTGTTTTTACTTCTATATGAAATATTCATAATACTTTCCATAGACACTGAAACTGACAACATTCCAACCAACAGTGAATGAGGGTTCCTGTATCACAGCACTGGTCATTCCAAAATTTTGAAATATAGGACACTGTTACATATGTGACATGTTATCTCAATGTTATTTTATTTATTGATTCATTTTTAATTTTTCGTGCTTGTCCCTGATAACAGAAGACAATGAGAACATCTTCATGTCTGTGGGTCACCTGTATGACCTCTTCAGGGAAGTGTCTGTTTATTTTCTTCAACATTTTTAATGAGATTTTTGTTACTTTTACTCTTGGGCATTTTGCTAGCATAATATACAATGGATATTAGCCTTTTTCTGAATTATTTGTGTAAATATTTTCTTATACTTCATAGGGTGTCTTTTAATTTTTAGTCAGTTACTGGTCTTTTGGTCACAGAAACCATTTCTAATTTTATGAAGTTTATTTGTTTACCATTATTTTATTATTTTTGATATTATTTTCAAATAATTGCTGATTTTTGGGGGCCCATATGCTGGACAACTCTGGATATATTTACCTGGAGCAATAGCACAGAAGGCTGGAGCGATAGCACAGCGGTAGGGCGTTTGCCTTGCACACAACCAGCCTGGCCGGGCTGGGTTCAATTCCTACGTCCCTCTCGGAAAGCCCAGCAAGCTACCGAGAGTATCTCGCCTGCACGGCAAATCATGGCAAGCTACCTGTGAGGTATTCAATATGCCAAATACAGTAACAACAGAGACGTTACCGGGCCCACTTGAGCAAATTGATGAACAACAGGAGGACAGTGCATATATTCACTGAATTTTGTTCTAATACCATGTTCTTTTCTCACAGTTAATTGCAAAAGATTGAAAGATTGAAATGAAGCACAAAACAAGAATGTTTCCTTTATCAAGCTGTAATCCGTGTACTCTCAGATCCTTGTCACAACAATTGGGCAAGAAAAATAAATCATTGAGATCCATATGATAAGAAGACACAGAGAATATCACTATTCACATATGACATGATCACATACATAAAACAAATTAGAACACATCATGAAAGGGAAAAAAGTAGAAATTTTAAATATATTGATAAATGTCTAATATCAGGCTAAGCTTACAATGTGGATGGAGAATATATTTCAGAAGACAAAGTCCTAACATTTCATAATGTAAAAAATTTAAAATAGGACATCAATTCATCCAAGCATCAAATTATCTCTTACATACTATACCTCCAAATTATCTCTTATATACCATACCCTCTTCTAAATGACAAAAATTTTCAGTATTATGCCTTTACAGTTCTTGAGATTGGAGCTGGAACATTGTCGGCCTGAGACTATGTTGTCAATATTTTTAAATAATAGTGCCTAAGAAATCAATATATAAAATATAATCCTGTTTTCATGTGGCTTTCCAGATTATTTTATCATATAAATATTTATACCTTATGAATATCCAGAGTAAACATGTAATCTGAAGAGGCAAAGCAAATGGTGTATGTGATGTTTTCAGGGCAAGTTTTGCATTGGTAAAAAATTACAGAGTTCTGAATGACTAGTGATGTTCAAATCAGAGCGATATCATCAATTCTGCATTTTCAAAAATTTGGTGAAATTAGGTAAATAATTGATGAATGTTATATCTAACTGTTTTCCATCATCACCACATAAATTACTTGGGAAAGAGACTTAAGTTGATTTCTTAAGCATGGAGAAATATGTATTATTTTCACATCTGATTTTGTTGCATAAAAATGAAAATATTCACAAATTGTTTCCTGTAGCTCAAAGTATGGTTACTTTACTTTTCCAAGTTGCACATATATAAAAGGGTTTCATCAACTGTGTGTTCAAAAAATGTGGGTGCATGCTGCGGGCTTTTGGTAGTCAGGAGCCACTTCCCCACCTCAGCTGGCCACTGCTGCTGGAAGCATTAAGAAGAGAAGAGGGCCACCAGGCTGGTTGGGTATCAGTCACTGTTTATTCCAATCTTCGTCCCCATTCCACGCATACAATGCCTCTCATTCCAGTCTCACACTTCCCATCCAGTTTCACTCTTTCCATCCAGTTTTACTGTGTCCATCCAGTTGCACTCTCCCCATTCCAATCTTACACTGCCCCCAATTCCCATCTCCTGGCATTATTTAGTGAAGAGCCAAAATATCAAAGCTTGGGGTAGCAATTATACATCAGTGAGATCACATAATCAACATATGTAAAGTCCTTCCTTCCAGGGAAGCTTCTTCTAAGACAAAGAACTCATCCTGCTAGAAGATCTGCCCAAGGGTGGAATTCCATCTAGGGGCATATTTCTCCTTTCCTTAGTTTATATCCATTTAAACAGTCAGCTTAAATTTACTTCTTAAGAATATTAGTCATTTTGTATGGAAACATTACGAGATATATTAAGCTTAAAGGGTGGCATTCCTGGGGATATCTGGGGTCATCTTGCTATATATTCCAGACTACAGTCTTTAGGCCAGATTAGTCCTTCCTAACCATACGGGGTCATTATTCAGCCAAACCTTTTGGGGTCATGATAGTGTTTGCCCATATCTGTGCTCTTAATTCTTATAAGTTTTATGGCACTTGAACTGTCCCTTTTTGATGTCAGAGTAGTTTATAGCTTGCCCTGGGTCCATCCAATTCCTTCATCAGAACCCACTTTCTGAGGTGTGAGGAACTAAGGACAACTGAGGCTTAAGTCAAGTGAAAATGACAGATGCCCTGAAGCAAATATTACTGGGAGTTAATTAACCCACAATTTACAAAAGCATAGCTTTAACTGTCTTCCTGTGTCTATACAAAAGGGATATTGCTCTAAAGTAAACTATGCAAAGGACATAAAAAGAAAGAGAAAAGCAATATTTCATTTGCATATGCAAAATCCAGAGGTCTACAAGAACCTGACATTACAAGTCACAGAGTCTAATTTTGAGATAAGTGATTAACAGATAGGGGAAGCTGAACACAAAGGAGAACTTAAAGACAGAGAAATGGGAGAAAGCCTTGGGCGCACTGTGATGGGTCTAACTCAATAAATCTAAGCTCCCTGCGGTGCAGGAAGAAAGGACAGAGGGGAAAGCATGAACTATGAATCATACAATCAAGCATAAATAAATTTTAATCTATTGAGGCCAGAGTGATAGTACAGCAAGTAGGAATTTCCCTTGCATACTACTGATCATGGTTCAATTCTCAGCTGCCCATAAGGTCCCCTTAACACACAAGGTGTGATCCCTGAGCACAGAACCAGGAGCAAGACATGAATACCACCAACTGTGGTGCTAACACATGCAAATATTTATCAATCAATTCTATAAATATTAGCAATTATATATTGAACTTGTCTCCCAATAAGGAATGAATGGAATTAAGTGCTTCTTTTCTTCTTTGAAAAATCTTTTTCAGAGCTAACTTTAGGGCTTTGTTTCTCAGGCTATAGATTGCTGGATTCAAAGTTGGGGGAACTACCGTATAAATAATAGTGAGCAACATGTCCAAAGCAGTTGGAGAGTCCGAATGAGGCTTGAAATACTCAAAGGTACTAGTGGAAAGAAATAATACGACAACAGCAAGGTGGGGGAGGCAAGTGGAAAAGGCCTTGGCTCTGCCCTCCGCAGATGGCATCCTCAGTACCGAAGAGAATATTTGCACATAGGAGAATCCAATAAACAGGAAACAAAGAAATGACAGAAAAGCTGTAAAGAGAGTGACGTCTACCTCACTCATGAACTCACTAGAGCAGGAGAGTCTCAGGAGCTGGGGGACATCACAGAAGAACTGGTGAATGATGTGGGGGCCACAGAAGTGGATGGAGAAAGTAGCTGCCGTATGCATGGCTCCAGAGATGGTTCCACTGACCCAGACACCGATGACTCCATGGACACAGGTTCTGACATTCATGATGATTTCATAGCGCAGGGGAAGACAGATGGCCAAATAGCGGTCATAGGACATCACTGTGAGCATGGCCACCTCGGCAGAACAACAGGAAACCAAAGCAAAGCACTGCACGATGCATTCCCAGAGGGAAATATTCCCGCTGTGTTTGAAAGAGTTGTAAATGAATCTCAGCACAGTCACGGAAATATAGCAGAGATCCAACAAGGAGAGATGCTTCAGGAAGAAATACATGGGGGACTGGAGACTGTCATCCAGGGAAGTTGTGGTGATGATGAGCATGTTGCCAGCTAAAGCCAACACGTATAAGACTAAGAACACAGAAGCATAAAAGACTTCTTGTTGAGGTTTGGCAGAAAATCCCAAGAGAAGAAACCCACTCATGTTGAAATTATCCATAGTCCTTGACTTCTTACTGTGCTTGACTGCAAGACAACATGGAATCTTTGAAGAGAAATTGTTTTTGTAACATCAGTCTACACCATGAAGTTTGGGTAAGAAGTCAGAATCAAAACTTTTCCTTTAGAAAAGTGAGAGGTTTTGTATAGTCTTAAGCATCTCAAACAATTTAACTACTTTGCTATTAGGAATAGATACTTGTCATGATAAATTATGCATTCTAGCTTTGCTATTTCTATTTTACAAATGATATCAGTATAGGATCCTCGGGAATAGGTTAAAAGGGAGCAAAGTACAGGAGTGGGGGCATAGCATAAAAGATTTTTAGGTTACGTATTTTGGATGATCATAACTCTGTTTTCTTTTTTACTTTTTTCACTGGTGATTTTTGGAATTTCTGGGGATTTTTTGGTTTTATTTATTTGTTTGCTCTTAGGCCACTCATCGTGATGCCGAGGCCACTCCCATCTCTGTTCTAGGGGTTGTTGAGAACCAAATGTGAAGGAGCAGAGCGTGAGACTCCTACTTGCAGAGCACTGAGACCCCTGCATTTGATTCCTTGCCCAAAGCGGTTTCTGAGCACTGCAAAGTGAGTCATGGAGAATTTTCGAGTACTACCAGACGGAAATCGGTCCTCCCAGCATGACAGGATCGTAGTTTCTCCATTTTGGACCCAGCTTTGAACTGCAACTTGTGTTTTTCAATACACTAGAAAGGTAGACCAGGGATCCCCTCAGCAATGTTGGGGTTCTTCTGACTCTCATTATACTAAATATATATATATATACATATATGTGTATATATATCCATTTATAAATATGTGCACATAAAAATAAAACCATCAAAAAAGTACTGGTATCTTGCCTTGCTTATAGAGGAAGCCAATTATGTCTCTGGTATCACATACCCCTTACCCCCACAAGCACTGTACGATCTCGAGGTCTCTGAGCACTCCTGGGACCACTCCCTGGCATTGGTTGGCCCACAGCTCCTCACCCTCAGTCTCTATAATGGAACAGCTGCCCCTGTATGTGAGAGTCACTTCTAGAGATGGGGGCCCCTTGAGAACTGTTGGGAACCTCACTCTCCATCTAAAGTGTTATGCAGCTCAATACAACACTTAGAAATAAGCTTCTACAATCTCTATTCACTATCATCATCTGTCCTATGCACACATTACTAGGACCATAGAGTAGTTAATTTTAGGGGGTTTATAATTTTATCATGCATGAGAGCAAAACTTCCTGGTGCTTTTTCTTCTTCTCAATATTTTTTTGGAATGCCAGTTGCTTGGGCTCTTGGTTAGAAACAGAAGACCAAACAGCAAAACCAGCCTTAGATGCTGGGAAAACTCTGTGATTGCCTGAGAGAAAGGGAAGGAAGGTAGAAGGTAAGAATGGAAGGTCATGGGGGGAAGTTCCGAAAAATAATGGTGCATTTTTTCAAAATAATGAATATATTCAAAGGAGAGAGAGAGTTAAGTAGAAATCATCTGCCTCACAAGCATCGGGAGTGGTGGAAGGGGGGTATATTTGGGTTCTTGATGGTGAAAAATAATTACTGCTGAGGGGAGGGGTGATTGATCATTGGATGACCAAGACTAAAATCTGAAAACTTTGTAACTTTTCTCACGGTGATTCAATAAATAAATAAAATAAATAAATGAATAAATAAAATAACGAAGGTCAGTCTAAAGGGTGTGAAATTCTCATCCTAGATTTCTAGAGTATATAAACCAGTGAACACACAAAATATCAACAGATAAGAATAAACAATGAATGTTTTCCTCCAGAAAAAACATCTTATTTTGCTATCTGCTTTTATCTGGTGATAGGTCAGCAGTGCTCGGGGATGACTCAACTCTGTGCTCAGAGGTTGATCTTTGCAGAGCTTGGGGATTCCCCAGTTTCCTGCTGCAAAGTCTGTGCTCAGCCTGCTAAGCTGTCTCTCTCACCCCAAAAAAACACAATTTCAAAATAGAGTGTGTTGATAGGACCTATACACAAATTAGGATATGCTCAAAGTCCATGTGGTTAACATAACATATCATATCAAGTGTCCTGAAAACCTAATTCCCCAGTCTAAAAGGTAGTAAGAAAGAGTATTGTTCAAGGATAAGAATATTCCTGAAAGAAACTTTAAAATAATTTTTTCAAGCTTTCAGTTAAATAGTACAGAGTTATAAATATCATTTTCTCCCAACACATATGAAGAAGTTGATAAGATTCATTTCAAATTTATATATTAAATGTTACTAATTAGTGAGAGAGTCACTGAAGCATACAAATAGTACAGTAAAATTTGTATGTATTTTCAGGAAAACAGTCTGTAGTTAGATCAATGTTGAACCTACAGAACACTTAAGATAAGGCATAGACTAAGCAGTACTGAAAAATATTGTGTTTATTTAAATTTAGTTCTCTAGCAAAATCCATTGAAATCCTAAAATTGATGAAAAATTTCTGATGTGAAAAGATTTCACAAGGCTCTAAAATACTGATCTGAATCATTTTTTCTGATATGAAATTGTGACCATTGTTAGAACTATGATATATTATATATACCGTAGGATCTTAAAATATGTAACTAGATAGGAATGGAATGGGAAGAGAGCATAAGGAAATAAGAGAAATAACGTCATTATTTCTGACTGTGAGTGTATGATTATCAATATTGCTGAATTAGCAGGTTGTTTAAGTCTGAGATTGGTGGAGAGAAATTATCCCCTTAGAGGTGGTCCCCAGCACAGATCAAAGCTAACCTCTTGGCACATTTGTTCATTCTTTGGGTGATGGTGTTTGAGCATATGTGTGGATGTGCATCTCTGTGTATATTTGAGTGGAAGGTACCGAATAAAAAGACAGGGCTGGAGCAATAATACAGCGGTAAGGGCGTTTGTCTTGCATGCAGCTGACCCGGTTTCAAATCCCAGCATCTCGCGTGGTCCCTGAGTACTTCCAGGAATAATTCCTGAATGCTAAGCCTGGAGTAACCCCTGTGCATTGCCGGGTGTGACCCAACAAGCAAAAAAAAAAAAATGAATGACAGAGAAGTCATCATATTACTCCACAAAGATGTTTCTGGGATGGAAGGGTTTTTTTCTTCCTATATTTAATGAAAGGCAAAATTTAATGAAGTTATAAAACTTTTTGTATCTTGGTTTATAATTTCCAATAAAGATATGACTATTTTTATGCTCTCAAAATCTCTTTTATTTGCACTCCATTTTACAGTATAGCCTTTCTTTCTAGAACCTAAGGAAACTCACCAGAGCACACCTGGAAATTTCTTACCTCATCATAAAGACAAACTGTCAGTCTCAGAAGCTGACACTTATCGGAAGTCATATCTCTGCCACTCAGATCCTTTAAATAAAATGTATTCTGTGGAAAGTATGACTCAAGTCCATTAAGTCTTTTGGCCATTTGGGATTTGGGATGAAATCCCATTAGCAGCAACAGAGTTCCTGGGTGCTCTGGGTATTGGCAATTCTGTGTAACACCCTAGGGTCCACACTTTAATTTTGTTGGGTTTTCTTGCAACATATTTTTCTGTTGAAATATTTAATGATCTCACCTAGTTAGTGGGAATATAGCTTTATTTGTATTCATTGAATCACAAAATAAACACATTATAAGTTGTGTTTTGAGTACAGATTATGATGTAAGACAAATTAATTTTTAACTAGTTTATTGACTCGATCAAGATTTAATTTATAATTATATTGTAGGACAATGCCTGAGATTGCAATTGACTTTATTTAAAAATGAGTAAAGACCCTAGTTTACTGCCAATTAAGCAAATAAGTACCCTAGTCTTTTTTTAATTTAATATTTTATATTATAGATTTGGTAACATGGTTAGAGTAGTTTAAAACCTTAGAGCATTATTGTGCAAAGTTACTACACCTCACCAAAGTATCCAGCAAAGTATTCCAGATTCTCCACTACTGTGTCTAGGTGAATGGTAATCTGCTTTTCCATCTCCATCTATTCTCCCCAACATTCTAACAATCTGAGTTCTGTAGTGCAAGGTCAAGGGTTTGTTATTGTTTGATACTATCCAATATTATCTGACATTCTTGGCATAAATTTTCATATACCACAGATAAGTGATATTTGTCATTTCTTCTCTGACTTATGTCACTTAACATCCCTTCCGATTCCATCAATACTACCTCCAACTCTATTTCATCTTTTCTTATACCTGCACAGTATTGCATTATCTATAAATAACTTTTGTATCCATTCCCCTGTCATTGGGCTTTCCAAGTTTTGGCTGCTGTGTTCAGCATTGCAATGATCACAATTATGCTCAGTTTTACGTTAATATTTTTTAGTTTGGGAGGGGAGATGTCCAGTAGTTAAATTGTTGAATCATATTGCATGTGCATGTCTTCTTTTTTTGAGAAATATTCATAATGCTTTCCATAGACACTGAAACAAATGACATTCCAAATAAAAATGAAAGAGGGTTTCGATTAACAGCACTGGTCATCCCAATCCTTTATACATATGTGTTATTCTCACTAAAAAGGCCCTCCCGTTGATCGTCGATTTGCTCGAGCGGGCCCAGTAACGTCTCCATTGGAGACTTTGTTGTTACTGTGTCTGGCATATCGAATACTCTCGGTAGCTTGCCGGGCTCTCCGAGAGGGGCGGAGGAATCGAACTCGGGTCGGCCATGTTGGCCGCTTGTAAGGCGAACGCCCTGCCGCTGTGCTATCGCTCCAGCCCAGTTATTCTCACTGGTGTGAGATATTATCTCACTGTCAAGTTTTATTTATTTATTCATTTATTTCTTTATTGCATTTCTCTGATATCAGAATACAATGAACACTCTTTTAAATGATTGTGGTTTATCTGTATGTCTTCTTCAGGAAGTGTCTCTATCTTTTTTCCCTTTATTGATGGGATTTTTGATACTTTTACTGTTGAGCATTTTGATAGCCTGGTATATAATGCATATGAGCCTTTAACTATATTTTGTGTGCAAACATTTTCTCACAGCTAATAGCTTTTTTTAGTTTTAGACTGTAGGGTTGTTTTAGCCATAGAAACCATTTTCAATTTGATATAGTTCATTTCTTTGCTTTGACTTTAGTTATTTTTGCCACCATTATCAAATAATTAAAGATTCTTTTGTGGTCCATATTCTGGGGAGCTCTAGCTGGCTTACCTGGTCTTCATTTCATATATTTCGGTGTACCAGTATGAAATGGATTGTTTATCCTACTGTAATCAGCATAGACACAGAAATCCTAGCCATAACAATTCGACAAAAATCAATAAATTATAGCGATCCAAATTGGACAAAGACAAAGCGAAATATCACTCTTTAATATGACACAGTAATTTACCTAAAGGAAATTGAAACATATCATGAAAAGAGAAACAACTTAAAAATGAAATATGTGGAATAAATGTCTAATACTACATTAAGCTTACAATGTGCAGAATATATTGCAGAAGACAAAACAATGTCATTTAAAAATATAATAAATATAGAATAGAACATCACATTTTTCCAAAATAAAATCATCCTGTACAGACTATATCTCCATAGATACCATTTTATAAATGGCAAAATTTTCAATTATACTCTTTTACGGGTGGTGAGATATCATTGTAGGCCTGAGTATAGATTGTCAGCAAGTTTGTAAATAATGGTTTCCCCTCAAATAAATATATAAACTAAAAGCCTGTATTTCTGTGGTTCTCCCCAATTTTTTTATTCCAATATTTATTCCATATGAATGAATCCATAATAATCCAATAATCACAAGGGGCAACGCAAATGGAGTTTGAGATATTTTCAGGAAAACTTTAGCCTGTCTGTTTGGAGCCTAGAAGGATCCGTGTAATGTTAAACGTAGAGTTCTGAACAGAAACTGATGTTGGAATCAGCATGATCTCATGAATTCTTGAACACCATGTATGGCACAAACTTCTGTGTAACTAGGAAAATGAACTTTGGATATAATATCTAACTCTTTCATTCATCAGCGCACAGAAATAAAATTAAGTTGATGTGTTAAACATAGTGAAATTTGCGTTATTTTCACATGTGATTTTGTATGGTAATACTTAAATTATTCAAAAGTCATTTTCTATAGCAGAAAATATGATTATTTTAGTTTTCCAGGTAGCACATATGCTTAAAAAGGTTTCACCAACCATAAAACATCACATAAATTTTAATCTATGGGGCAAGTGTGATAGTTTAGCAGGTAGGACATTTACCTTGAATACTGCTTGACATTGCATAAGCCTAACAATGATCCGAATTTCCTCAAACTACTCACACTAGACCACCAGGAGTGTTCCCTGAGCACAGAGCCAGAAGTAAGCCCCGAATACCACTGCATGTGGACCAAAACACAAAAAGTTAAATTTACCAATTAACGCTATAAATATTATCAATTATATATTGAATTTGTCTCCTAACAATGAATGAAGAGAAGTAAGTACTTCTTTTCTTTGAAACACCTTTCTCAGAGCTAAATAGATGGCTTTGTTTCTTAGTCTATAGATCATTGGACTGAGTGTGGTGGAATGACCATATATATAATAGTGAACTGCAGGCCCAAAGCAGTTGGAGAGTCAGAAGGAGACTTGAAATACTCGAAGGCATCAGTAAAAAGAAACAATATGAGAACAGTGAGGTGAAGGAGGCAAGTGGAAAAGGACTTGGCTCTGCGCTCCGTGGATGGCATCCTTGGCACAGAAGAGAAAATGTGCAGGTAGGAGAATCCAATAAACAGGAAACAAAGAGATGACAGTAGAACCACCATGGCAGTGACACCAACCTCACCCAGATACTCATTGGAGCAGAAGAGTCTCAGCAGCTGGGGGTATCACAGAAGAACTGGTGAATGATGCGGGGGCAGAGTGGATGGAAAAAGTAGCTTCTACATGAATGACTCCAGAGATGGCCCCACTGACCCAGATACTGACGACTCCATGGACACAGGTTCTGACGTCCATGATGACATCATAATTCAGTGGAAAACAGATGACCACGTAGCGATCATAGAACATCACTGTGAGCATGGCCAGCTCAGCACTGCACTGTGTATCCCCAAAGGGAAATATTGCCACTATGTGTAAAAGAGTTACAAGTGAATCTTGGGACAGACACAGAAATGTAGCAGAGATCCAGCAAGGAGAGATGCTTCAGGAAGAAATACATGGGGGACTGGAGACTGTCATCCAGGGAAGTTGTGGTGATGATGAGCATGTTGCCAGTTAAAGCCAACAAGTACAGAAAGAAGAACAGAAAAGTAGAGAAGGTTTCTAACTCAGGCGTGGCATAAAAACCCATGAGAAGAAAACTGCTCGTGGTGAAATTCGTCATAGTTCTGCTGTTTGTGAAAGACGAGTTACTTCATTATTAATATGGAGACTTTTTATATAGTCATATCCAGGCTAACAAATTTATTTTGTCTCTGTGAAAGTAACAAACATTGATTATGATAATCACAAAGGCCAAAATTTCCATTTCAATTTTATAACAGAAAAAAATGGTCAGTTGTATAGTACAGAGATTAGGTCATACACTTTTCATGTACCCAACATGCTTTAATGCTTTTGTTTTTGTTGCTTTTTTTTTTTTGCTAGTTTTGGGTCATCATCTTTGGTTCTCATTTGCCACCCCACACTCTCTGCTTAAGGCTGCTGTGAGAACCAGGAAGTACTGTCACGTGTTGATCCTGGCCTCTACACTCAGAGCTGGCCTCAGCCCCCACCTGTCTCCTTGGTCCCTGACACAGGTTCAATACCAGCCCCGTGGGATCTCCTGATACTTGCCAGCTGTATCCCTGGAGACCTCCAGAACTGCCAGGCTCGCACTGTTGGGCTTTGGCACCGCAGACCCCTGCTATCCCATGTCTTCAGGCCCTAAGTCTGAACTACAGGCAGGTCTGGGTGAGTTTCAACATAACCATTACCTTTAACATAAAATCTCATATAAATTGAGCTGAAAAATTTCCCAGTAGAAAATTTCCAAGGAACATACTTCCCCAGTGTATTGTTAAAATATAATAATATTGCTGAAGTACACTTGAAAAGCTGTTAAGCATAATATAAGATTGCAATGCAATATAGTTTTATATTTAAAAATTATTAGTTTATAAGGAATTCTAAAGTAAAATAATAAATGCCGATCATGTAATAAGTAGTTACTTATGCATGCAAGTACTACAGCCCACAATGTGCATATCATCTATGAAAGATCAAATTAATTAACCAGTTTTTAAACAATGTATGTTGAGCCAAGTAAACTTGGATGTGAATAACATTTTAATTACAGAATACTAAACATTTAGAATTAGATTTATTTTAAACTAGACACTAGCCAAAGCTATTGATAAATCTTAAAAGAATTAAATATTATATACATAAAATTTTGGAAGACTGAAAATATAATTACCTTTTTTCAATAATGTGGTCATTATCATTATTTGGATTAAGTTGTATTATATATACTTTAGGATCTCAAACTATGGAATTGTACAGGAGTTGAACTGGCAGATAAAGTTCATCTGGAAACAAGACACAAATTATTTCTCAAAGTGAGTGTATGCTTATATTTATAGCTGATTAATAGGTTTCTAATTCTACGTTAACCCTAAAAATAACCCTCAAGAACATAAAGTAACAAAATAGGAGACTAACACCCAAGAATAGCCGAGATAAGTACCAGGAGATTTACTCCATGGCTTGGAGGCCAACCACACATGCTAGGGGGAAAAGGCAGCTCAGATAGAGAAGGGAGTACCAAATAAAGGGTGTTGGGAGGATCCTCCCAGGATGGGAGAAGCATGCTGAAAATAGTCTATAGACCGAACATGTTTACCACTCAATGCCTCTTTTGCAAACCACAGCACTGAAAAGGAGAGAGAAAACAAAAGAAAATGCCCTGCCACAGAGGCAGCGTGGGATGGGGAGGATGGGGGGTGGGAGGGATACTGGGATCAGTGGTGGTGGAATATGGGCACTGGTAGAGCAATGCTTACTTGATCATTGTATAATTGAAACCCAAGCACAAAAATTTGTAAGTCTACAACTGTACCTCATGGTGTTTGACTAATAAAAATTTTAAAAAAAGAATAACCCTCAAATAATTGAATTAGAAGTTGAGGTAACTTTGTGACTTCTCTAGTGTTTGAAATTATTGTGTGGGAAGAATATTCATGACTAACATTGGTGAAGAGGTAATAGCTTAGAAGAGACAATCCCCAGCACACCTCAAGCCTAACATCTTTGAACAGCTGGTCTTTCTCAGAGTAATTTGGTTTGTGTTTGTGTGTAGTGAGATAGGAGACAAAAGAGTAGAGAAGGGTGAGCATCCATATGTATTTGTGTGTGAGAGTCAACAAAAAAAGAAGGATTTTCTAGGGAGGTGATAATTGTGGTGCATAAAATGTTTTTGCTTGATCACTTGATACTTGACATCCGATTACTCAACACTTTTTCCGGCTTCTGTTGCATCTACCGGCGCTGCTGCTCTTCTCTCTTTGAGGTCTTCCTTGATCGCTTCTCTGCACTGCTTGCGAGCTCGGACATTCACATGTGGTTGCCTGAGATTTGTCCCAAGTCACGTTGGCAAATAACTTCAAAGGTTTTCGAAGATAGGCGGTTTTTTGCTGCTATTTCTCTCTTGGTGTTTCTCACACAATCATGGAGGTGCTGAACCAGTCGATCGTATTCCTCATCAATGTTGTCAATGACGGCATCTTCCTATGTGGCCGCAATAGTGCTGAAGAGCTCCCAGTCGCTGATCAATCTGGGAGTTCTCTTCGTAACCTTTGCAGCCCTTTCTTCCCTCTCTGTGAAGTAGAATTTTTCACGAAGGAGACGATGGTTCGATCCTGTTTGTAATTTTGGGACGACAGCAAAATCAGTCAGGCAACACCGTGGATTGAATCTGATGTGGTCAATTTCATTGTGGGACCGTCCACCGGGAGACTCCCACCTCCAGTGTTTAGATTCGGCCTTCTGGAACTGTGGGTTACCATGGATGTTCTTGGTCGACACGATGAACTCGGACACTCTCTCAACCTGTTTGTTCCATTCTAGGCCATGGGTCCTGATGTGGAGTTCTTTGGCTGATAAGATCTTAGCAGAGCTCTAAATGGGAGATAAAATATGCTTTTGGGAAAAATGCATGGGTGAGACTGTGATCCAGAGAAATTGAGCTGATAATGAAAATATTTCCAGCTAAAGCCCATAAGCATAAGACTCAGAACAAAGAAGCATAAAAGCATTCTAGTTCAGGCTTAGAAAACACCATGGAAATAAGCCCACTGGCAGTGACATTAGTCATAGCCATTTGTAATTTTTAGCTGATGTTGGCCGCAGATGAAGATGGGAACCCTTTAAGAGAAAACTTGTAAATTATAATACAAGCTACTCAAGAAAATATGTCAAGTCAGAATCACATTTCTTCATTGTCAATCACAGAGTGAGTTATTAGTTTAATTATATGTTTGAACAGTGATAATGCATCAGAGATTCTGATGATTTCCCTAAGTTAAACACATTGACAGAGCAGAAGAGAAAGAACAACAGTTAGGGCAGTTTTCTTACATGTTTCTGAGAGGCCAAAAATAAATGAATAAATCATGACATCAAAGCAAAATGAAAACTTTTAGCATTTCCATTTTAATCAAGTCAAATTAAAAGGCAAACTATTCAAGAAAATTCAAAATTAGGTAGTTTCACTATTGTTAGTCTTTAGTCGGCTATAGGCTACCTGCAATGAGTGGCCTGTAACTTCTTTTAATTTCCTTTCTAATTTGAATCTTATCTATCTCTTTTCTGGCTAAATTCTAGTTTAATTTCTTTCCAATATTTTTTTGTGTAATATTGTTAGAATGAACATCTTTGTCCTGTGACTGGTATAGGAAATTTTTGTTATTGAATATGATGTTAGCTATGCATTCGTTGTATATGCTTTTTAATATGCTGAGTTAAGAACCTTTTATAAGTTTTCTTAGATTTTCAAAAATTATGAAAGGATGTCACATCTTGTTTAAAGCACTTTTTAATTCATCTATTGATAAATCATATGATTTATATCATTCCTATTGTTGATATGGTACGTTACGGTTTTTGCATATATTGAACTGTCCTGATATCCTTGGAGTAAATCCTACTTAGTCTTGTTTTATATATTGCACAATACATACAAAGTTCTTGTATATTGAGTGTGATTAATATATTTTTTGAGAAAAAAGTGTTATATTATTTAATATATGGCCTAAACCATGTGTTTTATGTTTTTCCTCACTCTGTTTTAGATCTGGTCAACTATGGCCTTATAGATATTGATTAGAATAAATGTACTTCTTTAATGTTTTGAAACATCACTGCAGCATGTCAACCTCTGACCACCATTTACTGTTTTCTTCCCAACTTTCCAACTCAAATACCTAGAGCTATGTGAATACAGCAGTATATCCTGAGCAGAGACGAGTGTGGCCCAAAAACAAATTGATCAGTTGATCACTTGACTTCCCGTTGTCATTGATTTGCTCGAGTGGGAGCCAGTAATTTCTCCATTTGCCTGTCGCGTGCTAGTGTAGCCCAATGGTATCTGTTCATTCTAGGAACACGAAGAGCCTCAAACCAATCATTCAGATTCTTGATAAAGAAGTCTGACCATCTGATAGGTGGGCGGCCACGCGGTCTTTTGACATCCCGTGGAATCCAGTCAGTAACAGCTCTAGTCCAGCAGTCACCTCCAAATCTCATTACATGTCCAGTCCATCTAATTTTTGATGCCTTGGCAAAAGAGACAGCTTCCTGATTCTTGACCATTGACGGAGGTCGGATCTCTGGATTCTTTCTCTCATTTGAGTAAATGTGATACTCCAAGCATAGCTCCTTCGATTTCTCTTTGGGAGACCTGAATAGTGTTCTCATCCTTTTCGCATAGGGCCCAGGTCTCTGAGGCATATGTTAATGCAGGAAGAACAGTGGAATCAAAGAGATGTGTCTGGAGATGAATCAAGTCATCCTGAATAGGATTGGCAGAACACTAGATGAAGGACAAGCATGCCAGCAAGCCAGGTTCCACAAAGGATTCAGCACCATCGACCATATCCACATTGAGGTTTCTCAGGAGTTCAAGATGCCGCTCTGTCTAACATTCATTGATTTCAAAAAGGCCTTTGATTCTGTTGAAATGGAAGCGGTCATTAAAGCCCTAGCCAATCAGGGCATTCAAACTCAATACATCAGGATCCTCCGTGAGCTGTATTACGGATTCACTACCAGGATCTCACCATTCTACAAAGAAGTAATCATTGATGTCAAGAGAGGGGTTCAGCAGGGTGATACCATTTCACTGAAACTCTTCAGTGCCACCCTCGAGAACATCATGCTACAACTGGAATGGGAAGGAATGGGAGTGAAGATAGATGGTCGGCAACTACACCACCTCTGCTTTGCTGATGACATTGTTTTAATAACACCAAACATTAGCCAAGCAGCACAAATGCTGGCCGACTTTGACCATGAGTGTGGAAAGGTCGGATTACAATATTGTCTTACGAAGACAATATTTATGAGAAACAGCCTCGTTCCTGATGCTCCATTCGCTCTCAACAGAATGACCATCTCCGAATGCAACAGTTATGTGTACCTAGGTCAAGAAGTCAACATGATGAATGACCTGGCACCTGAGTTGTGCAGGAGGAAGAGAACGGCTTGGAACGCCTTCAATAGTGTTGAAGAAATAGCTAAGAATAGGTATATTTTAAGCTAAAAATAGGTATATTTTTAAAAAGTTTTTATTTGTAGACAGTATCGGCATAGAATATATTTCTCATAAGACAGTTTTCCCTATAATCACTTCTACAATTAGATGTAGTGTCCAGAGTCCTACATTACACATTATATTTTTGAGTTTGCCTTTCAAGTATACAGACACAGGTCAAAAAAACAGATATGCTTTTCTTCCTTTAAAAACCGTTCTAAGAGCTGCTTTCATTGCTTTATTTTTCAGGCTATAGATTATTGGATTGAGTGTTGATGGCACAATAAAGATTATACAGCCAAATGACAACAGAGTGAAGACAACTGACATCCCAACATCCCTGACATAGTCATTAGAACAGGAGAGATTCAGGAGCTGGGGAATATCACAGAAGAACTGGTGAATGATGTTGGGGCCACAGACGTGGATGGAGAGAGTAGCTGCAGTATGCATGACTCCAGAGATGGTCCCACTGACCCAGACACCAGCGACTGTATGGACACAGGTTCTGACGTTCATGATGATGTCATAGTTCAGGGGAAGTCAGATGGCCACGTAGCAGTCACAGGACATCAAAGCGAGCATGGACATCTCAGCAGTCGCACAGAGAGTGAGAGCAAAGCACTGCACTATGTATTCCCAGAGGGTAATGTTCCCACTATGCTTGAAAGAATTACAAATGAATCTTGGTACCGTCACAGAAATATAGCAGAGATCCAACAAGCAGAGATGCTTTAGGAAGAAGCACATGAGTGAGCTTTTGAGACTCTGATCCATGGAAATCGAGAGAATTATGAGAATAATTCCAGTTAAAGTCAACAAGTATAAGACTAAGAACAGAGAAGCATAGCAGATTTTTAGCTCAGGCTTGGCAGAAAAGCCCATGAGATGAAATCCACTGGCAGTGATATTAACCATAGTCATTTGTAATTTTCTGCTGATGGTGGCTGCAGATGAAGATGGGAACTCTTCAAGAGAAAATTTTGTAAATTATAGTGTAATCTACTCCTTAAATATGGAAAGGAGAATTCTAGGTCACATTTGTTCATAATGAATTAGAAAGTGTTTAAAAGTTGAGTGCAGTGATAACAACATAAGAGATTCTGATGACTTCTCTATGGTAAAAACATTGGTAAAGCAAGATGAAAATTTTCAGCATGTCCATTTTAATCAATTCTAATTTACTTGTTTAGACATTCCAGCTGAAACTCCTAGGTCAGTAATTGAAGTCTTCAGAAACTTCATGTCTGTGTGTTATGTAAAATGTTGCATATTTTCACATGGAAGCTGACAAAAACATTTATATACTTGATAATATTACTCATTTAGACAAAAGAGCTACATTTGGTCATTTCGTTAATTCATGATTAATGTTATCAGTAATAAAAGAGCATAAGTGTTATAATCTCTAGTTTTATATTTTTAGCTTCATTACTTTATATATCCTTTTGTCACTTGAGAACATATGTAATGTATAACTTTACTTAATATTAGATAAGATATACAAGCATTTACATATTCAGCCATTTGTAATGTGTTAAAATTCACTTTGTTGCATTGCTTTATAAATAATGGCCTAACCATTATTTAATCTACTGTTGCTGTTTTTTTTTTTTTTGTGTGTGTGTGTGTGTGTGTGTGTGTGTGTGTGTGTGTGTGATACCAAGGATACAGCAAGAAAAATGGAGGAACATCTTAGACATTATTTAAGGTATTTTGTCCTTTGTTATATTACTCAAAATAGGAAAATTAACTGTAATCATTTTTATTCTTAAATAAAATTCTCCAACAGTAGTTCTAGTCCTTTCAATGTAGCTTCAGAATGTGGATTTCATCTCTAATTTCAACTGGTTCTTTGTAGCAAACTTATCAATTTCTTTTGACTAAGTAGTAATCAAAATTTGATGTATCTGTCACAGTTTTAGGTGGATATTTTAAAGTATGACATGTTTTAAATGATACACTTAATGATTTCTACCAGTGATTCTGGTTGTATGTCTTTTCTTACAGTCTTAACAATATAAAACCTTTCAAATGTCCATTCTAGCATTTTCTTAGATTACTTTCTCCATCATACTATCCTTAATAGAATGAAGAAATTAGAATGCTGTGTCATCCAGTTAAGAGGAACAATATGTCTATCATTTGCTCTTCCATATTTTAAATCTTTTTTAAAAAAAATCCTGTGAATAAAGTGTGATGTTGTCTCTATGGTGGGAGATGTGGTTCTGGAATGTTTCCTGGATGATAAAAGCCTACTACTAATAATTTTGTAAACCGAAGTACACATAAATAAAATAAAATTTAAAAGTAACTAATTTTCAAAAGCTTACAATACTAACAAAAGAAGATGTGACAATTTTCTGCTCTCCAAAACATATGATATATTCTCAGTTTTAAAAATTGTTTTTCATTTGAATAACAATTTGAAGGAGCCGCTAATAAGGCAACGTTGAGAAGGATGTAGAAGGAGAGGCTGATAAAATCTCAAGGCCATACTAATCTGCCAAAATGAAGAAAGACGAAAATGACTGTCTAGACTTTCAATGCTGTTTTCGACACTGGAGAAGAACTCTTCCTCAGAACATGTGACAAAAGAGGCATCGGAGGTGTCGGTGTCCAAGTCAACAAGAAATTGGCCATGAACTTTGGTTCATTTGAATGCCTAACAACCTGAATTGGACGATTACACTTGAATAGATGTGGCTCACTGCCAGCAGTTTCTCCTTTGTTGTCTACACACCAACATTCAATTATATGAAGGAGAAATTGAGAAGCTCTACATGGAGCTGGAGAAGTTCTATAAAGAAGACCACCATACCTTCTAAAAAGACGGTTGTTGGTGATTTTAATGCCAACATAGAGCCGAGAAGATCAGCTGAAGAACTCCACATCGGAACTCATGGCCGAGAATGGAACAAATGGGGTGAGAAACTGTCCAAGTTCATCATGTCGACCAAGACCATCCATGGTAACTCACAGTTCCAGAGGGCCGAATCTAATGGTTGGACATGGGAGTCTCTCAGTGGATGATTCCACAACAAAATTGACCACATCATATTCAATCAATGGTGTTGTCTGAGCGATGTCGCTGTTGACCCAAAATTCCAAACTGGGTTGGACCACTGTCTCCTTCGTGCAAAATTCTATTCTGAGTGGGGAGAAAGGGTTGCAAAGTTTAAGAAGAGAACTTCCAGAATGACCAGAAACTGGGAGCTTTTTGGCACTATTGCGGCAACATGGGAAGATGCCATCGTTGACAACATTGACGAGGAATACGATCGACTGGTTCAGCACCTCCATGATTGTGCAAGGAATGCAAAGAGAATGATAGCCACAAAAAATTGCCTGTCTTCGAAAATTCTTGAGCTTATTCAACAATGTGGCTTGGCACATGCCTCAGACTACCACAAGCGAATGTCAGAGCTCTCAAAGTAGTGCACAGAAGCCATAAAGGAAGACCTCAAAGAGAAAAGAACAGCAGTGCTGGTAAATGCAGCAGAAGCCAGGAAAAGCATTCTCAACACCCGCCTGTCCTTCACTAACTACAAGACCAAGATGACTGCCCTCCCACGTCCTGATGATCTATGACATCTTCCAGAAGGGAAATGGAGAAAATAATCCATGACTTCTACTCAGATCTCTTTGATAGCCATGCCCTGCCCACATACCAAATTCCGCAGGATTGGTATGTTGATCCCAACGTTTTCCCTTCTGAAATCTGACACGCCTTTTTTTTTTTTTTTTGGCAAAGAAACGAACAGCACCTGGCCCAGACAAGGTCAGACCTCAACACCTGAAGAACTTGCCATCAGTACTCATCAACACACTTGCTCGGCTCTTCACACACTCCCTGTCTGAATGCAAGGTTCCGTCCCATGGAAAACCAGCAGGACTGTACTACCGTACAAGAAAGGAGACATCCACCACATTGACAACTCTCTCCCGATCTGTCTATTGTCTGTCATCTACAAGATGTTCACTCAAGTCATCCTGAATAGGATTTGAGAACACTGGATGAAGGTCAAGCATGCGAGCAAGCGGGTTCCGCAAAGGATTCAGCAAGAATGACCATGTCCACATGATAACCAAGCTCGTTGAGGTTTCTCAGGATTTCAAGATGCTGCTTTGTCTGACGTTCATTGATTTAAAGAAGGCCTTTGATTCTGTTGAGACAGAGGAGGTCATTGAAGCTGTATTCAAACTCAATACATCAGGATCCTCCCTGAACTGTATTATGGATTCACTACCAGGATCTCACCATTCTACAGAGAAGTGATCATCGATGTCAAGAGAGGTGTTGGGAGAAAGATTTGTTTCTGAGTCTCTGGGATCATGGCCGTTAATCAGCTTGATCAGGAACCAGAGAGTCTCTATGGCACAGCCTTAATACAAGACGCATAGAAACCAATCTTGTAATTATCTGGCTCTTTGCAGAAATTCAAAATCATTATATGCCTCTCATAACCTGCTATAGAAAATAAAGTATTTCACAATGACTTTTCAGCAATTCTGATCGTTGGGGGGAAATTCTAAACAATAATGGTGCACCTTTTGGCAAAATAATGAATGTAATCAGTATAGAGAAAAGTTAAGTAGAAATTATCTGCCTCACAGGCATTGGGAGGGGTGGGAGGGGGTATATTGGGGTTCTTCAATCATGATCACTACCATCCTGTTGTTCATCGATTGCCTCAAGCAGGCACCAGTAACGTCTCCTTTGTCCTAGCCCTGAGATTTTTAAAAAGTGCCATATTCAAGGCTCTTTCAGGCTTAGGAGAATGAGACCCACCATTGTTACTGGTATTTGGCATATTGGGTACGCCACGGGGAGTTTGCCAGATTCTGCCATGTGGATAGGTTACATTCAGTAGACTGCCGGTTTGTCCAAAGTAAGAATGAGATAATAAGATGTCGCGCGGCTGCTCCGGGAGCTGGGTTTTGTAGTCCCTGGGTCTTGGCCGTTGATAGGATTACTGATAGGATTACATGGCGTCAGGGAACCAGTTGGTGGGTGTGACCCCTGCCTACTGGAAGATGGAGGATCTGGGTGGAGAATGCTCAGCCCCAATCCGAGCAGGCTTGGAGATCTTAGTCCGGGACCCACATGCCTTTTTTCCTCTGCCGGTACCTTCATGCTTGTTGAGAGTGGTCTCAGCATGGTTCTGGCTGATTCTGGAAGTCTTCAGCTGCTGGAGCTCTGGTTGGAGCAGGGAGAGAAACTCAACCCACTCCCCTCCAAGGGGCCCCGGCGAGGACAGCCAGGCACGGGGGCAGGAGACTCTGTGCTGTTCTCTTCTGGAAACTGGGTTTTATAGTCTCTGAATGTTGGGGTTCTTGGTGGTAAAAAATGAGTACTGGTGAAGGGAAAGGTGTTTGATGATTGTATGACTGAGACTTAAACCCGAAAGCTTTGTAACTTTTCCCACAGTGATTCAATAAATAAATATAAGAAATAAAAAAGGATAGGATTTCAGCATGATGATACCATTTCACCGAAACTCTTCAGTGTCACCCTCGAGAACATCATGTGACGACTGGAATGGGAAGGAATGGGAGTGAAGGTAGATGGTCGGCAACTACACCACCTCTGCTTTGCTGATGACATCATTCTAATAACACCAAACATAATCCAAGAGGCACAAATGCTGGCCGACTTCGGCCGTGAGTGTGGAAAGGTGGGAAAACAGCTCAATCTCACAAAGACAATAATTATGAAAAACTAACTCATCCCTGACATTCCATTCTCCTTCACTGGAATGACCATCTCCTAATGCAACAGCTATGTGTACCTAGGTTGAGAAATCAACATGACGAATGACCTGGCACCTGAGTTGCACAGGAAGAAGAGAGAAGCTTCAAACGCCTTCAAGAGTGTTGAAAAAATAGCTAAGATGATGAAGAACCTCAGGCTCCAGGCACATCTCTTCAATTCCACTGTTCTTCCTGCATTTACATTCACCTCAAAGACCTGGGCCCTACGTAAATAGGATGAGAACGCTCTTTGGGTCTCTCAAAGAGGAATTGGAAGATCTATGCTTGGAGTAGCATTTTTCACTCAAATGAGAGAAAGAATCCTGAGTTTCAACCTCTGTCAATGGTCAAGAATCAGGGACGCTGTCTCATTTGCCAAGGCATCGAAAATCAGATGGGCTGGACACGTAATGAGATTTGGAGACGACTGCTAGACTATTGCCATTAATGACTGGATTCTACAGTCCGTCAAAAGACTTTGTGGCTGCCAACCTATGGGATGGTCAGACTTTTTTGTCAAGACCCTAAATGATCAGTTTGAGGCTCTTCGTGTGCCTAGAATGAGGAGAAACCATTGGGCTACACTAGCACACAACAGGGATGAATGGAGACATTACTGGCCCCCTACTTGAGCAAATCGATGAGTAATGAGATGTCAAGTGATCAAGTGAAGATTTAAATCTAGCACAGTGGTAGGGCGTTTGCCTTGCATGCAGCCAACATGGCTGACCGGAGTTAGATTCCTCCGCCCCTCTCGGAGAGCCCGGCAAGCTACCGAGAGTATCTCGCCCGCACGGCAGAGCCTGGCAAGCCACCCATGATGTATTCGATATGCCAAACACAATAACAACAAAATCTCCAATGGAGACATTACTGGGCCCGCTCGAGCAAATAGAATCCTAGTCACCATTGGGAGATATTACGTATCTAAGATACAATTCTTCTCTACTTGATTTGGAGATTCCTTGCAATTCATACCAAAAACTCAGTATGTATGTTTTAGTGAGAAATGGAATATAAAGTGTATACAAATATATAAAGTTCCTATGGTTTCCACCAATCTGGATAGATAGAGGGAGAAAGAGTTCTGATATAAAATTGAGTCTGATACTATAATCATGAGCACTTCAATTCAGTAGATTACAAACTCCAACACCTGGGGCTGAAGTGATAGCACAGTGGGTAGGGTGTTTGCCTTGCACGTGCCAACCCAGGTTCAATTCCCAGCATCCCATATGTTCCCCCAAGCACCGCCAGAAGTAATTCCTGAATACAAAGGCAGGAGTAATCCCTGTGCATCGCTGGGTGTGACCCTCCCCCCCCGCAAAAAAATTCTCACACCTATATTCTCATCTGATTCCAGAAAAGATAGTGCTAAAATTTGCTGGAAAAATCTTATAGGAGTCAATTAATGATATTAGTATAATAGCTTTTCAGTGAATAAAAGGTAAAGGTAAAGGTAAAGGCCCTCCCGTTGATCGTCGATTTGCTCGAGCGGGCCCAGTAACGTCTCCATTGGAGACTTTGTTGTTACTGTGTCTGGCATATCGAATACTCTCGGTAGCTTGCCGGGCTCTCCGAGAGGGGCGGAGGAATCGAACTCAGGTCGGCCATGTTGGCCGCTTGTAAGGCGAACGCCCTACCCGCTGTGCTATCGCTCCAGCCCAAAGCTACAGGTTCCACCGAGATTTGAACTCGGATCGCTGGATTCAGAATCCAGAGTGCTAACCATTACACCATGGAACCCCACCATAAAATAAACTAAGATTCTACAGCCCACCATCAACATAAACTAACTTCCACATAACAAGCAGAAACTACTAACTTCCACACAACAGGCAGAAACTTCAAATTCTAACCATATAAATAATATTTTAATAAATTTTTGTTGTATTTTATGTACATAAGTCAACTTTTTTATGTTTTCAAACAAGACTATTTGAATGTATTTTTTGGAAAGAGTTGCTTAGTTTTTTCTTGTAAATTGATGTTTGATGGTGTCCTCAGATCATTCAGAAATAGATAGAATAGATATTTTGAGAACTAAGTTAAGGTAAATGTTACATATTTCCCTTAGCTCATTTATGATGGCTTAATTTCCATAATTTTTATTTACTTCATCCCAAAATTTATTTTCTACTTTGAAAGTGAACTTTCAGTACTCATTCTCTTTTCTAATTTTATATGCTGCTAAATACATGTAAGATGCTTTCTATTCTAATATAGTAGCATATTTGTGGAAGTACCTTTTCCTTATTTGTGAGGGATCTGTTCCACTTCTTAGCAAAGGAGTCTTTTAAAGATTATTTTAAATATAATTTTATTTATTCTTTCATTAATTTTGCCATTTAAAACTGGTGTCTCTGAGAATCTCACTGATTATTCCTTAAAACATACCTTCCTTATGAGTGGCAAATAGGTCCACTACATCTGAAATGGTAAAGTAAGGAAGATAATGACGCTTTACAAGGGTGGCATTACGATATGTGAATTAAAGCCAAAAGAAGTTGAAAAGTATTGATGGAAATTCAAACAACCAATGAGTGCTGATTGTCAGAGGGTTCTGATCAGTTTGTAAACATCAAGTAATATCTAAGAGAACAGCAGAACTTATTGAAAATAAGTCTTATATACATATTTTTACATCACGCTCACATAAAAATTGTAAGTCACTAACCTGACTGGTTTTAAATTAGCAAAGCTTCATTTATGTTACTCTCAAACTTCTTAATCTTAATCTGTTGTATTTACAACAGATTACAAAGTTCAGTTTAGGTATTTTTGATACTTTATTACCCAACAGTATATAAACACAACGTTTCCATTCAAATTATTGTGATAATCCTTTTTGATTTACTGAAAATTCCTGATATATTACATTGCGATTGCCCGATAGAACTGAAATTCTCTCCCAACAAAGAATACATAAATGTCATCCACACAGATATGCTTTATTTCCCTTAAAAACCTTTCTGATGGCTGACTTAACGGCTTTATTTCTCAGGCTATAGATCATTGGATTGAACGTTGGTGGAACTACTGTATACATAACAGTGATAAAAATGTCTGACACTGTTGGAGAGTCTGAATGAGATTTTAAGTACTCAAAGGCACCAGTAGAAAGAAATAATAAGACAACAATGAGGTGAGGAATGCAAGTGGAAAAGGCCTTGGCTCTGCCCTCAGCAGATGGCATCCTCAGCACAGAAGAGAATATATGCACGTAGGAGAATGCTATGAAGATGACACAAAGAAATGCCCCCAAAGACAGGAAGACAGAGACACCAACCTCATAGATATAGTCAAGAGTACAGGAGAGTTTCAAGATCTGAGGAATATCACAGAAGAACTGGTGAATGATGCGGGGGCCACATAATTTCATGGAGAAAGTAGCTGCCGTATGCATGGTTCCAGAGATGGCTGCACTGACCCAGACACAGACGACTCCATGGACACAGGTTCTGACATTCATGATGATTTCATAGCGCAGGGGAAGACAGATGGCCACGTAGCGGTCATAGGACATCAGTGTGAGCATGGCCACCTCGGCAGAACAACAGGTAATGAAAGCAAAGCACTGCACTATGCATTCCCAGAGGGTGATATTTCCACTTTGCTTGAAAGAATTGTAAATGAATCTCGGCACAGTCACAGAAATGTAGCAGAGGTCCAGCAAGGAGAGATGCTTCAGGAAGAAATACATGGGGGACTGGAGACTGTCATCCAGGGAAGTTGTGGTGATGATGAGCATGTTGCCAGCTAAAGCCAACACGTATAAGACTAAGAACACAGAAGCATAAAAGATTTCTTGTTCAGGTTTGGCAGAAAATCCCAAGAGAAGAAACCCACTCACATTGAAATTATCCATAGTCCTTGACTTCTTACTGTGCTTGACTGCAAGACAACATGGAATCTTTGAAGAGAAATTGTTTTTGTAACATCAGTCTAAATCATGGAGTTTGGGTAAGAAGTCAGAATCAAAAGTTTTCCTTTAGAAAAGTGAGAGGTTTTGTATCTTACCCATCTCAAACAATTTAGTTACTTTGTCTATAGGAATAGATACTCTTTCTGATAAATCATGCATTCTAGCTTTGTTGGGCTGGAGCGATAGCACAGCGGGTAGGGCGTTCGCCTTACAAGCGGCCAACATGGCCAACCCGAGTTCGATTCCTCCGCCCCTCTCGGAGAGCCCGGCAAGCTACTGAGAGTATTCGATATGCCAGACACAGTAACAACAAAGTCTCCAATGGAGACGTTACTGGGCCCGCTCGAGCAAAATCTAGCTTTGCTATTTCTATTTTTCAAATGATATCAGTATAGGGTCCCCTCGGGCATAGGTTAAAAGGGAGCAAAGTACACGAGTGGGGACATAGTATAAAAGATTTTTAGGTTACATACTTTGGATGATCATGACTTTGTTTTCTTTTTTACATTTTTCACTGGTGATTTTTGGAATTTCTGGGGTTTTTTAGTTTCATTTGTTCTTTTGCTTTTAGACTACTCCTTGTGATGCCTGGGCCACTCCCAGCTCTGTTCTCAGGGGTTGCTGAGAACCAGCTGTGCAGGAGCAGAGCGTGAGATTCCTGCTTGCAGAGCACTGAGAATCTTCCTGCATTTGATTTCTTGCACAAAGCGGTTTCTGAGCACTGCAAAGTGAGCCATGGAGAATTTTTGAGTACTGCCAGACTGAAATCAGTCATCCCCAGCATGACAGGATTCTAGTTTCTCCATTTTGGGGCCCAACTTTGAACTGCAACTGCATTTTTCAATATACTTAAAGGTAGACCAGGGCTCCCCTCAACAATTTTTTGGTTTCTCCTACCCTCATTATACAAAATATATATACATATATGTATATACATATACATGTATACATATATGTCCATATGTAGATATGTGCACATAAAAATAAAACCACCAAGAAAGTATTGGGATCTTGCCTTGCTTATAGAAATGCCAGTTAGTTGTCTGGTATCACATATCCCCTACCCCCCACAAGCACTGTTGGTCCTGAGGTCCCTGAGCACTCCTGGGGACATCTGTGCTCACTGGCATTGGAGGGCCCAGCAGCTCCTCACCCTCAGGCCCTATAATGGAGCAGCTGCCCCTGTGTGTGAGAGTCACTGCGAGAGACTGAGGCCCCTTGAGAACTGTTGGGAACCGCCTTCTGCAAAGTGTTATTCAGCTCAATACAACACTTAGAAATAAACTTCTAAGATCTCTATTCACAATCATCAACTGTCCTATGTACACATTCCTAGGACCACACAGCAGTTCATTTTAGGGGGCTTATAATTTTATCATGCAATAGGGCAAAAATTCCTGATGCTTTTTCTTCTTACTCAATATTTTTCTTGGAATGCCAGTTGCTTGAACTCTTGGTTAGAAACATAAGACCAAACAGCTAAACCAGCCTCAGATGCTGGGGAAACACTGTGATTACCTGGGAGAAAGGGAAGGAAGGTAGAAGGTGAGAATGGAAGGTCAGTCTTAAGGGTGTGAAATTCTCATCCTAGATTCTAGAGTACATAAACCAGTGAACACACAAAATGTCAACAGATAAAAATAAACAAAGAATGTTTTCCTCCAGAAAAACATCTTATTTTGCTATCTGCTTTTATCTGGTGGTAGGTCAGCAGTACTCGGGGGTGACTCTTAACTCTGTGCTCGGAGGTTGATCTCTGCATTTTTTGGGAATTCCCAGTTTCCTGCTGCAAAGTCTGTGCTCAGCCTGCTAAGCTGTCTCTCTCACCCCAGAAAAACACAATTTCAAAACAGAGTGTATTGGTAGGACTTATACTCATATTACAATGTGCTCATAATCCCTGTGGTTAACATAACAAATCATATCAAGTGTCCTGAAAAGCTAATTCCCCAGTCTAAAAGCTAGTAAGAACACCGTGTCCAAAGAGTATTATTCAAAGATAAGAATATCCCTGTAAGAAATTTTAAAATAATTTTTCAAGCTTTCAGGTAAATAGTACATGAGTTATAAATATCATTTTCTCCCAACACGTATGAAGAAGTTGATAAAGATTCATTTCAAATTTATATATTAAATGTTTCTAATTAGTGAGAAAGTCACTGAAGCATACAAATATTACAGTAAAATTTGTGTGTATTTTCACGAAAACAGTCTGTAGTTAGATCAATGTTGAACCTACAGAACACTTAAGGCATAGACTGAGCAGTACTGAAAAATATTATGTTTATTTAAATTTAGTTCTCTAGCAAAATCCATTGAAATCCTAAAATTGATGAAAACTTTCTGATGTGAAAAGATTTCACAAGGCTCAAAAATACTGATCTAAATCATTTTTTTCTGAAATGAAATTGTGACCGTTGTTAGAAAAACGATATATTATATATACCATAGTATCTTAAAATATATAACTAGATAGGAATGGAATGGGTATAGAGCATAAGGAAATAAGAAATAATGCCATTATTTCTTACTGTGAGTGTATGATTATGAATATTGCTAAATTAGCAGGTTGTTTAGGTCTAAGATTGGTGGAGAGGAATTATCCCCATAGAGGTGGTCCCCAGCACAGATCAAAGCTAACCTCTTGGCACATTTGTTCATTCTTTGGGTGATGGTGTTTGAGCATATGTGTGGATGTGCATCTCTGTGTATATTTGAGTGGAAGTGCATCTCTGTGTATATTTGAGTGGAAGGTACCAAATAAAAAGACAGGGCTGGAACGATAGTACAGCGGTTAGGGCGTTTGTCTTGCATGCAGCTGACCCGGTTTCAAATCCCAGCATCTCGCATGGTCCCTGAGCACTTCCAGGAATAATTCCTGAGTGCTAAGCCTGGAGTAACCCTTGTGCATTGCTGATGTGATCCAAAAAGCAAAAAAAAAAAAAACAGTGAATGACAGAAAGTTATCATATTACTCCACAAAGATGTTTCTGGGATGGAAGGATTTACTACTTCCTATATTTTTAAAGTTATGAAACTTTTTGTATCTTAGTTTATAAGTTCCAATAAAGATATGATTGCTCTCAAAATCTCTCTTTTATTTGCACTCCATTTTACAGTATTGCCCTTCTTTCTAGAACCTAAGGAAAATAACCAGGGCACACCTAGAAATTTCTTACCTCATCATAAAGATAAACTGTCAGTCTCAGAAGCTGACACTTATCGGAAGACATATCTCTGCCACTCAGTTCCTTTCATTTAAATTTAGTCTGTGGAAAGTATGACCCAAGTCCATTAAGTCTTTTGGCAATTTGGGATTTGGCATGAAATCGCATTAGTAGCAACAGAGTTCCTGGGTGCTCTGGGTATTGGTAATTCTGTGTAACACCCTGGGGTCCACACTTGTAATTTTGTTGGGTTTTCTTGCAACATATTTTTCTGTTGAAATGGTTTAATGATCTTACCTAGTTACTGGGAGAATAGCTTTATTTGTATTCATTGAATCACAAAATAAATACACTATAAGTTGTGTTTTGATTACAGAATATGCTGTAAGACCAATTAATTTTTAACGAATTTTATTGAGTGGATCACAATTTAATTTATAATTTGATTTTAGGATAATGCCTGAGGTTGCAATTGACTTTATTTAAAAATGTAATAGACCCGTAGTTTACTGCCAATTGAGCAAAGAAGTACCTAGTCTATTTTTAATTTAATATTTTATATTATAGCTTTGTAACGTGGTTATAGTAGTATAAGACTTAAGAGCATTATTGTGCAAAGTTACTACACTTCACCAAAGTATCCAGCAAAGTATCCCAGATCCTCCTCTACTGTCTCTAGGTGACTGGTAATCTGCATTTCCATCTCCATCTCTTCTCTCCGACATTCTAGTAATCTAAGTTCTGTAGTGCAAGGTCTAGGGTTTGTTATTGTTTTATCCTATCCAATATTATCTGATAGGGTATCTTTCTTGGCATATCTTTCCATATACAACGATAAGTGATATTTGTCATTTATCCTCGGACTTATTTCACTTAACATACTTTCCGATTCCATCGATACTGCCTCCAACTGCATTTCATCTTTTCTTATAGCTGCACAGTATTGCATTATCTATAAATAACTTCTGTATCCACAGTCATGGTCCTCCCGTTGTTCATTGATTTGCTGGGGGGGCCCAGTAACGTCCCCATCATGAGACTTGTTGTTACTGTGTTTATTGGCATATCGAGTACGTCACGGGTAGCTTGCCAGGCTCTGCCGTGCGGGCGAGATACTCTCAGTAGCTTGCCAGGCTCTCCGAGAGGGGCGGAGGAATCGAACTCGGGTCGGCCATGTTGGCTGCCTGCAAGGCAAACGCCCTACCGCTGTGCTATCGCTCCAGCCCAACTTCTGTATCCATTCACCTGTTATTGGGCATTCCAAATCTTGGCTACTGTATTATGCATTGCAATGATCACAGTTATGCTTAGTTTTATGTTAATGTTTTTTAGTTTGGGAGGGGGGATGGCCAGAAATTGAGTTCCTGGATCATATTGCAGGTGCATTTCTTCTTTTTTTGAGAAATATTCATAATGCTTTCCATAGACAGTGAAACAGACGACATTCCAAATAACAATGAAAGAGGGGTTCTTTTAACAGCATTGGTCATTCCAAACTTTTGTACATATGTGTTATTCCCACTAGTGTGAGATTTTATCTCACTGTTAAGTTTTATTTATTTATTCATTTACTTCTTTATTGCATTTCCCTGTTTTATGAGAACACAATGAACACTTTTTTAAATGAGTGTGGGTTATCTGTATGTCTTCTTCAGGGAAGTATCTCTTTATCTTTTTTCCCGTTATTGATGGGATTTCTGATATGTTTACTGTTGAGCATTTTGATAGCCTCATATATAATGTATATGAGCCTTTATCTAAATTTTGTGTTCAAATATTTTCTCACAGCCAATAGAGTGTTATTTTAGTTTTAGCCTGTAGGATTGTTTAGCCATGGAAACCATTTTCAATTTGATATAATTCATTTATTTACCTTGACTTTACTTATTTTTGCCAAAATTATCAAATAATTGAAGATCCTCTCGTGGTCCATATTCTGGGGAGCTCTAGCTGGCTTACCTGATCTTCATTTCATATATTTTGGTGTACTAGCATGAAATGGTTTCTTTATCCTCCTGTAATCAGCATAGACTTAGAAATCCTAGCCACAACAATTCGACAAAAATCAATAAATCATAGAGATCCAAATGGGACAAAGACAAAGTGAAATATCACTCTTTAATATGACACAGTACTTTACCTGAAGGAAATTGAAACATGTTATGGAAAGAGAAACAACTTAAAAATTAAATATGTGTAATAAATATGTAATATTACAGCAAGCTTACAACGTGGAGAATATATTGCAGAAGACAAAAAACTCTCATTTAATAATATAATAAATATAAAAATAGAACATCAAATTTTGCCAAAATCAAATTATCCTCTACAGGCTATACTTCCACAGATACCATTTTATAAATGACAAAATTGTCAATAATACGCTTTTACAGGTGGTGAGATGGACCTATTTCATTGTAGGCCTGAGAATAGATTGTTAGCAACTTTGTAAATAATGGTTCTCCCTCAAATAAAAATATAAACTAAAAGCCTGTATTTCTGTGGTTCTGACAGTAGAACCACCATGCCAGTGACACCAAACTTTTTTCTATTCAAATATTTATTCTATATGAATGAATCCATAATATTCCATTAATCACAAGGGGCAATATAAAAGGAATTTGAGATATTTTCAGGAAAGTTCCGCCAGTCTGTTTGTAGCCTAGAAGAAATTGTGTAATGTCAAACATGGAGTTCTGAACAGAAAGTTATCTTAGAACCAGCATGATCTCATGAATTCTTGAACACCATATATTGTACAAACTTCTCTGTAACTAGGAAAATGAACTTTGGATATAATATCTAACTCTTTCAATCATCAGAGCATAGATACAAAATTTAGTTGATGTCTTAAACATAGTGAAATTTGCATTATTTTATATGTGAATGTGTAGGGTAATACTTAAATTATTCAAAAGTCATTTTTCTATAGCAGAAAGTATGATTATTTTAGTTTTCCAGATAGAACATATGCTAAAAAGTTTCACCAACCATAAAACATCACATAAATTTTAATCTATGGGGCTAGTGTGATAGCTTAGCAGGTAGGACATATACCTTGAATACTTCTTGACATTGCATAAGGCTGACAATGATTCGAATTCCCTCAACCCATATGGTCACACTAGACCACCAGGAGTGTTCCCTGAGCACAGAGCCAGGAGTAAGCCCAGAATACCACTACATGTGGACCAAAACACAAAATATTCAATTTACCAAGCAACTCTATAAACATTTTCAATTATATATTGAACTTGCAATCAAATAATGAATGAAGAGAAGTAAGTACTTCTTTTCTTTGAAACACCTTCCTCAGAGCTAACTTTCTGGCTTTGTTTCTCAGGCTAAAGATCACTGGATTGTGAGTCATGGAACGACCATATATGTAATATGAGCAGCAGGCCCAAAGCAGTTGGAAAGTCAGAAGGAGGATTGAAATACTCGAAGGCATCAGTAGAAAAAAAACATATAAGAACAGTGAGGTGAAGGAGGCAAGTGGAAAAGGACTTGGCCCTGCTCTCTACAGATGACATCCTCAGTACAGAAAAGGTGCATGTAGGAGAATCCAATAAATAGGAAACAAAGAAATGACAGCAGAACCACCATGGCAGTGACACCAAACTCACCTAGATACTCATTGGAGCAGGAGAGTCTCAGGAGCTTGGGGATATTACAGAAAAATTGGTGAATGATGCGGGAACCACAGAAGTGGATGGAGAAAGTAGCTGCCACATGAAGGACTCCAGAGATGGCCCCACTGACCCAGATGCTGATGACCCCATAAACACAGGTTCTGATGTCCATGATGACATCATAATGCAGTGGAAAGCAGATGACCACACAGTGATTATAGAACATCACTGTGATCATGGTCATCTCAGCACTGGACTATGCATCCCCAGAGGGAAATATTGCTATTATGTGTAAAAGAATTGCAAATGAATCTTGGGACAGACACAGAAATATAGCAGAGATCCAACAAGGAGAGATGCTTCAGGAAGAAATTCATGGGGGACTGGAGATTGTCATCCAGGGAAGTTGTGGTGATGATGAGCATGTTGCCAGTTAAAGCCAAGAAGTACAGAAAGAGGAACAGAGAAGTATAGTCGGTTTCTAACTCAGGCTTGGCATAAAAACCCATGAGAAGAAACCCGGTCATGGTGAAAATCGTCAGAGTTCTGCTGTTTGTGAAAGACAAGTTAGACTATTATAAATAGATTTTTTTAATGTAGGAATACTGTTATTTATAGATTTTTTGATTGCAGCAATAATGAACTTGTGAAGAAGTTCATTATTACTATGGAGACGTTTTATATAGTTATACCCAGGCTAAGAAATTTAATTTGTCTCTGTGAAAGCAACAAAATAAATGTGAAAATTTCCATTTCAATTTTATAAAAGAAGAAAATGGTCAGCTATATAGTACAGAGGTTAGGTCATACACTTTTTAAGTATCCAACATGCTTTAATGCTTTTGTTTTTGTGTCTTTTTTTTCTGGTTTTGGGTCATCATCTTTGGTTCTCATTTGCCACCCCAGACTCTGTGCTTAAGGCTGCTCTGAGAACCAGGAAGTGCTGTCACCTGTTGATCCTAGCCTCTACATGCAGAGCTGGCCTCAGTCCCCAACTGTCTCTTTGGTCCCTGACACAGGTTCATCCCAGCCCCCTGGGATCTCCTGTAATTGCTAGCTGCATCCCTGGAGGTTCTGTATCCAGAACTGCCAGGCTCGCTCTATTGGGCTTTGGCACCACAGACCCCCGCTACATCGTGACTTCTGGCCATAAGTCTGAACTATAGGCAGGTCTAGACGAGTTTCAACATAACCATTTCCTTTAACATAGAATCTCATATAAATTGAGCTGAAAAGTTTCCCAGTAGAAAATTCCAAAAGAACACACTTTCCCAGCGTATTTTTAAAATATAACATTGCTGAAGTACACTTGAAAAGCAGTTAAGCAAAATACAAGATTTAAATGAAATATAGTTTTACATTCAAAATTATTAGTTTATAAGGAATTCTAAATTAAAATGATAAATGCAGATCATGTAATAAGTAATTACTCACACATGCATGTACTACAGCCCACAATGTGTATGTCCTCTACGAAAGATCAAATTACTTAACAAGTTTTAAAACAGCGTATGTTAAGCCAAGTAAGCTTGTATGCAAATAATATTTTAAATACAGAATACTAAAAACTTAGAATTAGATTTATTTTAAATTAGACATTAGCCAAAGCTATTGATTAATCTTAAAAGAATTAAGTATTATTTACATACAATTTTAGAAGACCGAAAATATAATTACGTTTCTTTTCCATAATGTGGTCATGATCATTATTTGGATTAGGTTGTATTATATATATCTTAGTATTTCAAAAGATGGAACTGTACAGGAGTTGAACTGGAAGATTAAAGGTCATCTGGGAACAAGATACAATGTATTTCTCAAAGTGAGTGTATGCTTATGTTTATAACTGATTAATAGGTTTTTAACTCTGACTGTGGGACACATAAACCTGTTTTGGTCTTGGGATTTTAGTGCTTTAGAGTTAACCCTAAGAATAACCATCAAATAATTGAATTAGAAGTTTAGGTGAGTAACTTTGTGACTTCTCTAGTGTTTGAAATTATTGTATGGGGAGAATATTCATGACTAACATTGGTGAAGAGGTAATGGCCCAGAAGAGGTCATCCCCAGCTTACCTCAAGCCAAATGTCTTTGAACAGCTGTTCTTTCTCAGAGTTATTTGGTTTGTGTGTGTAGGGGTATAGGAGACAAGGGAGTAGGGAAGATTATGTTTCCATATGTATTTGTGTGTGATAGTCATCAAAAAAGAAGGATTTTCTAGGGAGTTGATAATTGTGGTGAATAAGATGTTTCTGCTATGGAAGTAATTTTCAGTTTCATTCCAAGATTCCATTTTTCATTAAAAATAATCTAATTAAATAGTTTCTTTCAAATGTTTCAAGTTGGGAAAATGTCTGGTTTTATTTTACACACTCAAAAAAACTGTCATTATCGGTATTTTGTTCTCCTTATCTACACTATAAGATACAGCTTTTCTTATTTTTCTGGAACCTAAGGAAATCACCAGAACACATTCAGGAATTTCTTCCCTCAACACATGGATCAGCTGCCAGTATCTGCACTTGACACGAGATGAAAGTCCCTGTACCTGTAATTCAGTCCCTTTCAGCAAAATACAATATGTGGAGAAAACAACATTAAGTCCGTTTCAATTCTTTGGTCACTCGAGTGTAGGTCCAAGGTCCCTTTGCCGAGGGAGGGTACCTGGGCAACCTGGGTATTTTCAGTTCCTTGTAAGTAACCTAGAGACAAAATTTGTGATTATATTCACTTTTCTGGCAAACAGGAAGAGCATTTGCCTTGTATGCGGCCGACCAGGGTTTGATTCCTTCCTCCCTCTCAGGAGCACAGAAAACTACCGAGAGTATACAGCCCGCGCTGTAGAGCCTGGCAAGCCACCAGTGTCTTATTCAATATACCAAAAACATTAACAACATATCTCACAATGGAGAAGTTACCGGTGCCCGCTTGAGCAAATCAGTGAACAACAATGCTGTGCAGTGCTATTTCCTTGTTGATTTGATATAATGATCACACAAAGCTATTAAGGTTATTGTTGCATGTTTATTGGATCACATTATAGAAAATCATCATAACTTGTGCTCAAAATTCAGAATATCCAAAACACTTCATTGAACTGAATCTATCTGAATAGAGAATTATTTAATTTATGATTTGATCTAATTTTTTTTAAGGTAAAGGTAAAGGCCCTCCCGTTGATCGTCGATTTGCTCGAGCGGGCCCAGTAACGTCTCCACTGGAGACTTTGTTGTTACTGTGTCTGGCATATCGAATACTCTCGGTAGCTTGCCGGGCTCTCTGAGAGGGGCAGAGGAATCGAACTCGGGTCGGCCATGTTGGCCGCGTGTAAGGCGAACGCCCTACCCGCTGTGCTATCGCTCTAGCCCTTGATCTAATTACAATGTCTAATATAATTACAATGACTATAGTTAAAATGTATAATAGAGTCCTCTTTATTTAAAAAGGGTCCTAGAAGTATGTATTGATCAGAAAAGCAAAAAGTTATACTCCAATATGATGACTTTAAATACCAATTGAAACTCTCTTTGAATAAAAAAGGAAACAATAGCTATAAAAATAATATGTGGATATTTACCCAGTGATTCCATTTTCAATAAAATAATCAAAAACTGTTGAATAATATTAAAATTAACATTGCTTAAAATAAGTTTAGAATTAGGAAAGTAATAAAGTACAAATAATTTGCATTACAATGTAAATTATTTTATTCAAATTATAATATTCAAATAAAATAACTTCTCATATTGATACTATTATCACAACCTAATATTTATCCTGAGTTATATGTTACAGATTTGAATTTTCCATAAGTATTACACAAAATAGACAAAAATGACCAAAAGAAGGACAAAAATTCCTATCTATGAACCAGCTGCCAATAAATACACTTTTCTCAACAAAAAAGTTGAGACAAATTTTTTGTAAAGCTTTTAAATTCATACATGCTTTCGTGTTCCTGATCTTGGAGAGTAAATGTTTTTCAGTAAATAATTAAAGAAAGACCCATTGTATTTACTGGAACTGTTCCTCAGAATATGCAACAAATGGAGCTGGAGCAATAGCACAGCGGGTAGGGCTTTTGCCTTGCATGCGGCCGACCCGGGTTTGATTCCCAGGATCCCATATGGTCCCCTGACCACCGCCAGGGGTAATTCCTGAGCGCAGAGCCAGGAGTAACCCTTGTGCATTGCCGGGTGTGACCCAAAGAGCAAAAAAAAAAAAAAGAATATGCAACAAATGAGACGTTATAGGTGTCTGTGTCATTGTCAACACGAACTTGGCCATGAGCATTGATTCATTCTAATGCCTAACAACCCAAATTGGATAATTACACTTGAATAGATGTGGCTCATTGCCGGCAGTTTCTATCCTCGTTGTCTACACACCAACATCCAATTATGAAGAAGGAGAAATTGAGATGTTCTATATGGAGCTGGAGAAGTTCTATGAAGAAGACCTCACCTTCTACAAGATCATTGTCGGTGATTTTAATGCCAAGATACAGCCGAGAAGATCAGCCGAAGAACTCCACATCAGGACCCATAGCCTAGAATGGAACAAACAGGGTGAGAGACTGTTCGAGTTCATCATGTTGACCAAGACCATCCATGGTCACAGTTCCAGAAGGCCGAATCTAAACGTTGGATATGGGAGTTTCCCAGTGGATGGTTCCACAACAAAATTGACCACCTCATATTCAATCTATGGTTTTGCCTGACTGATTTGCTGTTGTCCCAAAATTCCAAATAGGATCGGACCACCTTCTCTTTTATACAAAATTCTTCTCCACAGAGTGGGGAGAAAGGGCTGCAAAGTTTAAGAAGAGAATTCCCAGAACGACCACTAACTGGGAGCTCTTTGGCACTATTGCGACAACATGGGAAGATGCCATCATTGACAACATTTAAGAGGAATACGATCTACTGGTTCAGCACCTCCATGATTGTGCAAGGAACGCCAAGAGAGAGATAGCCAAAGAGCTAAATTATTCATATTGAAAGAGAGGGGGAAAGGCAAACATGTGGATGTTCTCTTTCTCTCTCACTCTCTCTCTCTCTCTCTCTCTCTCTTTCGGTCTCTCTTTGTTACTGTCTCCGCCTCATCCTTTCCTTCTTCATATCCTTCTGTCTCTCTCCCTTCCTCCCTGGTCTAAACTCAGAGAAATAATTTTATGAATTGTTCTTTTAACTGTATCAATGTAAATTTTAAACAATTGTCCTTAAAACCAGAAATCTGTACTACTCCTCAAGCTTAAAATGGGGTTAAGATTAGGGTTAGGTTCGATGCTGGCGTGGATGTGGCGAGAAAGGGACACTCCTTCACTGTTGGTGGGAATGTCCACTGGTTCAGCCCTTCTGGAAAACAGTATGGACGATTCTCAAAAAATTAGAAATTGAGCTCCCATTTGACCCAGCAATACCACTCCTGGGAATATATCCCAGAGAGGCAAAAATGTATAGTCCAAGTGACATCTGCACTTGTTTGTTCATTGCAGCACTCTTTACAATAGCCAGAAACTGGAAGAAACCTGAATGCCCAAGAACAGATGACTGGTTAAAGAAACTTTGGTACATCTACACAATGGAGTACTATGTAGCTCTTAGAAAAGATGAAGTCATGAAATTTACATACAAGTGGTACAATATGGAAAGTATCATGCTAAGCGAAATGAGTCAGAAAGAGAGGGATAGACATAGAAAGATTGCATTCATCTGGGGGATATAAAGTAACAAAGTATGAGATTAATACCCAAGAATAGCTGAGATCAGCACCAGGAGGATTACTCCATAACTTAGAGGCCAGCCAGGTATCCTAGAGGAAAGGGCAGTTCAGATAGAGAAGGGAGCACCAAATAAAGGATGTTTGGAGGATCCTCCCAGGAGGGGAGATGCATGTCGAAAGTAGACTATGGACTGAACATGTTTGCCACTCAATGCCTCTTTTGCAGACCACAACACCCAAAAGGAGAGAGAGAACACAGGGGATTGCCCTGCCACAGAGACAGGGGGGATGGGGAGATGGGGATGGGAGGGATATTATCCATGGTGGTGGAAAATGGGCACTGGTGGAGGGATGGGTATCTGATCATTGTATAATTGAAACCAAAGCACAAAAAATTGTAAATCTACAACTTTAAAAAAAAATAAAATAAAATAAAGGAAAGAAAAAAGATTAGGGTTAGGTTTAGGTATAATAATAGAATTATAACATTTTCATTCCTACTGGTGGTGGTACTGGTATTTGATAACTGAATGAAATAAAACATAAAAAAGTTTATAAAAATTAATTAATTCATTAAAATAAATTAGAAATAACATTTGCATACTAGCGATATAATAATATATCCTACTTTGCAATTTAATAGTAATGTGACTCATACAAATTACCTTCCCACTCTCAAGTTGTTTTTCACAGTTACAATAGCATAAAAAGCCTACCAAAATGTTTTATTAGAATGAATGACATACATTTTAATGTTCTTCTTAGCTTTGTTCATCATACATATTCAACCTTTGTTTAAGATTCATTCTTTATTGCTATTATTGTATTTTTACATTAAATAAACAAATGTTGCAATTAGAATATATTTTGCCCAATTTTCACTTTAAGATGCTTCACATGAGCATTGTCCTAGGGTTGCTGTCCAACACAGACAGAAAATAAACAAAAATTTAAAATCCTGGAATGCACAAACAAGGCTGTTTATGAGATTTTGAGGGGAACATATAAAATAAAAATGACTAAGAAAGGTCTATTATAAGAAAATTAAGTGAGATTTCAAACAGTCCAAGACACTAAAATATGTAATTATGATGACAACATTGAGGTGGGGGAAGCAAGTGGAAAAGGTCTTGGCCCTGCACTCAGCAGATGGCATCCTCAGCACCGAAGAGAATATGTGCCTGTAGGAGAATCCAAAAAGGATGACATAGCCAAAGGACACCAAAGACAAAAGATGGTGACATCAACTTCATTGATACACTAGCTAAATCAGGAGCGTTTAGGAGCCATGGGATATCACAAAACTGGTGGGTGATATGGGTACACGGAAGTGAATCAAGAAACAAACTGCTGTGTGCGTGGCTCAGGCACCAAGGACTCCACAGATACAGGTTCGACATTCATGATTTTATAGCTGAATGGAAGGCAGGTGGCCATACAGCGATCACAGGACATCACATGTGAGCATGGACAGCTCAGCATCACTGCAGAGAGTGAGAGTAAGACACTGAAATCTGCATTTCCAGAGGGAAATAATTTTTTCCTGCGCATGAGAGACCTGAAAATGAATCTTGATACTGTCACTGAAATAGAGCAGAGCTCTAAAAGGGTGATAAGATATGCTTTAGGGAAAAATTCATGGGTGAGACAGTGATCAAGAGAAACTGAGATGATAATGAGAATATTTCCAACTAAAGCCAATAAGCATAAGACTCAGAGCAAAGAAGCATAAAAGAGTTCTAATTCAGGCTTAGTAGAAACCGCCATGAAAATTAGCCCACTGACAGTGACATTAGTCATAGCCATTCGTAAAGTTTTTTAATTTTTTATTAGTGAAACACCATGAGATACAGTTGCTGTTTCACAAATTTTTGTGCATGGGTTTTAGTTATACAATTATTGAGTACCCATCCCTCGATCAGTGCCCATTCTCCATTACTGATCCCAGTAACCCTCCCACCACCCATCCCCCTCACCCCCCCATCCCACTCTGCCTCTGTGGCAGGGCATTCCCTTTTGTTCTCTCTCTCCTTTTGGGTGCTGTGGTTTGTAAAAGAAACATTGAGTGGAAATCATGTTCGGTCTATATTCTAGCATGCATCTCCCATCCTAGGACCACCAACTGTGATCTTGTAGAAGGTGTGGTCTTCTTTATAGAACTTCTCCAGCTCCATGTAGAACTTCTCAATTTCTCCTTCATCATAATTGGATGTTGGTGCATAGACAACAAAGATAGAAACTGCCGGCAGGGAGTCACATCTGTTCAAGTGTAATCGTCTAATTTGGGTTGTTAGGCATTCTAATGAATCAATGCTCATGGTCAAGTTTGTGTTGACAAGGACACCGACACCACTGACGCCTCTTTTTTCACATGTTCCGAGGAACAGCTCTTCTCTGGTGTCGAAAAACAGCGTGATGTGATTGATGCCTTCTCCTTTCAGTCAGACTAATGATGTCGTACTTGATCTTTCACACTTGTACCATCAGGTCCTCGATGGATGCAGCTGATGCCAGTGTACTTCCATTGAAAGTACAGACAGTCATTTTTGTCTTTCTTAATTTTGGCAGCATAGTACGACCTTGAGATTTTATCAGCCTCTCCTTCTATGTCCTTCTCAATGCTACCATACTGGTGGCTCCTTCAGGGTGAGGAGAATGAGACCCATTGTATTTATTGGTTTTGGCATATAGAATATGCCATGGATAGCTTGCCAGACTCTGCTGTACGGGCAGGATACTCTTAGTAGCTTGCCAGGCTCTCCAAGAGGGATAGAGGCTTTTGGGGCAGCCTCTAATCGCCCTTGTAGGTGTTCTCTTGGTTCAAACCATATTTGGACCCTATCAAATATGGTGTGGCAATCATGGAAGATGGGTATTAAGTGACTTATGATGTGTTACTTTGCGGCCGCGTGGTCTGGAAAGCATCCTGAAGCGTGGTGGCAGCTGGATGTGGAGGTAGTGGAGGTAGAGGAGTTTTGCTGGTGAGGAAATTATCTGGTACGGTAGGGTGGGTCTTCTATGCATAATCCAATTCCTGGGTCGCTGGCTGTTGGTGGAAACAGACAGGGCAGGGTAGGGTGGAGCTCCTGGTTTTAATCCCTTCATCACCTGTGGTTGGTGGGAGCAGGCAGAGGATCTCTGTCCCTGGGACTGTTTTGCCTGGAGTCCAAGGTCTTAGAGTTGTTCTTATCTTGTTCTGTGGGGCTTCATTCATGCGAGTGTCTCAGCCCGAGTGTCCAGAAAGCGTCCTGGAGCATGGTGACAGCTGGGTAGTGGAGGTAGTGAAGGTAGTCACCGTAACAGAAAGTTGAAAAGAACTTTGAAGAGAGAGTTGGCCTGCAGATGGTGTGAGCCCGGTCATGGCCCCCGGTGCACTGGGCCCGGGTCTTCCCAGAGTTGTGTTGTTCGGAAATGCAACCCAAAGCGGGTGATAAACTCCATCTAAGGCTAAATACCAGCACAAGACCAATAGTCAACAAGTACCTTCTAATCATGAACCTATATTATGAAGGCAAAGATTTTAAATGTCACTCTCTCATACATTCTAACTGATTACTTCCATGGTGGTTATATGAAGAAAGTTACTGCCAGGGAGATGAGAATGTGACTTCAGATAATATTTCTGGAATGGCAGGAGTTGACAACTTTTTCTTCTAAATTAATAATACACATAAAAATGATCTAAATTTGTCAATGTCCTTTAAAATTGTGCTTATTGGTGACTTATCAGAGTGTATCAATCTCTAGATTCTTGCTTACAGAATCTCAGAAAACTCATTAGAGCACATTCAGGAACTTCATCTATCAACACAAGAACAAATGGTCTGTGTCATCAATTGATCTTTGTGATCAGTCTCTGAACAAAATTTGTCTATTGGGGCAAAAAAAGAAGTCAATTTACATCTTTCTTTAACCACTATGGGTTAGACTGCAAAGAACCTTTGGCAGCAGCAAAGCTCCTGGGTCTGTGTGTTCTTGACAAAATTTGTAAACACCTGGGACCAATCCTGAAATTATATACAAGTTTGTGTGTTTGTGTGTGTATGTGTGTTTATTGTGTTGATACAATGATCACAATTATATGGAGGTATAGTTTCTAAAACAAAATTACTGAAAAATGTTTCAATTTACGTTTAGGATTCAAGTGTTCAATAGAGAATTGATTTAATGAATAGATATATTCAAAATTTTATATGTCAGAATACTAAAATTATATGTATAGGGGAAAGTACTAAAGGAATATTTCCCAATATTATACCACCATATCCCAATACAATTTTATCCTGAATGAAAAAGTGATTAACTGCTATTTAAAATAAAGCCTTTGATTTCTTTCTTGGAATCACCTGCACAGCAACTTGGGGTGTGGAATTACTTTCTTTTACTTTGTGGGGCTCTCTTCTTGCTCTTTGGAAAACACTTCATTCTCTGCTGTGTGCATGTTTCCTTCTCCTTTGACCAAAATGTATAATATATATTTGCATACATATACACAGAGAGGGCTGGAGCGATAGCACAGAAGGTAGAGCATTTGCCTTGTATGCAGCTGACCCGGGTATAATTCTTCCGCCCTCTCGGAGAGCATGGCAACCTACCGAGAATATCTTGCCCGCATGGCAATGCCTGGCAAGCTACCTGTGATGTAATCAATATGCCGAAAACAGTAACAACAAGTCTCACAATTTGTTGTGAGACGTTACTGGTGCCTGCTTGAGAAAATCGATGAACAACAAGAAGACAGTGCTACACAGAGAGACATAGATATGTGTGTGTGTGTGTGTGTGTGTACATATATATATACACACACAAAGTTAGTGACTTAGTTTTTATCTAAAGTAAAAGTGGGACTTGGTAAATGGTTGAACACTAAAAATATGGTTAAGCAAGATAAACTCCAAGACAGGCATAGTTTTTTCAAAAGTCCACGGGTGCACCAGTCTCCCACCTGAAGACTCTGGCCACCCTCGGAAGGGGCACAAGGTAGAGTTCCTTCTTGCCGGAGCCCTGGCAGCCATACTCACGCCCCCAAAGCTGCACCCAGACATCGAACTACTCCATTGCCTCATGACTAAGTGAGTGTAAGATGCCAAACTGCTGAAAATTCCAGGCACACTGGTCTTCAGGCTTAGAACTCTGGGGTCTTCTTAGAGAGGCAGCCTCTCTCAACACCTTGTACTTCCGGGAGGTTTGACAGCGACACCCACAACTCACAATCAAGGTCATGTAAACTCACAGCTCAGTTAAGTATTTTGGAGTTTCTGGAACTCATGATTATATTTGTGCCTGTGAACTTCTCCAAATTCTACAAAACTGACATCCTATATAGGACAATCACTTAATCACTTAACTTCCCGTTAGTCGTCGATTTGCTCGAGCGGGCGCCAGTAACGTCTCCATTTGTCCCTGTCACGTGCTAGTGTAGCCCAATGGCATCTCTTCGCTCCGGGAACATGGAGGGCCTCAAACCGATCGTTCATGATCTTGACAAAGAAGTCTGACCATCTGGTAGGTGGGCGGCCACACGGTCTCTTGACATCCCGTGGAATCCAATCAGTAACAGCTCTAGTCCAACGGTCGTCTTTAAATCTCATTACGTGACCAGCCCATCTGATTTTCGACACCTTGGCAAATCAGACAGCGTCCCTGATTCTTGATCGTCGACGGATGTCAGAACTCCGGATTCTTTCTCTCATTTGAGTGAAACGTGATATTCCAAGCATAGCTCTTTCTATTCTTCTCTGGGAGACCTGAATGGCGTTCTCATCTTGTTTGCGTAGGGCCCAGGTCTCTGAGGCATATGTTAATGCAGGAAGAACAGTGGACTCAAAGAGATGTGCCCGGAGCCGGAGGTTCTTCGTCCTCTTAGCTATTTCTTCGACGTTCTTGAAGGTGTTCCAAGCCGCTCTCTTCCTCCTGCGCAGCTCGGGTGCCAGGTCATTTGTCATGTTGACCTCTCGACCTAGGTACACATAGCTGTTGCATTCGGAGATGGTCGTTCCATTGAGAGCGAATGGGGCATCAGGAACAAGGCTGTTTCTCATAAACATTGTCTTCGTAAGATTCAGCTGTAGTCCTACCTTTCCACACTCACGGTCAAAGTCGGCCAGCATTTGTGCCGCTTGGCTGATGTTTGGTGTTATTAAAACAATGTCATCAGCAAAGCGGAGGTGGTGTAGTTGCCGACCATCTATCTTCACTCCCATTCCTTCCCATTCCAGTCGTCGCATGATGTTCTCGAGGGTGGCACTGAAGAGTTTTGGTGAAATGGTATCACCCTGCCGCACCCCTCTCTTGACATCAACGATCACTTCTTTGTAGAATGGTGAGATCCTGGTAGTGAATCCGCAATACAGCTCACGGAGGATCCTGATGTATTGGGCTTGAATGCCCTGATTGGCTAGGGCTTCAATGACCACTTCCGTCTCAACAGAATCAAAGGCCTTCTTTAAATCAATGAACGTTAAGCAGAGCGGCATCTTGAACTCCCGAGAAACCTCAATGAGCTTGGTTATCGTGTGGATATGGTCGATGGTGCTGAATCCTTTGCGGAACCCTGCTTGCTCACATGGTTGTCCTTCATCTAGTGTTCTGCCAATCCTATTTAGGATGACTCGAGTGAACAACTTGTAGATGACAGACAATAGGCAGATCGGGCGATAGTTGCCAATGTCATGGATGTCTCCCTTCTTGAACAGTAGTACAGTCCTGCTGGTTTTCCATTGGGACGGAACCTTGCATTCAGACAGGTAGCGAGTGAAGAGCCGAGCCAGTGTATTGATGAGTACTGACGGCAGGTTCTTCAGGTGTTCAGGTCTGACCTTGTCTGGGCCGGGTGCTGTTTGCTTCTTTACCGACGAAATGGCGTGTCGGATTTCGGAAGGGAGAACATTAGGAATGACATACCCATCCTGTGGAATTTGGTATGTCGGCAAGTGGACATGGCTATCGAAGAGATTTGAGTAGAAGTCATGGATAATCTTCTCCATTGCCGTTCTGGAGGATGTGATGGATCCATCAGGATGTCGGAGGGCAGTCATCTTGGTCTTATAGTTGGCGAAGGACAGGCGGGCTTTACGAATACTTTTCCCGGCTTCTGCCGCATCTACCAGTACTTCTGCTCTTCTCTCTTTGAGGTCTTCCTTGATCGCATCTCTGCACTGCTTTGCAAGCTCGGACGTTAGCTTGCGGTTGCCTGAGGCATGCGCCAAACCACGCTGGCGAATTAGCTCAAGAGTTTTCGAAGATAGGCGACTTTTTGTGGCTATCTCTCTCTTGGCGTTCCTCGCACATTCATGGAGGTGCTGAACCAGTCGATCGTATTCCTCGTCAATGTTGTCAACAATGGCATCTTCCCATGTTGCCGCAATAGTACCAAAGAGTTCCCAGTTGGTGGTCATTCTGGGAGTTCTCTTTTTGAACTTTGCAGCCCTTTCTCCCCGCTCTGTGAAGTAGAATTTTGCACGAAGGAGACGGTGGTCCGATCCGGTTCGAAATTTTGGGATAACAGCGACATCAGTCAGGCAAAACCGTCGATTGAATATGATGTGGTCTATTTCGTTGTGGAATCGTCCACCGGGAGAAAAAAAACCAGTAACTACAACTGGTCTCATTCACCTGACCCTGAAGGCTTCACCGACATGGCAGCACTGAGAAGGATGAGAAAGGAGAGGCCGACAAAATCTCAAGGCCGACCTAGGCTGCCACAACGAAGGAAGACAAAAATGATCATCTGTACTTTCAATGCACGTACGCTAGCATCAGATGCATCCATCGAGGACCTGATGGTACAAGCACAAATGATCAAGTACGACATCATTGGTCTGACCGAGACAAGAAGGCACGAATCTCACCATGCCGTTTTCGACACTGGAGAAGAATTGTTCCTCGGAACATGCGATAAAAGAGGTGTCGGAGGCGTCGGTGTCCTTGTCAACACAAACTTGGCCAAGAGCATTGATTCATTCGAATGCCTAACAACCCGAATCGGACGTTTACATTTGAATAGATGTGGCTCACTGCCTGCAGTTTCTATCTTCGTTGTCTATGCACCAACATCTCATTATGATGAAAGAGAAATCGAGAAGTTCTACATGGAGCTAGAAAAGTTCTATAAAGAAGACCACACCTTCTACAAGATCATTGTGGGTGATTTTAATGCCAAGATAGGACCGAGAAGATCAGCTGAAGAACTTCACATTGGGACCCATGGCCTAGAATGGAACGAACAGGGTGAGAGACTGTCTGAGTTCATCATGTCGACCAAGACCATTCATGGTAACTCACAGTTCCAGAAGGCAGAATCTTAACGATGGACATGGGAGTCTCCCGGTGGACGATTCCACAACGAAATAGACCACATCTTATTCAATATAGGACAATATTAGATGGGAAAGTAACATAGGAGCCAAGTAAGCTCAACTACAAACACATTAACACAAAAGGCTGAACTAGCAACAGACAGCTTAGAAAACTCTCAAACAAGATAATGACCCTGTGGTGAGATATAACAACTTTTTTTCACTGAAGTATTTTTTTGATAATTCTATTAACCATAGTCATACCAAGATATGTAAAATAATTTTGTGCCTTCTAAGGGGGAAGACTGGGTAGCACTGGGAAAATGGTGACAATGATGTAGGGAAGGTCATATTAGTAAGTGGGATTCGTGTTGGAATATTGAATGCCTGTAACAAATGTATCATGAGCAACTTTGTAAACCATAGTGAGTAAATAAAGGGATAAATTTTGATATAAGAAGTAGACATGATTCAGAGTAATTACCTTATCCAAATCATGAGTTATGTCTCTATTTGGGGTTATAATATTAAATTAAAGCCCAGCTCCCGGAAGCGTGCAGCCACACTTGTGGCCATGCGACATCTTATTGTGACATTTTATTATCTCATTCCTACTTTGGACAAACTGGCAGGCTACCGAATGTAACCTGCCCACACGGCAGAGTCTGGCAAACTCCCCATGGCGTACCCAATATGCCAAATACCACTAACAATGATGGGTCTCATTCTCCTATCTCTGAAAGAGCCTTGAATATGGCACTTTTTAAAAAATCTCAGGGCTATGACGAAGGAGACGTTACTGGGGCCTGCTCAAGGCAATCGACGAATAACAGGATGGTCGTGATTGTGATTGTGATATTAAACTAAATCATTTTGATAATGAAACTTGCCACAGATATAATACAGATGCTTGCTTTGTATTTTCTTTTAAAACTTTACCTGCAGCTAGTTAACAATAAATACCACAGAGAAAGATGCATGCCTATATGTTCCTGAATTTAGAGAGTAAATGTATGTTAAATGATGAAAAAAAATCTACAGGTTTTTGGTGGCATAAGACAATAGGAAATAATTATGTTCTCTGAGAACATTTGAATGGTATATTAAAATGTATATTTTAAGGCTGTTGAACTCATAACTTGGAGGTACACTTTAAAATAGAAGGAAAATAAAATTAAGTCATCAAATGATTTTGTTAGTTAAACGTGTAAGATCTCATGGCACTGTTAGCTGTCTGAAGACTTGGTATGTATTAGAGGTCATAATTATCATTTCACATATTAAGATAAATAGTAAAGTATAGACTCGGAAGCTAGTATAGAAGTTAAGATGCTAACCTTATATATAACCAGCAATGTCCAGCACCACATATGGCCCCACATATGGTCACTGCAAGGACTGACCCTGGGCACAGAGCCAAAAGTAAGCCCTAAGCACAACCAGGCCCCCAAACAAAAATAGTAATATAGTACATAGTAGAGGGATTTGATTCAACATGAGGAGAAAATTCTAAATGCTTCTTCCTATTAAGTCCTAAATGTAGAGCCTTAACAACTAGATCAATTCTTATAATTATTGAGATATAAGAGTATGACAATCTACACTAAAGTAAAAAAATATTTTAATCGGGTAAAAGAGTAGCCATGTTGATTTCTAAAATTTCTTCTGATTCCAACTGCTATAAATCTATTCCAACTGCTATAATATCTAAATTACACTATTAAATCACAGATGTCAAAATGCCTCTGATTTGTGGTGATAAATTAGTAGAAACATAAACAAAAAGTAGTAAACGCTCTTATTAAAATATCACAAAAATTACACATTTGGTTTTATGTTACTGAATCTAAAATACCGATTATGTATCCAATTGTATTGAGGTGAATTATTTGTATACTTAATTTGTTGTGCTCTTGTTACAAAAGAATGTTGGAATTTTCATGTTAGTAATCTCTTCTATGAGGACTTAATGGCTCCAGGGTACAACACGATACAACAATCTTCACACATTTTCTTCTAAGGAAAACATTTTTGATCTTTTTTAGACAAGTATTCATAGCAAGCAATACAAGATAAATTATTTAGGGCCAGCTATTGAGGCAGGATTGGGTGGTGGTTGGGAAAATTTGAAATAATGCTTGTGGGTAAGGTGTAATGGTGGTGGGATTTGGTGTTGAAATATTGAATGTAATAAATTATTGTTAACAACCTTATAAATATAAAAAAAGGGAAAAACAGAAAGTTGAAATTTATCCCATGGTTTCTACTGAACTAACTATGCACGATGTGTTCCAGCCCCTGATTTTTGAGTTCTCATTTGCATCTGCCTGCTCTTCACTCAGCCAAAGACCGACACCAACTGAGGCCAATTCTCAATCCAATCAAGCGCTCCGACCCAATGTAGGAACCTCACTTTTCTACTCTCTCCACCAGGGAGGTCTCGTCTTGTAGCGATGGCCTTGCAGAAACCCAGAATTATGCTCATAAACTAACATCAGGACCACTGCTGTACTCCACCCTTTTCACATGTTTGAAGAGCTGGTGGTAAACAAAACAAAAAAAAATTCCTATATTAACAGTGAATTCTCAGTGCCAGAATTGTCCTTCATAGAGTGAAATGTTCTGTTTCAAAAACTGTTGATTTTTGGCCTCATTGACTCTGGAAAATCCTGAATGATATTCTTGAAATTCTCTGTTGCCCATTCCCTACAAGCCCAAAGAAATGAATCAAATAGATCTATCAAACTGTTAGCTCTCTCTCTTACAGTGTCAGTGACTTATTCTTTCCCTCACCATTTTCGATCACTTTATTTTCTATGTTTGTTCTGTGAAAATTGTATTTTCTAGTCTGACAGCTAACTTTCAGTTTACTAGCTCTAACTTTCAACTTTTATCTGGTTCTGAACCCGTCACTTGAATTTTCTACCTTAATCACACTATATAAAACTATTTTTTGGTCTGTTTTGAGATCCAGTGCTCAGAGGTTACTCCTGGCTTTGCACAAAGGAATCACTCCTGGTGGTGCTCGAGGGACCATAAGAGAAACCAAGGATCAAACCAGGCTCGGCTGCATGGAAGGCAAGTGCTCTACCCACTGGACTATCTCTTTGTCCCCAGTACTTTTGACTAATAGTAAATGATCCATCATTTTTATTAGCATGAGTCTTCAAATATTATCTGCATTTTCCTCTATTCCATTTCTTTATTTTAATATTTAAAATAGTTTATTTTAATTTTTTATCAAAGATAATTTATTTGAAAGAAAAATCAGTTATGGTAAATATTAAATATCTGTGTGCCATCTAAGTGTATTTTAATAAATTAATTTTAAGCATGTAAAACTCAAATATGCATAAGCATCATAGATTGGTGACAACCTGATTATTTTTTATTTTTTTTAAATTTTTTAATTTTTAAAAATAGTTTATTTTTGAGGCTCTCAAAATTTATTATTTTAACATTCCTTCCCCTAAACAACAGAGTTATCCAGCGCATAGAAAGACATAGAGAAAATGGTGAAATGATATTTTTCCAGCATGCATTCACGAAATGTACATGTAACACTCCATGGGAGACTGAACTCCAGGAGGTCAACTGGGCACGGTAGTGATATTCTTATAAATTCTTTATTGATTAATAACCAAAATTCAGCATGGCATTCAAAAATAGAGAAAAACACTTCAGAGTTACTGTTTTTCCCTACCACCGTGGCCCTCCATCCCCTGACGAAATAATGAAGGACAAGATTATCTTGCCTTCTCTAAAATGAAAGAAAAAAAAGATATATTTCCACAATTGGCTTTGTAGGTGAAACTTTAATCTACTATCCTAAAAAACTTAATGTTTATTTGGGCATATTTTAAATCAGTTTTTTAATTCAGAGATTTAAATTCTGGGGCCCAAATGACAGTACAGTGGGGAGGGCTTTCGCCTTGCAAATGGTTAACCAGGGTAAGATTCCTGGCATCCAATATGGTTCCCCAAGAACCACTAGGAGTAATTCCTCACTGCAGAGCCAGGAGTAACCGCTAGTGTGCCCCGCCCCGACAAAAAGAAAAGAAAAACATATATAAAACTTTCCCCTTAGACGTTTCTCTATGATCAGTTTTTATTTATAGCAAAGCTTATAAGGGACTGGTTACTATTATTTAATATCTATAATTCTCTTCAGAACAAAAATTAATCAATGTGTCTCAAAAAGAGACATTTTGCTTTTAAAAACCTTCCTTAGAGCTGCCTTTATGGCCTTATTTCTGAGGCTATACACCATTGGATTGACGGTGGGTGGTACCACTGTATAAAAAATAGTGAGCAAAATGTCCAGAACAGTTGGAGTATCAGAATGGGGCTTCAAGAACTCAAAGGTACCAGTAGAAATGAACAAAATGACAACAGCGAGGTGGGGGAGGCAAGTGGAAAAGGCCTTGGCTCTGCCCTCCGCAGATGGCATCCTCAGCACAGATGAGAATATGTGCACGTAGGAGAACCCAATAAAAATAAAACAGATAAGTGCTAGAATAGACACAAAGGCAGAGACACCGACCTCACTGATATAGTCATTAGAGCAGGAGAGTTTCAGGAGCTGGGGGATATCGCAGAAGAACTGGTGAACGATGCGGGGGCCACAGAAGTGGATGGAGAAAGTAGCTGCCGTGTGCATGACTCCAGAGATGGCCCCACTGACCCAGACGCCGGCGACCCCATGGACACAGGTTCTGACGTCCATGATGACGTCATAGTGCAGGGGCAGGCAGATGGCCACATAGCGGTCATAGGACATCACCGTGAGCATGGCCATCTCAGCACAGCCACAGAGAGTGAAAACAAAGCACTGCAAAATGCACTCCCAGGAGGAAATATTCCCACTGTGCGTGAAAGAGTTGTAGACAAATTTGGGTACAGTGGCTGAAATATAGCAGAGATCCAAAAAGGAGAGGTGCTTCAGGAAGAAATACATGGGGAACTGGAGACTCTCATCCAAGGAAGTGGTGGTGATGATGAGGACATTCCCAATTAAAGCCAACAAGTAAAAGACGAGGAACAGCAAAGCGTATACAATTTCCAGCTCAGGCTTGACAGAAAACCCCGTGAGAAGAAACCCACTCATCGTGAAATTGGCCATAGTCCTTGTTTCCCGACTGATGTTGGCTGCAAGAGAAGGTGGGAAATCTTGAGCGGAAGAGTTTTGCTTGACAATCTCTACGATCTCATTTCAGTGTAATATGTTAATAAACCAGGACCTCATTTTCTCATTCTAGATGACTGTACTGATATAGAAGTTTAATATTGGAATTATCACATGGAACTACTGTCATGGTTTTTCTCAGTTAACAGAATATTGGCAAAGAAAGAGTATACATTTATCATTTGCATCAAAGAAAAGTAACAGACATACATATAAAAATCACATACAATAACATACAAAAACACGCAATAACATACAAAAAAGACATACAATAAAGTATACAATTTTATTGTTAGAATTATGGAGGATTGGCAATCTATGTCATTATATACAATTTATGTAATTCAAGTTTACATAGAAAATTCTAGATGTGTGTGACCTGACTATACGCTCTGCTTAGTCTTCACATTCATACATCAGTAGAACCACACTGATTTTATCATTGCAGCCTCATAATTTTGTAACAAATATAAAAGGGAAACTTCTGAAAACTGTACTCCTTACTTGCTATTTTTTAATTTTATTTTTTTTGCCAGGAGGAAGTTTGGGCCACACCCTATGGTATTCAGAGGGTTACTCCCAGGTCAGCTGCTTGCGTTACCCTCTGTACTGTGGTTCTGGCTCCTTCTTATTTGATATTTTATATGATGTGAAATGTGGTAGTTGACAGTTTCACTCTTAGGCAAACCATGAAACAAAACTGTCTGAACATAAAATGAATTTAGACAATGTAAAAACGATGGCATTTACTTAAGAGACAAATGGGGGGAAAGTGGATAGATGGCAGAAAGGGTTTGTTTATTATTTGGACCTAGAGACATACACGAAATGGAAGAGTCCTTTTTATTTTTAAGCAGAATCCACAGATGAGCCTATAATACTTAGTTTAGAGCTGAGGGTGATGAATTTTTCTCAGTTCTATCTGTACAAAGTCATTTCACTGGGAAATTGTCTGAGCCTGAGACCGATGGAGATAGATTGGCAGTGAAGGTCTCATTCTCATCACTCTCTAAATCTCACTGATTTGAAAATAGATTCACCCTCATTTTGTGTGTTTGCTTATGGGGGTGCACATTATTGTATGTTTACATTTTTTACAGCAGGCAAACTAGTATTTAAACTAAATAATTGTATGTCTAGACAAGAATGAAAAAACTTGGAGATGTAGTTTTATGCTTATAAATATAATAATGACCATTTTTTTTTTGCTTTTTGGGTCACACCCGGCGATGCACAGGGGTTACACCTGGCTCTGCACTCAGGAGTTACTCCTAGCGGTGCTCAGGGGACCATATGGTATGCTGGGAATCAAACCCGGGTCGGCCGCGTGCAAGGCAAAAGCCCTACCCGCTGTGCTATCTCTCCAGCCCCAGTGAGCATTTTACCAACTTAGTCATTTTCTTTCGCCACTAAAACTCGCCAAATCAGTATTTGTAGCCTCAGAAACTTCCATATCTGTATGTTATGGAGAATGTTGCTTATTTTTCTATATGGAAGGTGCCAAAGGAAATTTATTTATATTCATAGAAATATTGCTCATTCATCAATTTGCTTGAGCAGGCACCAGTAACACCTCACAACAAATTGTGAGACTTGTTGTTACTGTTTTTGGCATATCGAATACCGTCATGGGTAGCTTGCCAGGCTTTGCTGTGTGAGCAAGATACTCTTTGTAACTTGCTGGGCTCTCTGAGAGAGGTAAAGGAATCAAACCCAGGTCGGCTGCCTGCAAGGCAAACACCCTACCTGCTGTAGAGCTGTGTTTGGTCATTTTATTTATTCATATTTTATGTCAACAGTAACTTGTATAGGAGAACAGAGTATAATAATTTTCATTCAGTTTTTATTATTTTCTTTATACGATTATATGTTCCTCTCTCCCTTTAAATAGTACCAAAAACACAAGTTTATGTTTTCTTACATAGTATACATGTGTCATCTACATATTCAACTACTGTAGTGTTAAAATTACTCTGCCACATTATTATATGAATATAATTATAACAATTATAAATTATTGCCAACTATGTATGTTCTACCAAAGATACAACCGAGAGGAAAGTATAATGGGATTTTTTATGTGTCATTTCAAGGTATTTCTACCTATCTTTACATCACTTTAATAATAGGATTAAGTATGGTAACTTTTCTTTAAAGAAATGTCAAAACGCTTCTAGTACTTTCAGTGTTGCTTCAAAATTTTTATTGGCTGTATATCTTAAATTCTACTATCTCCCACTTATTCACTGTCCTAAAACAAAGGACTAATCAATATACATAATGTATCAAGACTCGGGTGGTTATTATTTTAACATAACAAATATTTTATATGATGCATTTAATTATTTCTACCAGTCCCTTTTGTTGTGTGTCCTTTGTAATACTAACAAAATAAAATAAACCTTGTCACATCTATGATATTATTAGATTGCTTCCAGCAGAATTTATCCTTAAGGGAAGAAATAAAAATGTTGAAACGATTGGTCATCACAGAATGTGTCATTATCCTCTTGCATTTTTAATCTATTTTTTCTGATCCTTTGTGAAGAAAGAAAACGTAGAATTCTGCTCTTGTTAAGATTTATGACTCCATTCTCAGTTATCAAATTTACCATATTTGAGTAATTTATCTGTGATCTCTTATATAGAAAGGATTTCACACTTTCTGCAAGTCAGGCCTTAGTGTTAACAAACACTAAAAAATCAAACTACATCAGTGGTGTCATCCATCACTTGCTCACACTGAATGACTTCTCTGATGGTTATAAAAAGAAAAGGATTGCCAGAGAAGTGAGAATTTTCCTCCACAAAAATGTCCCATTTCTAGGATGGGACAGTTTTACAATGCTCTCTTCCAGATTCCTAATTTACATTAAAATAGTCTGAACTTAATACATTTTATTTAAAATTTTGCAGATCAGTAACTTCTAGCAATCTGTGTAATCTTCATTTTTAGAATCTCAGGACACTCACCAGAATACATTCACAAACTTCCTCCTTCCACATGAGGGCGAGCTATGATGTCAGCAGTTGACACTTATCTGAATCTCTGCTGTCTGCCTTTTTCAGTAAAATCAAAGTGGGAGAGAGAAAAAAGTAAATCCTTTTCAATCCCTTCTTGGTCACTGGAGGCTAAGTTATGAAGTCCCTTTGGCAGAAGCAGTTTCTGTGTCTCTGGGTATTTGGATTACTTTGTAAATTCCCTGGGGCCCAATACTGTGGTTATTTTGCATTTTATTGTACTTTTCTGTTGAGTTGGTATGATAATATCTAGTTGTTTGTGGTTTGAGTTTTATTTGTGTTTTGAACTGAATAATTGAAAAACATTGTAATCTGCATTTAGATTTGGTATACACAACAAAGACCTAATTTAATCAATTAAATTGATAATATTAGTTAAACATGTTTGTATTTTATTATTATTATTATTGCATTATTTTAGCATTACATGAATGGGGGAAATACCAATAAATTTCTATGAGAAGTAAATAAATATCTCCTTATTCCCCCCCCACTATAACCCAATCAAATTTTATTCTGAATGAGGAAATAATAGTCATTTGAAATAAATCTGGGGGCATTTTCTCTTGTAATTATATACAACCCAATGTGTGTACTTCCATTATTTTACCACATGAGTCTCTCCTTTCTCTCTCTTAAGAAGAATGCACATTCTCTCTTAAGTATGTTTTTTATTCTCTTCCGTAATAAAAAATCTTTACTCCACAAAAATAAATACAATGCAATTAAACTAATTTTATACATAAAAGAAATCTTGGCATCTGGTTGACCACTATAGAACTGACAAACACCATAAAATACATTGCTTCAAGATAGTCCATATTTGAAATATGCAACTATTTACTCACAATCACAAATTACATCCCTGTTTTTGGTTGTCATTTCACAAATGTGCACTTTTCGATTCCTACAGTTTGTCACAAACACAATACAACCATTTCACGTTAAATATTTTCTTTCAAAACCAGTTTCCAGGCAGCTGACAATGAATGGCACTGTGACGAACAAAGTGAGGTCACAGATTTCATGTATGCCCTCCATTCCATAAATACCTCAGTATACTTGAATTTGGAGAGTAAATCTTCTTTATTCAATGGTCTTTTAAAAGATCAGTAGGTTTTTGATGACGTGGAAAACAAACATAAAGATTTCTCTGAGAAAATAAACACTTAGAAAACAAGGAGTAGATTTTTAGGACATTGAACTCATGAAGCAAGAGGTACAGATGAAACCGGAAGGAAAGAGAAACATGTTACTTTCCAAGAATTGACTCACTGACCATAGAATAATCTCATAGTAGCTTTACCTCTATAACACAAATCATTCAGAGACAGCATAGAGATCAGATCTATATTTTCATGTATGAAGGAATAGTAACATAATCCAAAGAAATGTGGTTCACTAAAAGGAGGACATCTAAAATTCTTTCTGTTATCCTAAAACTCTATCACCTTTCTATAATTGTTGAGGTCAAGAAGAATGACAGCCTATAATAGAGTGGAAGAAAATTTTTCTTTTGAATAGAATATTGGCCATGTTGTTTAAAGTTTCTTTCAGTTCAAAGTGCCAAAAAGTTATAGTAACATCAAAATTACAAAAATGTCAAGTTACCTCTGCTTTGTGATGGTTCATGAGGGGACATATTCTAATAAATACACAAGCACTTTTTATTTCTAAAATAAAAGAATGTTGGGGGCTAGAGTGATAGCACAGTGGATAGGGCATTTGCCTTGAATGTGGTCGACCAGGGTTTAACTCTCAGCATCCCATATAGTCCCCTGAGCACTGCCAGGAGTAATTCCTGCGTGCATAAGCCAGGAATAACCCCTATGCATAGCCAGGTGTGACCCAAAAAGAAAAAAAAAGTTAATGCGTGTATTCGCTTTTTGTGTATTCTTATGTCAAAAACCAAAATACACATATGATCTTCATTGTGTTAGGGTTCATTCCTTCTATAGATAATTTACTGTGCTTGTTATGAAGGAATTTTGAAATTCATCAAGTCCATGCCCAAGTTGGTCAGTGATTGAATGCTAAGTTGCTCGGAAATTGGGCTGAGGATGAGTGATATCCTTCTTTTCATTCTTCTTCTGCTCCTCATGACTTTGTTTACATGATGCCTTCCATTTATTGCACCAAAAGGAAAGATTGCATCTTTTTGATTACCTGCAAATACTACATTGTGTATATGAGGTGCATCTTTATTTATCAATTCTTGATCATATCCTGTATAATTATTAAGCTCTTTGATTAACATAGATGTACATATTATCACTGGCCATTACCTCCCAGGCAGGCAGCCAGCTGTTGGGTTTGGACTGAGCTGTCCAGGTGAGCCCATATAGACTGCACCGCACAACAGGCAGGCACATAGGGACCCATGAAAATGGGGGAGATTTCTTGTGTGTCCTGACTAGTTTGGATGAGGCTGAACAAATTTTTCCTCTTCAAACTGCCTTCAGTAAATTATTTCAATATATTGTAAGGGGCAATTTTCCTTCTCTAACAGAAACCTTCCTGGTCTTTGACATGCAGATCTCAGTTGCTAGCAGGCCTGATCTTTGGGATGTAGATTCCAGGCTCTATCCAGACTAGTCTTTGGGATGCCAAATCCAAGCACTGGGAACCCAAGAAAGGTTTCAGTTTTGGTTTTGTATCTTTCCAGAGACTAAAACTACTGGCCTGCAGATGCAAGGAAACAATATATGTCTTGCTGCCTCAATGTTCTTTCTGTAACTCCTTTTGATGACGCCCTTTATAGGTACCATGATCAATCCAAAGAGGAATTGAAAGAGCTATGCTTGGAGTATCACGCTTCACTCAAATGAGAGAAAGAATCCGAAGTTTTGACCTCCATCGATGGTCAAGAATCAGGGACACTGTCTCATTTGCTAAGGCATCGAAAATCAGAGATTTGGAGACAACCACTGAACTAGAGCTGTTACCGACTGGATTACACGGGACATCAAAAGATCGCGTGGCTGCCCACCTATGAGATGGTCAGACTTCTTCGTCAAGATCATGAATGAATGGTTTGAGGCTCTTCGTGTTCCTAGAATGAGCAGACACCATTGGGCTACATTAGCACGCGACAGGGATGAATGGAGATGTTACCGGCGCCCACTTGGGCAAATCGATGAGTAACGGGATGTCAAGTGATCAAGTGATCAATAAAAGGAGATTTCGGGGCTCTCTACTTTTGTCACAGGTCTGAGAGAACCTGGGCCCTCCATGACATAAATTTCTTTCACGTTCTTTGTCTCAGTGCCTCCAACTGAATGAACGTTCACACAACAGCCAGCTAAGGGCGATCTGCTAAATCACTTTGGGCCAGATCCCTGGAGCCAGACAGCCAGCCGCCAGACAGGCTTCCATTTGCTTGCTTGCCTTGACTGGGTTGGGAGGGTCTGTGATGCGTCTCTCACTGACTGGACCAGGAGGTTTTCTTTCTTTTTTTTTCTTTTTTGGGTCACACCCGGTGATGCACAGGAATTACTCCTGACTCACACACTCAGGAATTACTCCTGACAATGCTTGGGGGCCCATATGGGATGCTGGCTATCAAACCCGGGTCGGCTACGTGCAAGGCAAACGCCCTCCCTGCTGTGCTATTGCTCCAGCCCCCAACATTTTTTAATTTTTTAAATTTATTTTTAATTTTTTAATTTTTTAAAAATTTTTATTAGGGAGACACCATGAAGTACAGTTGTAGACTTACAAATTTTGTGCTTGGGTTTCAATTATACAATAATCAAGTACTCATCCCTCCACCAGTGCCCATTTCCCACCACCACGGATCCCAGTATCCCTCCCACCACACCCTCCCCCCATCCCACCCTGCCTCTGTGACAGGACATTCCCCTCTGTTCTCTCTCTCCTTTGGGGTGTTGTGGTTTGCAAATAGAAAGTACTTGTGTATTTATTAGAATATGTTCCCTCATGAACCATCACAAAGCAGAGGTAACTTGAAACCGGGTTGGCTATAGAGGCCGACCCGGGTTCAGTTCCTCCCTCTATCTCGGAGAGCCAGGCAAGCTACGAAGAGGATCCAGCCAGCATGGTAGAGCCTGGCAAGTTCCCCGTGGCGTATTCAATTTGCCAAAAACAGTAACAAGAAGTCTCACAGTGGAGACATTACTGGTGACCGCTGGAGCAAATCGATGAACAATGGGAGGACAGGGCTACAGATGTACATATATCTTCAACAAATTAACTTTGTACTTCAACGAATTACCTCTGCACTTCATATTCTTCCTGTGAACAGTGGAAAAGAATTAATAAGTCTACTTAAGGTGCTATTGAGGAGAACAAATGATATATCCTGTACAAGGTATTTAGTGTTATCTCTTCACATGTTCAACCTTTGTTTAAAAGTAGTTTTTTATTACTGTAACTACTGTGATTACTTGCTATTTATGTCTATAATTTTCATCATTTCATTTCATCATCCTGTTAATCGTCGATTGCCTCGAGCAGGCCCCAGTAACGTCTCTTTCATCCTAGCCCTGAGATTATATTCACGGCTCTTTAGGAGAATGAGACCCATCATTGTTACTGGTATTTGGCATATTTGGTAGGCCACGGGGAGTTTGCCAGACTCTGCCCTGTGGGCAGGCTACATTCGATAGCCTGCAAGTTTGTCCAAAGTAGGAATGAGACAATAAGATGTCATAAAAAAAAGTTCTGTTAAAATGTCGCGCGGCCGCGAACCCGCGGCCCCGGAACCCGCGTGGCTTTGTCCCTCTGCCAGTACTTTCAGGTGTGCGGAGAGTGGTCTCAGCATGGTGGTGGCTGGTCCTGGAGGTCTCCGGCTGCCGTAGCCCTGGCTGGGGCGGGGAGGAAAGCTCAACCCGCTCCCCTCCAAGGGACTCCGGGAAGGAACACCGAGGCGCGGGGGCAGAGACTGCACTGCTCTCGTCCGGGATCTGGATTTTATAGTCTCTGAGTCTTGGCCGCTGATGGGATTACACGGCGCCAGGGGGCCAGGTGGTGGGTGTGACCCCCGCCTACTGGAATTTGGAGGATCTGGGTGGAAGATGCTCGACTCCAATTCGAGTAGGCTTGGAGGTCTCGGCCCCGGAACCCGCGTGGCTTTGTCCCTCTGCCAGTACCTTCAGGTGTGCGGAGAGTGGTCTCAGCATGGTGGTGGCTGGTCCTGGAGGTCTCCGGCTGCCGTAGCCCTGGCCGGGGCGGGGAGGAAAGCTCAACCCGCTCCCCTCCAAGGGACTCCGGGAAGGAACACCGAGGCGCGGGGGCAGAGACTGCACTGCTCTCGTCCGGGATCTGGATTTTATAGTCTCTGAGTCTTGGCCGCTGATGGGATTACACGGAGCAGTGCAGTCTCTGCCCCCGCGCCTCGGTGTTCCTTCCCGGAGTCCCTTGGAGGGGAGCGGGTTGAGCTTTCCTCCCCGCCCCGGCCAGGGCTACGGCAGCCAGAGACCTCCAGGACCAGCCACCACCATGCTGAGACCACTCTCCGCACACCTGAAGGTACTGGCAGAGGGACAAAGCCACGCGGGTTCCGGGGCCGAGACCTCCAAGCCTACTCGAATTGGAGTCGAGCATCTTCCACCCAGATCCTCCAAATTCCAGTAGGCAGGGGTCACACCCACCACCTGGCCCCCTGGCGCCGTGTAATCCCATCAGCGGCCAAGACTCAGAGACTATAAATGTCTATAATTAAAATGTCATAATTAGGAAAACATTTTAGCCCCACTTTCTGGTAGAAGACATCTTATTGAACACTGGCCTACAGTTATAAGACAACATTAAAGTAAACAAAGATTTCAAATCCTGGAATGGGAATAAGTCTTTATTCAGAGGAAACTATATGTAGAAACTAAAAAGAACATATAAACTTATATTAAAATTACAAGTAAATTAAGTGAGGTAAAATGAAATATTGATTGTATTTCCAAATACACAAAAGCAGATTAATTTTAAATACCATTTTGAATAATTTCAAACATATGGAAATAAACTTACAAAAAGGACATAACAAAAAATTGCACTTAAAACTGTATGTCGTTGATTAGCAAATGTTAAAAGGTTAAAATGTGAAATATTATTCTATTCATGCATTGTGATATATGGAGTTTGTAAGAACACAATTCTCCTTTAGCTGATCTCTATATTCATGTTATTCCAAACAAATATTTCTTCAGAAAATTAAAAACCTGAATCTAAAACTTGGATCAAGGATAGAGAAAAGCCCGTACATTCTGGAGAACAGAATTAAAAAATTAGAGGCTGTGAAATTTAAATGATTAACAGAGTTTGATATCAACGTGAACACTTGCTGATCAAACTATTAAAAATTAGATTTTATTTTAATTGTATTAATTTAAAAAGTGAATCTTAAAACTTTAACTGACCAAAATAGCAACTCCCACAATTTCATGTCATTTATTCATGTCATGTCATGGCACCTGACAATGGTGCCCACTGAGATTTACTGAGGAAAAAATAATGATTCAATTATGATATTTATTCGGTTGACATATGAATAAAATGAGCTGCAGACTGCTTTACACCTTTAAAGTAATGGCAAAAAGTTATTTTCCTTTGGGTTAAAGATGCAAAGATAAACAGTAATATTTTTTGCACCAATGTAAAAGGTTTGCCATTCATTATTTTACATTTTACTTAGATATTCTACTTGTAAATTTATTTTAGAGGTAAAATAACATTTTACCTATTTTAAAACTGGATGTTTGTAATTTTATTAACTGTGTAAAATGTCTATGTTATTTTTTAAATATGCCTGTTCTTCCGTTCCCTTAAGGCATGGAATTTGGAGCAAATGTTTTTGGGACCTTTTAGAGGTAAATGTTACACTCTTTCTACCATTCCAGACTCATGACTTTTTCTATTATGATTGCCATGATATTTTATAATGTAAATTTTCTGACTCTGAAAAATCAGAGTTTCAAAGCATTAAAATATTAACATCAAGTTCACTTATTCTGTGGTTTCTTGTTATGTTTGTTTCTAAATCCATTCACAGAATTTTCAGTTTTAATCACTGTCACTGTCATTGTTCATCGATTTGCTAGAGTGGGCCCAGTAACATTGTGAGACTTGTTACTGTGTTTGGCATATTGAATATGACACGGGTAGCTTAGCTTGCCAGGCTTTGCCGTGCGGGCAAGATACTCTCAGTAGCTTTCCAGCCTCTCCGAGAGGGGCAGAGGAATTGAACTCAGGTCAGCAGGGTCGGCAAACACCCCACCCACTGTGCTATAGCTCCAGCTCGAGTTTTAATCAGAATATAATCAAAATATAATTATATAAGTGATTTTCTTAATTTCAATTGACATATTTTCATTAGAATGTGACTCTTTTAAGATGATTTCTGTATTTTATATTATTAATTTTCCTCTTTTATTCGTTTCATGATGTAAAATCTGCATTTTGGGGACTTTCATGTATTATTCACTAATAAAATATTCCTTATCCCTGAGACAAACTAATATAGTTCAACTTAAAAGGGAGAAAAAAATATGGGATAGAGACTTTTCCAGGGTGAATTTATTATTTCTGATTGGGGCCCTAAGGATTTAATAAACCTGGAACACTAACTAACGAAATGAGAATTAGGGTATTCTAAATCAATTCTTGGGTATCATGTAAGTCCCTGTAAGAAAATGGCCAATAAATCCTATTCTCACAGGGAAATGACCAGAGATAGAAAAAAGATTTCTCAATTCCTTTTTTTTTTTTTTGAGGTTGGGGATGGGTGGGATGTTAGGATCTTAGCCTGCAGTGTTCCTTGCTCTGTGCTCAGAGAACTCCTGGAGATAATGGGAGATAATAAGAATAAGTGTGGTGACTGAGATTAAACTAGGGGTCAGAACTGTGCATCAGAACCACCTTATCTTTTGGGGCCTTATAATTTGCAATACGGATAATAAAAGGCTATCAGATATATACCTTTATCTACTTTCAACAATCAGCTCCTGTCTAAAATGGTCAGTTTCAGCTATTATTTTTATACCTGTCCCTTCTCTATCCTAACTGCCCTTTGCCCTCCAACCTTCCCCCTGCCCCCCACCACACTCTCTCTCTCTCTCTCTCTCTCTCTCTCTAGTGGCAAGCTTCTAGTCATTGACCAGTCGTCTTGGATCCTGTTTTCCTTAGTCTTGCATATAAGTCTCATACTTTATATTTTATATTCCACAAATGAATGCAGTCATTCTATATCTGTTCCTCTCCTTCTGACTTATTTGACTCAGCATGAATCCATCCATTTATAAGGAAATTTCATGACTTCATTTCTCTCTCTCTCTCTCTCTCTCTCTCATTTTTCTCTACGAAAGAGAGAAAGCCTGACACAGAGGCAGGCTGAGACCAGGGGTGAAGGGAAACTGGAAATATTGGTGGTGGGAAATGTACACTGCTGAAGGGATGGGTGTTGGAACACTATATGGCTGAAACCCAACCATCAGCGATTTTGTAACTGTGTATCACACTCTGATACAACAAAAAGAAATTTTTTAAAAAACCACCTTATCTCTTTTTCTTTCTCTCTCCAACCCTCGCCTGAATTGTTAAACATGAAATTTTTGCATTACTTTACAAACAATTTTGGGAGTAAGATTTAAGTTTTAAGTTAAAATATTCACAACATTGGGGCAGAGATATATGACAGGGATTAAAATACCTCCTTACATGAGGTCTACCTCAAGTTTGAACACCAAATCTGCAAGGTGCCCCTAACACCCATAAGGGTAAACGTCAAAGGGCTGGTCAAACAATTAAATAAAATTTCTAAGAGTTCATATAGTCATGTCTGAATATTTCACATTCAACTAGCACATATATTAGAAAATCTCAAGCTGTAAAACAGTACTGATATCTATTTTATTTTGTTTTAATGTATTACTTGGTTACCTTAATACTACTCAATATATCTTCAACGTACCTCTCAAATGAGAATTATTTGAAGTGCATATTTCAAAAGAAGAGGTATTCATTTCTTCTTTTAAAAATATTACTGAGTGCTAACTTCATGGCTTTATTTCTCAGGCTGTAGATCAGTGGATTGAAGGTTGGGGGCACAACAGTATAGAAGATAGTGAGCAAAATGTCCAAAGCAGTTGGAGAGTCAGAATGAGGCTTCAAAAATTCAAAAGCACTAGAAGAAATAAATAATATGACGACAGCCAGGTGGGGGAGGCAAGTGGAAAAGGCCTTGGCTCTGCCCTCGGCGGATGGCATCCTCAGCACGGAAGAAAATATGTGCATGTAGGAGAATCCAATAAAGATGACACAGCCAAGCGACAAGAAAGACAGGAAGACAGTGACTGCCAGATCACTGATATACTCATTGGAGCAGGAGAGTTTCAGGAGCTGGGGGACATCACAGAAGAACTGGTGAATGACGCGGGGGCCACAGAAGTGGACGGAGAAAGTAGCTGCCGCATGCATGACTCCAGAGATGGCCCCACTGACCCACACGCCGGAGACTCCCTGGACACAGGTTCTGACGTTCATGATGACGTCATAGCGCAGGGGCAGGCAGATGGCCACATAGCGGTCATAGGACATCACCGTGAGCATGAACAGCTCAGCAGCAGCGAAGGTTACAAAAGCAAAGCACTGCACGATGCATTCCCAGAGGGAAATGTTTCCGCTATGCATCAAAGAGTTGTAAATGAATCTCGGCACAGTCACAGAAATGTAGCAGAGATCCAGCAAGGAGAGATGCTTCAGGAAGAAATACATGGGGGACTGGAGACTGTCATCCAGGGACGCTGTGGTGATGATGAGCATGTTGCCAGTTAAAGCCAACAAGTACAGAACAAGGAACAGGCAAGCATAGAAGATTTCTAGCTCAGGCTTGACAGAAAATCCCATGAGAAGAAACCCACTCATGGTAAAATTATCCATAGTCCTTATTCATTCTCAAGTGTTGTTTCCTGAAAGATAATGTGAAACATCTTAATTCAAAAATTGCTCTAACATCAATCTATTTACTGCACGTAGGAATTTTGGTTATAAGTCCCTATCACAATTTTCTCATTAGGTATGTGCTTGTATAGTGATAACCATATTGAGCAAACTTAATTACTTTGTGAAAGAAATTAATATTGTTTCTGGAGATTACAAGTTTTAACATTACCAATTCTATTTAAAAAGGAAATAGTGTACCTTAAAAACCAAGTAAAAATTATTTTATCAATGAGTCTATATAAATATTAATACTTTATCCTAAAATTTTATTCAGTACAAAGTACCAATTATCAATATGTTTCTGAGTTTCTTATTCATTCTCCTTCATTCTTTTATTATATATCACTATAACCACAGTATTATTATTGCAATTTTTTAATTGTATCATATATGAGTGAAAAAAAATTCTTATTTTTTTCTTCCCTTCTGTCTCACTCAGTACTTTTCTTGGAGTAGAGGGAAATTATCAAGATGATTTTATTCTCAGGAAGAACATATCCAAGTGAAGAAACTGGCACAAAGCAACAAAATTGGACCAGTGTTAGCCCAGTGGTTAAGTCATTTGCCTTGCATTGGGAGACCCTGGTTCAATCACTGTCACCATATTTGTTGCCTTGTGCACCATCAGGAGTGAAAACTGAGCAAAGAGCAGGTGACCCCAAACCAAAACAAAATAAAAATAAATGCAACAAAACCAACTCCTTGAAAATTCTGTGGTTACCTGAGGGAAAGGGAAGGTTACAGGGAGGTAAGAGGTAAGAGTGAATTAATTGTGTGGTGACACTGGGGTTTGCGCTGAGATGTGTTGAGGTCACAAAAACAGCAACAACAACAATAATAATACAAATAATATTAGATCATTTCCATGAAGATTGTGTGAAGAAAGTTACGTTTCATTTCAAAATTTGCAAATTAGTAAAATGATGGTTTTATGTTCTCCACTCCAAAATCTACAACTTATAGGCATCCCATCATTCAGCTGATCTCATCTTTATGGAGCCTGTGAATACTTACCCAAGCACATTAGGGCGTCTTCTCGCCTCACAGAGACAAACTGTCAGTGCCGGCAGCTGAAGAGGGAAGATAACTCTATTTCAATCCTTCTTTGGCCTCTTGAGGTTAGGCTGTGAAGTCCCTTTGGCAGAAGCAGAGTTTTTGGGTGTTCTGGGTATTTGGGATTTTTTTTTGCAAATACACTGGGGTTCAAACTTGCAAAATGTCACATTGAGTTGTCACAATGTAATTTTCTGGTATTATTAAGAGCATAAATTTATGTTCATTGGATCAAATAATTGAAAAAAATCTCGTTTGTGTTTTAAATTCGATATAACCAGCAAAAAGACTTAGATCAATTTAACCACTTTAAATAATTTCATAGTAACTTAACTTACAATTGGATCTATTAAAATTTCAAGTAGTTTTATTCCCTTAATTAAAAGTGTAAGTATCAATAATTGCTACCAATAAAGAAACATCTCTCCATCTTATACCAACTCATAGAATCAATTCTCACTTAGATGAGAAAAGAAACCAATAATTAACCCATAAAAGCAAACAACAAGGATTGGGCTGGAGGAGAACAGTGGATAGCAGGCTGGACTTGCATGTAACACCCAGCATCCTTATGGTCCCCGGCCTATATATATATATATATATATATATATATATATATATATATATTGACTCCAGGCACCACTTGGTTCCCTGAGCATTGTTGGGTGCAGAGCTGGCTTCATCCTGAGCACCCTCAGGGGAGCCCAGTAATACCTGGCAACACGGTGTATGAGCACCCCCATATTCTTGGGTTCTCACAGTGACCTGCCCAGCTGGTAGGCCGCATTTCCCAGGGAGAGGCACATAGCACTGCTTGGGAGGCAAAAATCAAACAAATACAACAATGAAAATCCTAGTTTTTAAATAATATCTATGTACTATTTATGGCTGGAGTGATAGCACAACAGTAGGCCATTTGCCTTGCACGCCACTGACCTGGCCAACCCAAGTTCAATTCCTCTGCCTCTCTCGGAGAACCCAGCAAGCTACCCAGAGTATCTCACCCACATGGCAAAGCCTGGCAAACTACCTGTGACTGACCTATTAATGTACCAAACACAGTAACAAGAAGTCTCACAATGGAGACGTTACTGGGCCTGCTTGAGCAGATCGATGAAGAACGGGAGGATAGTGCTAGTGCAAGTTCACTGTTTATGATATGCATATTTAGGATGTGTATTTATAATATACAAAGAACCATTATATTTAATTATTACTTTTATCGTAAAGTTCATACATACGGACATAAAATTATAATTTTCCAATAGAATATGAGAAAAGAACATAAGCACCCTGTGTATTGTCAAAAATTAAATTGTATTTCTTATATATAATACCAATCAATAAATTTCTTAAACTCTAAATTGATAAAATGAAAAGCATTTTCTTCATAAAACAACTTATTATTTTTAATTTTTATGTATTTGTTTGGAATAAAATTACGTTAACATGCAAATAATATGGTCAAATATTTTATACTGAAGAATTCACTGTAGTACTGTCCTCCCATTGTTCATCGATTTGCTTGAGCGGGCCCAGTAATGTCTTCATTGTGAGACTTATTGTTACTGTGTTTGGCATATCAAATACGTCACGGGTAGCTTGCCAGGCTTTGCCCTGTTGGCGAGATACTCTCAGTAGCTTGCCAGGCTCTCTGAGAGGGGTGAAGGAATTGAATCTGGGCCGATCAGGTCGGCATTGGCCACGTGCAAGGCAAACACCCTACCTGCTGTGCTATCGCTCCAGCCCCAAAAGGTGCAGAATAAAGAAAATTATTTAACATAAAATGTAAAATCTGAAATGCTAACCACATAATGTTTATATCTAAGCAATTATTTATTTTTCTTTTTTGAGTCACACCAGGCAATGCACAGGAATTACTCCTGGTTCATACACTCAGGAATTACTCCTGGCGGTGCACGGGGGACCATATGGGATGCTGGGAATTGAACCTAGGTCGGCTGCACGCAAGGCAAATGCCCTACCCGCTGTGGTATTGCTCCAGCTCCCTCTAAGCAATATTTTGGTTAATGAAAATATTTATTAAGAAAATTAAATGTATTGAAAACTGATACTAAAATTAGTACACAGATATATTAAGTAATCGAATAGTTCTTTGTATAGTAAGTAACTGAACAGTTCTTTGCATAGTAAGATTTTGTGAGGCATTGAATATTATGACGATAATGCACTTTTTTTAGCAATCAGATCACGATCATTATTTGTACTAGTATATACTATACATAGAAACATTACTAGCTCATAGAAATCTCTTGACACTTGTATATTCCGTCCCATCTAGCCCTTGTAACCACAGAATTATTTCCTACTTGCCATCTCACGACCTACACATAATGCATCCCTTTATGCCCCTATGTATATAACCACTATCCTCCTAAAAAGCATTGTCAAATGCCCACCAGTTTGTGACCCACATGGATGGTCTCCCAGTTTATCCCTGACACTCATATCTTTTGAACCATGAGCCCTAGATTTTGTTAGCATCTCCATGCTGCCAGTATTCCCATGGTTGCAGGACAGCTACAGCAGTCAGTTAAATTCCCCCAAGAAGACAATCATCGATTTGCTCGAGCGGGCCCAGTAACGTCTCCATTGGAGACTTTGTTGTTACTATGTCTGGCATATCAAATACATCACGGGGGGCTGGAGCGATAGGACAGCGGTAGGGCGTTTGCCTTACAAGCGGCCAACATGGCTGACCCAAGAAAACAATGTATCCAGTTAATAATATTGGTCCCATTCTGTGTCTCTGTGAGTTAAGCGAGCTATATTCTATTTTACATCTTGGGCAAAATTTATTTTCTAGTGGATTATAGGAGAGAAAAAAAATCCATGACATTTTAACTGTGAATGTTAACATTTTCATTTTGACCTTTGTTCCAAATTGTCTTTATTAACGCACCATGAATTACAAAGCTATTCACAGTTGGGTTTTAGGCATACAATGTTCCATCACCAAGCCCATCACAAGTTTCAACTTCCCTCTGCCTTTCAGTGTTCCCAAGTTTTCTGGCCCAAACCTTCCCCCACCTGCCCTATCAACAGGCCCCTTTTCAAGTTTGGTTATTAAAGTTTGAGTCTCATGATTTCAGTGTGCTTGACTCTGTAGATTGAATATTTAGCTCTACAAGTCATGTGCATCATGTGTTGTACACACTGAACACCACCCATGGTCCTTGACCCTGGTGCTGTTGCTTCTCATCTGTCTCTTCACACCCACCCCTCCCTGAACTCTCTTTCCTTCTCCTCCCTATACTTTGAGACCAAGGGTGATCTGGGCACCCCCTCCCCTTTAAACCATTGTCTTTCCTTATCCTGTGAGATCATGCAGTTTGCTACAACATGGATGGAACTGGAAGACATGTGAAATGAAGTAAGCCAGAAGCAGAGGGAAAAACAGAAGATATCATTTATATGAGTAAGAGTAACTGAATGAGGAAAGGGAGGATGGATTAGAATTGCTTATTGTGTATTCTATGGAAAATCATGTTTCCGAATTTGGTTTAAGGGGGTATGTCTGAATCACCCCTGATCTCAAAGTAGAGGGAGGAGAAGGAGAGGCTGCCGTTTTGTACTTTCAATAGGCTATTCAGTGGGTGAAATCATTCTATGACATGGGCCAGCTTTTTGATATTTTTCTAACCCGAACATAATAAATACTGTGGTTTTATTAATACTGGAAACCCCTAAAAGTATTTTTTCAGTGGGCAGGAGACACTACAGCAGTTCGGTCTGTACTATGCAACTCTCTGACTCTATACCACATGATATCCCAAGCATTGCTGGGTGGAGCTGGGGAGAGCCCCGGCATCAGTGACATGGCAGGGAAATCCCTGATCTACAGGGCACAAGCAGTGCCACTGATCACACATCCCAGCACTGACACACCAGCCCTTTTGGCCAGATATCTCCAGCAGTGACTCATGAGACACTTAAGCATCACTTGGGAGATACACCCCAAAAGGAGAAAAAGGTTTCAGAATTTTTCTCTCTTGCTTATTTCCTCAAAACTTGGAAAATGAATCAATAGGTGCTTGACAAACTATTTCTGGGTACTGTTGAGAGTAACTACAGCTGTTACTCTCCCGCTTTATATCATTTCTGACTCAGTCTCTTTTTTAGGATTGCTTATTGTGTATTCTATGAGAAATTACAAATCACAAAATCACAAATCATCCTGTTAATCGTCGATTGCCTCGAGCAGGCCCCAGTAACGTCTCCTTCATCCTAGCCCTGAGATTATATGCAAGGCTCTTTAGGAGAATGAAACCCATCATTGTTACTGGTATTTGGCATATTGGGTACGCCACAGGGAAATCATGTTTACAAATTTGATAATTCATCATTAATTGCACAAATTCTGATGAGGATGGAAAGAAATGGAGTGAAAATGAGAACTCACGACTGCTACTCCCGGAAGGGAGCATAAAATGAGGCTTCCAAAACCATGCTACTGGACTCCGTGCCAGGCTGTTTTTATTCGGGGTTCCCCAGAGCGGGGTGGGTGAGAGCCCTACCCACCCCAAGGGACCCAGCCCCAGCAGGTGACCTCCACTACCCAACTGCTGCTAGGCTCTGGGTCACATTCCAGACTGTGTGGCCACTTTGCAGCCGTGTGACACAATATAAGACACTTCTTACCCATTTTTCACAATTACCACAACATATTTGATGGGGTTCAGACAGGAGGCAACAAATCATAGGCAACAAATCATCTGATATATATATATATATATATATATATATATATATATATCAGAGAGCCCAGCAAGCTACCAAAAGTATCCCGCCTACACGAGCAGAGCCTGGTAAGCTCCCCTCGGTGTATTCGATATGCCCAAACCAATAACAATAACAGTTCTCATTCCCATGACCCTGAAAGAGCCTCCAATTATTGGGAAAGATGAGTAAGGAGAGACTGAAAAAATCTCAGGGCTGGGATGAATAGAAACATTACTGGCACCCACTGGAGCAAATCAACAAACAATGGGATGACGGTGATTGGTGATATAAAGAAATAATGGAGGGTGTTTTGCACCAGTCATCTTTGGTGGTTGGTGTGATTTTTTTCATATAGGTCACTAACAAGGATTTGTGCTGGGAAAATGGCTCAACTCTGAGACTGATACAAAGAACATGGAAATATTTTCTATTTCCAACTTCCAAATTCCTCATTTTCATTAAAATAATCTGAATTCATATATTCCTTCAAAAAATTTTATAGCAGTCATTTATGGGGCTTTCATTAATCAGTGTAATTTTTTTTGGAACTATCAAGAAACTCCCCAAGCACACTCAAGTAATTCTCCCCACCCCCCCAAATTAGGACAAATTGTCAGTGTAGGCAGCTGACACTTAGCCAAAGGTCCTGATATTTGAAATCTTTGAGTAAAATTTCCTTGTGGAGAGAAAGAAATGAGTCCATTTCAATCCTACTTTGGCCACTAGAGGTTAGGTTTGAAATTTTCTTGGAGAAGCAGAGCTCCTGGGTCCTTGGGAATTTGAGACTCTGTAAACACGCAGGGGACTCAAACTTACAATTTTAATGAGTTTTCTTGTAAAGCATTTTTAAGTTGATCTGACGTAATGATCACACATAGTTATTTGGTGTTTTAGTATTATGTACATCAGAAAAATTATGGGCAAATATTTCTTTTTTAATAGATTCAAGAACATAAAATATGAGTTAATTTCATTAAATCTGCTAAATAATGGGATATTAATTAAATTTGACAATGTTGTTACTATTAGTCATATAATTTGAAAAGAGGTAAATACTAACATATTGCTACCAATATATTAAAGCATTATCTTATTGCTATACCACATAGCCTAATAAAATTGAACTCTGAATGAGGAATAACAAAAATTCATTTAAAATAAATCTTTGTTAGTGGTGTGGCAATTTAAAAGTTTTAAATATTATGAAAGTAGACTCACAGCATGACAATTGCTTGGTTTTAAATTATAATTTCTAAGTCACTCACATATCTTTGTGATATCATTTCGCAGATGTGAGATTGTCAATTATAAAATTGGCCACGAGAGAGAATTCTTTATGTAATTCTTGACTTTCAAAACCAACTTTCATGAGCCAGAGAGATAGTACAGTGGGACCAATGCTTGCCTTGCACTGACATGGGCCCTGAGTATGGGCCCTGAGTACCACCAGGAGTGATCTCTGAGTATACAACCAATAGTAAACCCTCAGAAAATAAATATTCCTCTGCCCAGAGCTTTAGCATAATGGGGCAAAAGTGGAGCTTGTTGAGATCACACTCTCTCTCAGGAAGTGAGATTTTTTTCCTGATAATATAATCTTCCTCAATAAATAACTTGAGGGAAGGAAGTATCAGGAAACCCAGACAAAGGCAAAGTTAGAGCCAAGGGATCTGGAAGGATAGGTCAGGGCTCAGGCTCTCTGGCCCTGCCTGATGTCCTCCCTGGTTTGACCCACAGCATCGCATATGTGCATAACCTGTGTCAGAGCCAGAAGAAAGCCCTGACACAGCAGGATGCGGTCCATGAACAACTGTTAGAACAACTTGAGTTAAACCCCGGAAGACTTGCCCTGACAGTCCATGTTTCGATGTATCTTCCTGTACTGTTCTTAGGCTACTATGCTCAGCACACTGGTGAAACAAATTTAAATTTAAAAGAAATGTCTCTTCAACATCAAATTGAGATAAAGTTTCTAAGAGCTCACTGATAGATGAGGAGTAGACACAAGAATTTATTTACTCCATTTATAAATAAACCCAAGGCTCATTTTAAGTATGAATGAACAGATAAAAAAGGCAACAGACTGGGTAAGGAATGCATTTCAACTCAAAGAATAAAAAATATTTCATTTTCATCAAATACCTATCCCTCCGCCAGTGCCCATTTCCCACCACCATGGATCCCAGTATTCCTCTCACATCATTGTATAATTGAAACCCAAGCACAAAAATGTGTAAGTCTGCAACTGTACCTCATGATGTCTCACTATTAAAAATTTTTTTAAAAAATTTCATTTTCAACATTCTTCTAAGAAGCTAGTTTTTAAAATATTTCACCTGGAAAAATTGTATTGGACAATGCTACTTGGACAATATCATCATATTCAAGAAAACAAAATTCCTATCAAATGAAAGAGGACATGAAATTATGTAAGACTAAGGTCAGAATGGGAGGTGACAAAATGGTATGACATAAGAAAGAAAAGAAAATGTTATTAGAAATATAAACATTCAGTAGTACTATTTAAAAATCACTTGAAGTCATTAGAGAGCAGAATCATATTTAATGCAAATGGCAATGAATGAGTCCAGAAGTGAAGCCTGATTGAAATCTGAGCTATTTAGACAGATAATTTTTCCACACTCCTCTGTCATCCCTCCTGTAGTATCTCCTGGGATTTCCATAAATGTTGTATTAAATGAATGAATAAAAACAACTATTGCTTATGATTTACACACATTGGTGCTAGAGCATAGATGAAAAGTATATTGAATAATACAGAGTAAAACCTTCTCTTAAAAAACAGAACTTGACCTTAGCAGATAGATTTTTTAAAAGGACTGAGGTGCATGATGATGATGAAAACTAACCTCTTCAAAATGTGTTGACAAACTTATCAGTTTAGTAAGTAAGTAAGTAAGTAAAGGCCCTCCCGTTGATCATCGATTTGCTCGAGCGGGCCCAGTAACGTCTCCATTGGAGATTTTGTTGTTACTGTGTCTGGCATATCGAATACGTCACAGGGAGCTTGCCAGGCTCTGCCATGCGGGCGAGATGCTCTCAGTAGCTTGCCGGGCTCTCTGAGAGGGGCAGAGGAATCGAACTCAGGTCGGCCATGTTGGCTGCGTGCAAGGCAAACACCCTACCACTGTGCTATCAGTTTATTAAAAATAATGATTAGGATCCCTATATTGCAATCTAATTAGTTAAAGTGTGATTAAAAACTTTGATATTAGACCATAATACATAGAATATTCACCATCACGATCACGAACATCCTGTTGTTCGTCAATTGCCTCGAGCAGGCCCCAGTAATGTCTCCTTCATCCTAGCCTGAGATTTTTTAAAAAGTGCCATATTCAAGGCTCTTTCAGAGTTAGGAGAATGAGACCCATCATTGTTACTGGTATTTGGCACATGGGGTACGCCATGGGGAATTTGCCAGACTCTGCCGTGTGGGCAAGTTACATTCGGTAGCCTGCCAGTTTGTCCAGAGAATAATCAAGGAAACAGAATGCAGAACACTCCGTGATACTAACTTTAGAGAATTTTCAATTGACTAAAGAAAGAAAAACATATGCATAAATGGAACTATAAAAAATGAAAAGTGCCTGGATTATGAAAAATATAGAAAAAATGCACATAACTGTGATAGAGAAAATATTTGCTTACTAGACAGTTGGAAGCTGGTCATAAATATAAACCACATTCAACACAAACACACACACACACACACACCTGCACACACAAAATCAACTCCATTTTCCAAGAAGACATGAAACTTGTCAATGGGCAGTCCAAAATAGGAAGTGATGCAGTTCTCAACCGCCCGGAAAGGAGAGCAGTCTACAATATCTATTCCAAAACAAATTCTATGGACAAGACATTTTTTACAACCCAAAAACTTCAAGGCAATCAGAGCATTTACATAAGAGTTAGAAGACACAAAATCACTTGAGACAGAGGCAAGAAGTTGTTGGGGGAACAAGAATCTTTTTTAAAAAAAATGACTCTGAATGATTTTCTTTTCATGTACTACTATAGAATGAGAATTCAAAGTTCCATAAATTTAAGTGACTTGTGAGATCTCTGGCTGAGGTGAAAATTAGGATCATAAATTGAAGCCTAACAATGTAGTATCATATTCTATTTTTTGGAATGGGAAGGAATGGGAGTAAAGATAGACGGTCGGCAACTACACCACCTTCGCTTCGCTGATGACATCGTTCTAGTAACACCAAACATTAGCCAAGTGGCACAAATGCTGGCATACTTTGGCTCTGAGTGTGGAAAGGCCGGACTCCAGCTGAATCTCATGAAGACAATATTTATGAGAAACAGTCTCATTACTGATGTTCTATTTGCTCTCAATAGAACAAACATCTCCAAATGCAACAGTTATGTGTACCTAGGTTGAGGGGTCAACATGATGAATGACCAGGCACTGAGCTGCGCAGGAGGAAGAGAATGGCTTGGAACGCCTTCAAGAGTGTCGAAGAAATAGCTAAGAGGATGAAGAACCTCTGGATCAGGGCACATCTCTTCGATTCCACTGTTCTTTCTGCATTAACATGGGCCGCAGAGACCTGGCCCTACGAAAACAGGATGAGAATGCTATTCGGGTCTCCTTAAGAGGAATCGAAAGAGCTATGCTTGGAGTATCACGCTTCACTCAAATGAGAGAAAGAATCCAGAGTTCCAATCTGTTTAAGGTCAAGAATCAGGGATGTTGTCTCATTTGCCAAGGCATCAAAAATCAGATGGGCTGGACATGTAATGAGATTTGGAGACCACCACTGGACTAGAGCCGTTACCGACTGGATTCCATGGGACATCAAAAGACTGCTTGGCTGCCCACCTACAAGATAGTCAGACTTCTTTGCCAAGACGCTTAATGATCGGTTTGAGGCCCTTCATGTTCCTATAACAAGCTAACGCCATTGGGTACACTAGCACGCGACAGGGACAAATGGAGATATTACTGGCACCCACTCATGCAAATCTATGAGTAACAGGATGGCAAGTGATCAAGTGATTCTATTTTCATATTTCATGGTTATGTGAATCTAGTGCAAATGTCTTCCCCCTCTCCAATTCACAATGTTCATATACATAGCGAGAAGAGCTTAATTAGTTTTTTTTTTTTTGTAGAAAGTGAAAAGTTTATTGGGAAGGAGGAAAGCAAAAGGAACTCCCCATGTGGGGAGGAACTTAGTATAGGACTAAGTTGAATATATCAGTCTTAATGTGTTATTAAGGAAAGTAAGTCATAGTTTCTTAAAAGTATTTAGTGCATGCCATACACGTGAAGAACACTTGTATGAAAAAAGTTCTTTATTGCTATAAGTGCTATTATTATTTGCATACTAAACAAATTTGATTCATCTATTGCAATTAGAAAATATTTTCTTCAGGAGCTGAAGCAATTGTATAGCAATAAAACACTTGCCTTGTATATGACCCACCACATTAACAAACAACTCAATTTAACTGAACATTTAACAAGAATTTAACAAGAAGGGTTTAAATCTTGGAATGGAATGAACACAATTCTTCACTAACAGATAATACGTACATATAGAAATTTAAGGAACGTCTCTAATTTTATTGCAATTTATAAAAATAGTTAAGCTCTTTGAATGAATTTTAGTGTCAATAAATAAAAATTAGTGTTATTTACAAATACTGACACAAAAGCAGACTAATTTTAAAATACAATTTAGAATGAGAGATACAGAAATAAATACCAAAAATTAATGTATATTCCATTGCACTAAAAATATGTATCATTGACGAGACAATTATATTTCCATTGTTTGGGGTTTATTGTTTTGCTATGCTTTAATGCCAGGAATGCATATAGGACCTCATACTGAAGTTTGTCCTGTTTTATATCTGGGATAAAGCCATGGCTCTACTTGCTTAAAAAATTTTGAAGATTTAAATCTAAGCAAGATAGAATCCTAGTGGCCATTGGGAGACATTATGCATCTAAGAGACAATTCTCCTCTACTTGATTTGGAAATTCTTGCAATTCAAACCAAAAACTCAGTATGTATGTTTTAGTGAGAAATGGAATATAAAATGTGTACGAATATATAAAGTTCCATGGTATCCCCCAATCTGGATAGATAGAGGGAGAAAGTTAGAGTTCTGATATAAAATTGAGTCTAATACTATAATCATGAACACTTCAGCAGATTATAAACTTCCACACCTGGGGCTGGAGCAATAGTACAATGGGTAGGGCATTTGCCTTACAAGTGGCAGACTCAGGTTCAATTCCCAGCATCCCATATGTTCCCCTGAGCACCGCCAGGAGTAATTCCTGAGTGCAAAGCCAGGAGTAACCCCTGTGCATTGCTGGGTGTGACCCGCACCTCAAAAAAAACCAACCTCTCACACCTATATTCTCATCTGATTCCTGACAAGATGGTGCTAAAATTTGCTGAAAAAAAAACTCATATGATGCAATTAATGATACTAGTACAATGGCTTTTCAGTGAATAAAATGAACAAAGATTCTACAGCACACCATCAGCACATACTATCTTCTAAATAACAAGCAGAAACTACTAAAAAAATTCAAGTTCTAACCATATAAATAATATTTTAATAGATTTTTGGTTGTATTTTATGTACATAAGTCAACTTTTATTATGTTTTCAAGCAAGACTATTTGAATGTACTGTTTGATAAGAATTGCTTAATTTCTTCTTGTACATTGATGTTTGATGGTGTCCTCAGATCATGCAGAAATGGATAGAATAGATATTTTGAAAACTAAGTATAGGTAAATGTTACATATTTCCCTTAGCTCTTTTATGAAGGCTTCTTTTCCATGATTTCTATTTATTTTATCCAAAAATTTATTTTCTACTTTGAAAGCAAACTTTCAGTACTCATTCTCTTTTCTAATTTTATATTCTGCTAAATACATGTAAGATGCTTTCTATTCTAATATAGTAGCATGTTTGTGGAAGTACCTTTTCCTTATTTGTGAGGGATCTGTTCCACTTCTTAGCAAAGAAATCTTTTAAAGAATATTTTAAATATCATTTTATTTATTTCATTAATTTTGCCCATTTAAAACTGGTATCTCTGAGAATCTCACTGATTATTACTTAAAACATCCCTTCCTTATGAGTGGCAAATAGGTCCACTACATCTGAAATGGTAAATTAAGGAAGATAACGAGGTTTTTTAAGGGTGACATTACTATATGTGAATTAAAGCCAAAAGAAGTTGAAAAACATTAATGGAAATTCAAACAACCAAAGAGTGCTGATTGTCAGAGGGTTTTGCTCAGTTTCTAAACATCAAGTAATATCTAAGAGAACAGCAGAACTTATTGAAAATAAGTCTCATATGCATATCACCCTCACATAAAAATTGTAAGTCACTAACCTGACTGGTTTTAAATAGCAAAGCTTAATTTATGTTACTCTCAAACTTCTTAATCTTAATCTGTTGCATTTACAACAGATTATAAAGTTCAGTTTAGGTATTTTTGATACTTTATTACCCAACAGTATATAAACACAACGTTCCCATTCAAATGTTTGTGATAATCCTTTTTGATATACTGAAATTTCCTGATAGGTTACATTGTGATTGCCCAATAGAATTTGAAATTCTTTCCCAACAAAGAATACATAAATGTCATCAACACAGATATGCTTTATTTCCCTTAAAAACCTTTCGTACGGCTGACTTAACGGCTTTATTTCTCAGGCTATAGATCATTGGATTGAATGTTGGTGGAACTACTGTATACATGACAGTGAGCAAAATGTCTGACACAGTTGGAGAGTTCGAATGAGATTTTAAGTACTCAAAGGCACCAGTAGAAAGAAATAATAAGACAACAACCAGGTGAGGAATGCAAGTGGAAAAGGCCTTGGCTCTGCCCTCAGCAGATGGCATCTTCAGTACAGAAGAAAATATGTGCATGTAGGAAAATCCAATAAAGATGATACAAAGAAATGCCCCCAAAGACAGGAAGACAGTGACACCAACCTCATAAACATAGTCATTAGAACAGGAGAGTTTCAAGATCTGAGGAATATCACAGAAGAACTGGTGAATGATGCGGGGACCACATAATTTTACGGAGAAAGTAGCTGTTGTATGCATGACTCCAGATATGGTCCCACTCACCCAGACGCCAACGACCCCGTGGACACAGGTTCTTACATTCATAATGATTTCGTAGCGAAGGGGCACACAGATGGCCACGTAGCGGTCATAGGACATCAACGTGAGCATGTACATCTCAGCACAAGCACAGAGGGTGAACACAAAGCACTGAAAAACGCATTCCCAGAAAGAAATGTTCCCACTCTGCAAAAAAGAGTTGTAAAGGTATCTCGGCACAGTCACGGAAATGTAGCAGAGATCCAACAAGGAGAGATGCTTCAGGAAGAAATACATGGGGGACTGGAGACTGTCATCCAGGGAAGTTGTGGTGATGATGAGCATGTTGCCAGTTAAAGCCAACAAGTACAGAATAAAGAACAGAGAAGCATAGAATAATTCTAGTTCCGGCTTGGTAGAAAATCCAATGAGGAGAAACCCAGTTGTCGTGAAATTAGCCATAGTGTTTGTTAACTTCTTACAGATGTTGTAGCAGATCACAGGTCCTGCATGGATGCAGTACTCTCCAAATTCTGTAGTGTTGTAAAACAATGATAAATTAAACAAACCTGTAAATTAAAAAAGTAACTATAAATCTCTTCATAAATATAAAAATATTAAATATGCGATAGTGCCTAGCAAATAATGATGATGTAAAAGTAATCCTTGTATGAACCATAATCATCAATTAACTAAAATCCTATGAATTAATCTGATATAATATATTTTGGTTGAAAATGAATATATGTCCAATTAAGATGTGTACATATACTTTTTGTCATTTAAAATAATTTTAATTTAATAAAAACCAAGAGAACTATGAATTATGAAGTAATTTTTATTAAATATATTAAGTTTTTTGTACACAATATACTCATAATCATTCGATTACTATTTTTTATGAAAAAATCTAAAATATATAATACCATGATCAAGTTTGTACATATATTCTGAAAAATAAGAGTACTTAATAGAAAAAATGGTCTGTAAGATAAAATAAGTTCATTTGCCAATTAAATAGCATTTTCATGTAATTAATGAATAATCCACTTTTAAGAAAATTTGTTCAGGTCACTGGATGTCTCAGAGTGCTAGAATGATGAAGTACTCACGCATGAGTGAAGCTCTCAAATTAATTCTATGCACTGGCAAAAAATAAAGTGATAAAAAAGAACACTAAATTCATTTAAAATTACTATAGAAAATTATTACAGTAGTAAAAACAGACAAATCCTAAATTGAAATTAATATAAGACTTTAGAATGCTTGAAAATGATGACTATAAGAGGCCAAGAATATTATACCTAGGATATCAAAATACATAAATTAATTGGGTAGAAGCAGCCACTAAAATACTAGAAGAAAATAAGACCATAACAAGCTATTAGTTCTGTGTAAGGAAGATATGAGTATGTTTATGCTGATTAAAAGATTTTCAACTAAATCAGAGACATACACAAAAAAATGATTCTGCTTTTAGCTTTTTAAATTAAACAAAAAAAATTCCAAGGATGAGGGCTGGAGCGATAACACAGCAGGTAGGGCATTTGTCTTTCACGTGACCGACACGGGTTCAATTCCCAGCATCCCCTCTGGTCCCCTGAGTAATTCCTGAGTGCATGAACCAGGAGTAGCCACTGGGTGTGACCCAAAAAGAAAAAAAAATTCCAAGGATGAGACTGTATTGATTTAAACTGAAGGTAAGATAGTTTCCTTGCATCTGTTATATTCCAAATATTTACACTGGGAAAAGATTCAAGTCTGAACTGGATAAGAACAGCATCTCCCATAACTCAAAAACACAGCACATATCCAATTTAATATTTCTGGAAATCAATTCACTCTCATTGTTTTTAATTATCTGTATTTGTGTTGCAAGGAGTCATGAAGTAAGAACTTTTAATTAAACCTAGTCACTTTGTACTGATATACCAATATAAAAAGTCTTTGAAGATAATGCTTCTTGATATCATAAGGTTTAAGCATTCTTCTCTTGCTTTTCCAACTCACCAGGTCAATTTCCGTAGCGTTCAGCAACATCTTCCATATCTATATACTTGGGGGCATGTTGCTTAATTTTCTAGATAAAAACCAACAAAAAGAACTTAATTTATGCTCATGGAAATATTGCTCATTTACCCTAAAATCTGCTAGGGACATGGGCACGTACCCGGGGGGAAAAAATAACATTTAAAATGCATATATAGACCTTGGGCTGGAGCGATAGCACAGCAGGGAGAGCGTTTGCCTTGCACGAGGCCAACCCGGGTTCGATTCCTCCGTCCCTGTCAGAGAGCACAGCAGGCTACTGAGAGCATCCCGCCTGCATGGCAAAGCATGGCAAGTCCCCTTGGCGTATTCGATATGCCAAAAACAGTAACAACAAACCTCACAATAGAGATGTTACTGGTGCCCGCTTGAGCAAATCGATGAACAGTGCTACAGTGTTACCTTAAAATCGTGTGCTTGATTCATATTAAGATCACTTGTGGTCGGGGGGCGTTCCGTACCGTCCTTCATGCCCTACCGAGGTCACCAGTCGCCCCCCGCGAGCGGCTCTCCAGCACGACCATGGCCCCAGAAGCACAAGGACTTAATGCAGAACCCAGCAGCTTGGAGCAGAAAAGTGAACGGACTATGCGTTGATCCAGCCCATCAAGTCTGCCGGAGGGGAAAGGGTGTTGCCCCATTCGCCCTCTCCTCTCTGGAAAGAAAGATGGCGGCCACATGGGAGCCTTGTGGACAGCAGGTATGAGCCGGGAGTGTGGGGGCGACTAAAACCTCATGGGAAGGGGGGCGTTTCGCTCCGCCCTTCACGCCCTACCGAGGCCACCGGTTGCCCCCCGCAAGCGGCTCTCCAGCACGGCCACGTCTCCAGTGCACAGAGACCAATTTCTTAACTATCTGACTTTCAGTAGAAACACTTCCAGGGTCAATAGGTAAAATAGCAGAAATCCAAAACCAACATTTAATTCTTGAACCCAGCTGTAGAAAGCAAATCACTTCACAATGCTTTTTCAGCATGTCTGATTTGGGGGGGGGGGGGTAAACTCTAAATAATAGTGGTGAATCTTTTATTGAAACAATGAATCTAATCAAAGCAGATAGAGTGTTAACTAGAATTCATCTGCCTCACAGGGACGGGGAGGGGTGGGGGGTGGGGTTTTATTGGGGTTCTTCATGGTAAAAAATAAGTATTGGTAAAGGGAAATGTGTTTGATATTTGCATGACTGAGACCTAAACCTGAAAGCTTTGTAACCTTTCCCACAGTGATTCAATAAATAAATTTTAAAAAAAAGATCACTTGTAATCACTTGTCATCCCACTGTTTGTCGATTTTCTCAAGCAGGCGCCAGTAATGTCTCCATTCGACCCTGTCGCATGCTAATGTAACCCAATGATATCTGCTCATTCCTGGAAAAATATGAAGAGAAATAAGAAAATGTAATGAAAACAAACTCATTGTCTTAAGATAGGCCCAATTTAGAAGAGTGACATCGATTCATTCCAAACTCACAATCCATATGTATGTCTTCCAACCAGTGCATGCCTCTGTATCCCTAAATTTGCAGAAAACACTCATATTAAATAAGTTTTAAGTCCATGGTTTCTAAAACAGTTGACTACAGAAAGTAATAGTTTCTGTGAGAAAATTACAGTTTATTAATAAAGATGTAGCCTTGTACTATTTGAGCTCAAGAAAAGTTAAAAGCATTGACATCTTCCAAACTTTAGCTTATTCAATTTTATTGCTTGGATACAATCATTAAAATTTACTTAAATTTTAGAAATCATACATTTAAGTGTCAGCAAATAAATGTATTGGGGCCAGCACAACACAGTGATGGTTTGGATGCATGCTATTATCTCCCTTAGGTGCCATCTGTTGATCATTCTCTTCTTGGGTGAAATTTCAAAATGCCTCTAGCTATGTACTTTCAGTATGAATAACAAATAATTAAGTGTTTACTTAAACTTAGTATGTGTAAGTATTTGTTTACTTAAACTTAGTATTTGTAAGTATACTTAATTGTTTACTTAAATCAGTGTTTGCATAGTGGACAATGTCATTCTCTGAAGGGCAGGGGCTGGGAGGTAGATATTAAATTTAGAGGACTCTTGTTGCTTTGGGAGAAAGTTCTGTTTAGTAATTTTTAGATTTTGAGGGCTGATTTCTTTTCTGAAAAATGGTGTTGAGGGTCTGGAGCGATAGTACAATGGGTAGGGCGTTTGCCTTGCACACTGCTGATCAGGGTTCAATTCCCAGCATCCCAATTGATCCCCTGAGCACCTCCAGGAGTGATTCCTGAGTGCAGAGCCAGGAGCAACCCCTGAGCATCGCTGGGTGAGACCCAAAAAGCAAAAAAAAAAAAAAAGTGCTGAGTTTTGAGTTTTGTTTGCCTTTTTATCTGACAAATGGTTGGCAAACTGAGTAGGTTTTCCCTGTCTAGTAGGTGAGGCAGATGATTTTTAAATATAACTAATGTTTCACAATACACTATGAATTTTCACATTATTTTTGTTATTTATACTTTACTCTCCACTTTTAAATATTTTAACCATTCTCATATCCAGTTTTCTTAAATTTCTTTTCTGTCAGAATTCCTTCTATCCCTTCCCAAGGTAGAAGTCATATGCCTAAAATGATTGGATATTAAAAGAAGCCTGATCTCATCAGACTGACCAAGTTTACCTAGAGTTACCTTTGTACAAGGAAATGTGGTTATTTGTGGAAAAGAAAATGTGGTCACCCACGCACTATAATTTTTATATTTTTTCATTTGAACAGTATGCTTGCACTCTCTAACATGGAAAGTATTTCACGAGGTTTGGAAATTAATTTTATAAGCATCCATGAAGTTAAACAATAGAGCAATAACAAATTCTCTCAATTGATCCACACATTCACACTGAATTACTTCTTGTTTGTCTATATAAAGAGAGAAACTAGGGATTAGGATATTAACTCCAGTTGGTCATTCCAAAATAGGTTGCTTACAATGTTGTCTCCCAGACAGTCAGTTTTCATTGATGTTTCTAGCTTATTCATTTTCTTTCATTTTTCAAGTCAAGGACAATGAGATTTTATCTAATCCAGTCAAAAGTACTTAGAAGCATCCCATTGTTCAACCCACTCCGTCTTTCTGGAACTTTGGAACTCACCAGAGTATGGTCAGGAGCCTCTTCCCTCAACATAAGGACAAGCGTCAGTGTGTATAATTCACACTTAGTGAAGGTTTGATCTCTCAAATGAAAAGACCTCAGAAAAAGATCTTCTGTGCAGAGAAAAATAATGAGTCCATTTCAATCCTCCATGGCCCCTAGAGTTTATACCATGAACTTGTCAGGAGAAGAGTCTCTGAACATTTGGAAGTCTTAATAAATTCCCTTGGGACCAAACTTGAAATTATATGCAGTTTTCCTTCAGAATAATTTGTTGCAGTTGATGTAATGTCTGTAGTAAATCATTTGAGTTTTAAATTGTTTGTGCCATAGTAAAAATGTATTAAAAAAACTGTATTGAAAAAAGATTGCAAACTGTTAGGAGAGATGAAGTCATGAAATTTGCCTATAAATGGATAGATATGGAGAATATCATGCTAAGTAAAATGAGTCAGAAAAAAAGAGGGACAGACATAGAAGGACTGCACTCATTTGTGGAGTATAATACAACGTAACATGAGGTTGATGCTTAAGGATAGTAGATACACGGGACAGGAAGATTGCTCCATAGCTGGAAGTCTGCCTCATGAGGAAAAGGCAGAAGGCAACTGGAATTGAGAAGGGATCACTAAGAAAATGATGGCTGGAGGAACCAGTCGGGATGGGAGATGTGTGCTGAAAGTAGATAATGAACCAAGCATGATAACCTCTTAGTATCTGCATTGCAAACCATAATGCTCCATTGTAGAGAGAGAGTATGGGGAATATTGTCTGCCATGGAGGCAGGGGGAGGGTGGGAAAGGGGGGTATACCAAGGATATTGGTGGTGGGGAATGTGCACTGGTGGAGGGATGGATATTTAATCATTGTGTGATTGTAACCCAAACAAACATGAAAGCTTGTAACTATCTCACGGTGATTCAATAAAATTTTTTAAAAAGTACTACAATTTATATTTTGATTTTAGAAGATCCATAGATAATTTAATCAAATCAGTTGGCTACTGTGGGAAATCTCTCAAACTGAATGTGCTAAGATATGGACTGTTAAAGAATCCTGCAGGAAACAGTGTTCCCATGGTACCTATGAAGTAGAAAATAGAGGGAAATTGACACAGTTGGTGGGATTGGTGTTGAAATATTATATACCCAAAACTCAACTATCAATAACATTGCAAGTTACAGTTCTTTAAAATAAAATTTTTAAAAAAAATGTTACTTAAAAATGCATTTTCTTGTTCTACATCATTAATTATCAGGGAGATGCAGATCAAAACCACAATGAGATACCATCTCACACCTCAGAGACTGGCCCACATCCAAAAGAACAAAAGCAACCAATGCTGGCGCGGAAGGGACACTCCTTCACTGTTGGTGGGAATGTCGACTGGTTCAGCCTTTCTGGAAAACAGTATGGACGATTCTCAAAAAATTAGAAATTGAGCTCCCATTTGATCCAGCAATACCACTCCTGGGAATATATCCCAGAGAGGCAAAAATGTATAGTCGAAGTGATATCTGCACTTGTTTGTTCATTGCAGCACTCTTTACAATAGCCAAAACCTGGAAGAAACCTGAATGCCCAAGAACAGATGACTGGTTAAAGAAACTTTGGTACATCTACACAATGGAGTACTATGTAGCTGTTAGAAAAGATGAAGTCATGAAATTTATATACAAGTGGTACAACATGGAAAGTATCATGCTAAGCGAAATGAGTCAGAAAGAGAGGGATAGACATAGAAAGATTGCATTCACCTGGGGGATATAAAGTAACAAAATATGAGATTAATACCCAAGAAAAGCTGAGATCAACACCAGGAGGATTACTCCATAGCTCAGAGGCCAGCCAGGCATTCTAGGGGAAAGGGCAGCTCAGATAGAGAAGGGAGCACCAAATAAAGGGTGTTTGGAGGATCCTCCAAGGAGGGGAGATGCGTGTTGAAAGTAGACTATGGACTGAACATGTTTGCCACTCAAAGCCTCTTTTGAAGACCACAACACCCAAAAGGAGAGAGAGAACACAAGGGATTGCCCTGCCACAGAGGCAGGGTGAGATGGGAGGGATGGGGGTGGGAGGGATATTATCCATGGTGGTGGAAAATGGGCACTGGTGGAGGGATGGGTATTTGATCATTGTATAATCGAAACCCAAGCACAAAAAATTGTAAATCTACAACTGTACCTCATGGTGTTTCACTAAAAATTTAAAAAGAATTAATAAAGAAAAAGGACCAAAAAAAATGCATTTTCTTGATAAGGCCCATTTGTTTTCATTGCTGTGGCTCAGATTCAATTCCCAGGAATCCAGATGGCCCCTACACTTGCCAGAAGTTGAGTGTAAAGCCAGGAGTAAGCCCAGACCACTGGTAGTGTTGTTCCAAAACTCTTTTTTTTTTTTTAATGCATTTGCTTTTGTAAATGAATGGATGCTTTCTGTTGTGTAAAGTCCCCAAATCAAATTACATTCATGACCTCTAGGGCATTGCATTCCTTTTATCCTCATTTTGTGGTGTGCATATCATGGAGAAATATGGGGTTGTCTATTGCTTTGCCTAATGTTTTTCCTTGTTTCATATTGTCTATTTGATGTTCTACCACTAACTTCACTTAATGTGACAATCTCCTGTTCTATCCACATAGTAGGGGAGTGCATTATTTCATCTTACAACAAAATAGTACCTTATTGTGTGTGTGAATATGTGTGTGTGTGTGTGTGTATACCACAACTTATATCCATTGATCTGTGTTCGAGTATTACAGTGGCTTCCATATCCTGACTATTGTAGCAGATGCTACACTGCACTTAGGTTGCACACACCTTTTCGGATATATGTTTTTGTGTTTGAAGGGTAGATGACAAGAAGTGGAATTGCTGGACAAGGAGTTCATTCCTATTTTCTTGTCAAAAATTAATAATGACTTTTATAGAGAAAAATCAGAAATCCCAGCAACAATGAAACAATTTCTTTTTCCTCCAAAATTTTTACCAATACTCATTGCTTCCAGTATTTTTGGATATGTGCCATTTTCACTGCCGTGACATTATATCTTATTGTTGTTTTGATTTGTATTTCCCTGATAATAGTGACAATGAAAACATTTTCCTGTGTATTCTTGAGGGAATTATCTATACATCTCTTCTCTCCTTATTTTCACAGGTTATTGAATTCCTTATTGTTGATATTAATGTAATCTCAGTTCCTACATTTGTTTAGCAAATGGGAACAATTCATTTTGGACTCTGCTGTAAAAAGTTATTTTTATGTATTTTAAAGCAGTTTTATAACATCAGTGATTATTAATATCAATATCAAATTGTGTCCTCCAAATACACATTCTCATTGTATTACCCTTATATCTCCATTAAAAAATTTAATGGGAATTACACAAACTTTTCTCAAAATAAATGTGGTTGTTTTTTCTCCCACATACCTTATTTTTCATGAAAAATGTCACAGCTCTCACATTTTATTTCCGATTAAAAAGTAAAGAACAATAACTGTCTTCATCTCACCCACTTCCGATCAATAACTTACACGCCTCCCCATCACTCACTGCTGTTCTTCTTTCTGCAACTTGGGAGACTCACCAGAGAGCACAGTTAGCAGCTTCTCTCCACATAGAAGCCAGTCGTCAGTCTCAGAGGTTGACCCTTAGATATACTCTGACCTCAGCAAGTAGCTGCCTTTAGAAAAACATCCTTTATGGTTGGACAAAGTCCATGTCAATCCTTCTTGTCCACTAGAAGTTAGGTCGTTATGTCTCAATGGAAGGAGCATAGTTCCTGGATCTCTGGGCCTTTGAAACTGTATAAATGCTTAGGGGTAATATATAGTAATTATATTGAGGTTTCTTACAAAGTATTTTTCTGGTGAGTAGATTTAAGCCAGTTATTTGCAGGTATAGTTTTCTTTATATTCATTCTAAGAAAATTATCGAAAACACTATATGTTATATTTTGATTCAAGAAATTAAAACAAAACAAATAGCAGTACTTCTACATTTAAAAAAAGTTAAAACAACAAAAGGTAAAAAAACTAAATAGATTTTGTTGATTGACTAGTAATTTAATTCATATTTGAATTTATTATAAATCCTAATAGAAGAATAACTTTAATCTGGAATGTAAATATTCATGTTACAAACAATGCATCCAATACATATCTCATAATCTTATCTCACTTTATCACAATCTCATTTAAATTTGAGTAGGGAAACAAAAAATTACCTTAAAAATCAAGTGCAAACAATTGTTTGACTAAAATAAAACTAATACAAATTTATAAAAATGCATTTATTTCTTCAACTAGGCCTTATTTGGAAGGATAGGTTCTATGCACTCCAAATGACAAATTTTGTCTATGTCTCAGATGTTAGTTATTATTTCAAAATTGAGGGCTTTTTTTCTTTTCTTTTATTTTATCATAGAGGAAACATTGTGAAGATTGTTCTAAGTTGGCAGAGGCCATTAAGACATTATTTAGGCTATCACTAACATGTTGTTAAAGGTTAAATGATGTGAGTGTTTATATACATCTCTAAAAATATGTATATATATTTCCCTCTATAATTTGTTGCCTACTCTTTGAACCCCATCAAATGTGGTGTGGTATCTATGAAGAATTGGTAGGGAGTTTACGGCCACATGGTCCAGGAATATGTTCACTCATACAAGAGGTTCGGCCTGAGTGCATGGGAAGTGGCCTTGAGCTTGGCGACTGGATTCTGGAGGTTTTCCACTGCAGGGGTTGCATCCCTTGGGACAGGGAGGGCTGATGGCTTTTCAATCACAAACGTTGCCACAAAATAAAACACAAATGTTTTTAAAATAAACATTTTCTTTCAAACTATCTTCAAACCAATTGTCAAAATGTGCGAGCATTAATTTTTTTCTAAAGAACATACAAAAGGCACATCTAATTCTGCCGTTCCATACCTGCCTCTTTGTTCTTAAACTTGAGTGGTAATTCTTTCCTATTAAACGCTCTTAAAAGCCTATAGCTTTCTCAGAGGACAAGAGCAAGAAAATGTGTTCTCTGAGACCATCAGAGGTAGCATTTCAGATGCAGATTTAAACTCTTGAACACATAAAGCAGGAGTTACCAATACATAGAGAGAGCAAAGAAGGTTGACATTACCCAAAGTTATTTGAGTGACTATAGAAAAATCTCAGAGGCTCAACTTGTGTGATGAATTGGTATTGTTAGAGGAACCACCTCTGCCTCTTCACATATTAGATAAGGAGAAGTAAAGTAGCTCAGTATAAAAAAAAAAAGTCTCAATAGGGTGGTAGAAGTCTAAATCCCTTTAGTGAATCCTAAATGTGGAACCTTAAAAATCATATTCAATAGCTAGCAGGTAACAAAGAAAGATATCCTACAAAGAAATAAAACAAAAGTTTCATTTGGGTTGGATGTTAGATGAAATGACATCTACATTAATTGTAAGTTTGAAAAGTTATAAATTTATAATGATATTTAGAAATATGAGAATCACAAAATTTAGTTTAACTCTGCTTTGTGTAGTGCATAAAGGGGACATATTGTCATAAATACCATATATATTTCCCATTAACAATTAGACAATATAGTAAAAATTTTGTAGGGTATTACTTAATCTGAAATATCAATTATATTTATGTATATGTGAGCCTGCAGGATATTGAGGAACAAATTCTTTGCACCTAATATTTGCTGTTCTTTTTGAAAGAGTATTAAATTTTGTCATTTATTTGTTTCAATGATGAAATTCTACTGAGCAATAAGCCAATAATATATTATGTTAATGTTGATGGCTCTTTAAGTGATTTTTTCAGCTTTTACTATTTTTTAAAAAGTTAATATTTATTGAAGTTTATTTTATTAGTTTCAATAACATGTTTATAATAGTATTATCATATTTAATTCTGATATACAAATTTTTGCACCTCTACCAAAGTGTCAATAACTTTCGTTCATTGTCCTTTTTTAAAAAAAAATGTTTAAAAAAATCGCTATTGTTAGGTCATGCGTTTATGATAATGTGGAAATGTATGATTTTGATGCTTATAGTTATCTCACCTCTTCACCCCATCGTGTCCAAAATCCTCCACCAACAGAATTAGTTGCTCACTTCCAGTCCACCTCGTCGTTCTTCTTTCCCTCACCCCATAACCTGGTACTGTCAGATCTTTAATCAGTGCACCAGGTTTGTTAGCAACTGATATTTTTAATACCCTTCCTTGTTTTATCTATATCCTAGAGATGAATGAGATCATCCAGTGCTTGACCATCTCCCTCAGCCTTATTTCCCTCATAAATAATTTCATTCATTCAAATAGTAATTTGCATCTAATCATGTCTTTAGCCTAGAACATATTTCTCAAATGTGAAGTTTTCCAATCATAAGACTTGACACAAAATAGGAAATACTGTTACTATGTAATTTTTTTCTTTCAGAACTAAATTCCAGCAAGCAGACAATGAATGTCACCTTTATGAATCAAAACTAGTTCAAAAATATCTCCTTTTAAGTCCTCTATTCATCAAATGTTTCTGTGTCACTGAATTGATTCCTGGACAATTTCTACTGAATAAAGCTCCATTGTTGACTGATAATATGAGAAAGCAGCAAGGAATATGTTCTCTGTGAGAATTAGAAGTTAGAAATGAAGGTGTAGATTCCCAAGTTGTTAAATCAAGACTGAATAATTAAATAAGAGTGAAAGAGTCAAGGATACAATACGCAACTAAGGAGTTTGCCTTACAAGCAACCAAACCCCATTTTGATCTATGGTAAAACTTATGGAAAGAAAGTTTAATATTCAGATTTAATCTTCTAGAACCTAACAATGTGGCATTATATTCTAATTTCCATTTCATAGTTTTGTGAGTCTTAAACCAATTGCTTACCATTCCCTAGTTCAGATTCTTCATATACATTGTGAGAAAAAAATAAATCTGAAAGTGAAATGGAGATGAGTAAAAAACCCACCTTGTTTGAGATTCACTTATCATTATGATTTTAACAATAATTATATTACATTAAATAACTAGGATTCAAATATACTTTGAACTCACTCTTATTTTAAGACACTCTACTTGTAATGAAATAGCAAAGGCCCAAGGGCAACGGAAACTGAGAAATTGAATAAGAAATTTCCCACAGGGGGATGGAGCCATCGCATAATGGGTAGGGCGTATGCCTGGCACGCGGCTCACACGGGTTCGATTCACAACATCCCATATGGTCCCCCAAGCACTACCAGGAGCAACTCCTGAGTGTATGAGCCTGGAGTAACCCCTGTGCATCACGACTGTGACCCCAAAAAGCAAAATTAAAAAAAAGAAATTTCTCACCTAGGGGAGTGAGAAAGGGGGAACAGAACAAGAATGGAAGGAAGTGGGCTCTGCTGGAGGGTGTATTGCAGGCATGTGTTATCCATGGAACCTTACCTTCAACTGCACTGTGAGAGAGATTACAGTAGGGAAAGCTGGGAAGGCATTTTGCCTGGGATGTGCCCCACCCAGGACTCAGGTTAGATCCTCTGCCCCTATATGATCCTCTACCCCCAACAGCAGTGACCCTGATTGCAGAGCCAGGAATAAGCCCTAAGCAGTTCCAGGTGTACCCCCAAAACAAAATGTTTTAATGTTAAAAAAATGATGCTTTACTTGAACATATGTCTAAAAGTCCTGAACAGCATAAAAAAATCAACAAAGCATTAAAATTCTGGAATGGAAAAAATAAGACCCTTATGAAAATGAACTGGATAAAAAGAAAATGAACTGGATAAAAAGAAAATGTTAACTGTAGGATAACATTGCCACAAGTAGCTTAGGCTTATTTGACTTACTCCCATCACAGTGCTCCCATTCCTCTATGTTTATTTGTAACCTCTTTCTTTGTGCTCTGTTGACTTGTAAATATTGTTTTCCTCTTCTCCCTAAGTTCTTTCATAGCTTATTTGGAGCAATGTCCTTTTATTTTTTTGTTATAAAAGACTTAGTTTTCTAATTAGAAAGTATTTGAAACAATTTAACAATGAAGGAAAATTTTAGATCTGATAGTCTACTACAAAATAAGAACTGTGATATTTACATCGTATGTATTTTTGAAGCCCATTATCTAAATTTAAACACAAAATGTTAATATAGTGAATTTAATTTTTCATTCAATATAGTATTTGAAGTCCTAGTCACAGCAAATACATAAGAAAAAAATATAGAAATTGGGAAAAAATGTAGCAAATTTGTCATTATAAATGGCATAATAATATGTATAGAAAACTCTAGACTCTATTACAACTTTTGAAAAAGAATAGCAATTAGTTTGTATATTTGGAGACTTTTGTGAATCCTAACAAATTTCAGTAAAATTTGTTCTATTTTTTTAAAATAATATCTTACTATTTCTTTATGTGTTGTTCCCGTTGTAAAATAGTTTTTTTCCAATTATTTTATTTTATTTTTTTTTACAGTTGTAAATTTACAATTCTTTGTGCTTTGGTTTCAATTATACAATGATCAGATACCCATCCCTCCACCAGTGCCCATTTTCCACCACCATGGATAATATCCCCCCACCCCCATCCCCCCATCCCCCCCTGTCTCTGTGTCAGGGCAATCCCCTGTGTTCTCTCTCTCCTTTTGGGTGTTGGGGTCTGCAAAAGAGGCATTGAGTGGCAAACATGTTCAGTCCATAGTCTACTTTCGACATGCATCTCCCCTCCTGGGAGGATCCTCCAAACATCCTTTATTTGGTGCTCCCTTCTCTATCTGAATAGCCCTTTCCTCTAGGATACCCGGCTGGCCTCTAAGTTATGGAGTAATCCTCCTGGTGCTGATCTCAGCTATTCTTAGGTATTAATCTCATACTTTGTTACTTCATATCCCCCAGATGAATGCAATCTTTCTATTTCTATCCCTCTCTTTCTGACTCATTTCGCTTAGCATGATACTTTCCATATTGTACCACTTGTATGTAAATTTCATGACTTCATCTTTTCTAACAGCTACATAGTACTCCATTGTGTAGATGTACCAAAGTTTCTTTAACCAGTCATCTGTTCTTGGGCATTCAGGTTTCTTCCAGTTTCTGGCTATTGTAAAGAGTGCTGCAATGAACAAACAAGTGCAGATGTCACTTCGACTATACATTTTTGCCTCTCTGGGATATATTCCCAGGAGTGGTATTGCTGGGTCAAATGGGAGCTCAATTTCTAATGTTTTGAGAATCGTCCATATTGTTTTCCAGAAGGGCTGACCCAGTGGACATTCCCACCAACAGTGAAGGAGTGTCCCTTTCTTGCCACATCCACGCCAGCATTGGTTGCTTTTGTTCTTTTGAATGTGGGCCAGTCTGTGAGGTGTGAGATGGTATCTCATTGTGGTTTTGATCTGCATCTCCCTGATGATTAATGATGTAGAGCATTTTCTCATGTGCTTTTTTGCCATTCGGATTTCTTCTTTGAGAAAGTTTCTGTTCATTTCATTGCCCCATTTTTGGATGGGGTTGGATGTTTTCTTCTTGTGGAGTTTAACCAGTATTTTGTATATCCTGGATATCAACCCCTTGTCAGATGTGTATTCGGTGAATATCCTTTTCCATTCTGTAGACTGTCTTTGTATTTTGGTCACTGTTTCTTTGGAGGTGCAGAAGCTTCTTAGTTTAAGATAGTCCCATTTATCTATCTCTGTTTTCACTTTCTTGGCCAGTGGCGTGGCATCTTTGAAGATACCATTAGCTTCAATGTCATGGAGGGTTTTGCCAACTTTATCTTCAATGTACCTTATGGTTTCCGGTCTGATGTTGAGGTCTTTAATCCATTTTGATCTTACTTTTGTACATGGTGTTAGGCAGAGTTCTGAGCCTATTTTTTTGCATGTAGCCGTCCAGTGATGTCAACACAATTTATTAAAGAGGCTTTCATTACTCCACTTCACATTACTTGCACCTTTATCAAAGATTAGATGGGCATATGATTGAGGGGAGATGTCAGTGTATTCAACCCTGTTCCATTGGTCTGCAGTTCTGCCTTTGTTCCAGTACCATGCTGTTTTAATTATTACTGCTTTGTAGTAGAGTTTGAAGTTCGGGAGTTTGATTCCTCCCATTTTCTTTTTCCCAAGAATTGCTTTAGCTATTCGTGGGGGCTTATTGTTCCATATAAATTTCAGGAGTGTTTGCTCCATTTCTTTGAAGAATGTCATGGGTATCCTTATAGGGATTGCATTGAATTTATACAATGCTTTCGGTAGTGCAATGTCCTTTTTTGTATGGGCACAGGAAGATAGTAGTAAATGCTATGCTTTTGTAACTTGGGAGTTATTTGACTCTAAATGATATTTTCCTCCTAGGCATCTGTTCTCTAGACTTAAGCCTCAGCTGCCCTTACGCCATCACTTAATCACTTAAATCACTTAACTTCCCGTTAGTCGTCGATTTCCTCGAGCGGGCGCCAGTAACGTCTCCATTTGTCCCTGTCACGTGCTAGTGTAGCCCAATGGCTTCTGTTCACTCCGGGAACATGAAGGGCCTCAAACCGATCGTTCATGATCTTCACAAAGAAGTCTGACCATCTGGTAGGTGGGCGGCCACGCGGTCTTTTGACATCCCGTGGAATCCAATCAGTAACAGCTCTAGTCCAACGGTCGTCTTTAAATCTCATTACGTGACCAGCCCATCTGATTTTCGACACCTTGGCAAATGAGACAGCGTCCCTGATCCTTCATCGTCGACGGATGTCAGAACTCCGGATTCGTTCTCTCATTTGAGTGAAATGTGATATTCCAAGCATAGCTCTTTCTATTCTTATTTGGGAGACCTGAATAGTGTTCTCATCTTGTTTGCGTAGGGCCCAGGTCTCTGAGGCCTATGTTAATGCAGGAAGAACAGTGGAATCAAAGAGATGTGCCCGGAGCCGGAGGTTCTTCGTCCTCTTAGCTATTTCTTCGACGTTCTTGAAGGCGTTCCAAGCCGCTCTCTTCCTCCTGCGCAGCTCGGGTGCCAGGTCATTTGTCATGTTGACCTCTCGACCTAGGTACACATAGCTGTTGCATTCGGAGATGGTCGTTCCATTGAGAGCAAATGGGGCATCAGGAACGAGGCTGTTTCTCATAAACATTGTCTTCGTAAGATTCAGCTGTAGTCCTACCTTTCCACACTCACGGTCAAAGTCGGCCAGCATTTGTGCCACTTGGCTGATGTTTGGTGTTATTAAAACAATGTCATCAGCAAAGCGGAGGTGGTGTAGTTGCCGACCATCTATCTTCACTCCCATTCCTTCCCATTCCAGTCGTCGCATGATGTTCTCGAGGGTGGCACTGAAGAGTTTCCGTGAAATGGTATCACCCTGCCGCACCCCTCTCTTGACATCAACGATCACTTCTTTGTAGAATGGTGAGATCCTGGAAGTAAATCCTCAATACAGCTCACGGAGGATCCTGATGTATTGGACTTGAATTCCTAATGGAGGATGTGATGGATCCATCAGGACGTCGGAGGGCAGTCATCTTGGTCTTATAGTTAGCGAAGGACAGGCAGGCATTACGAATACTTTTCCCGGCTTCTGCCGCATCTACCAGTACTTCTGCTCTTCCCTCTTTGAGGTCTTCCTTGATCGCATCTCTGCACTGCTTTGCGAGCTCAGACGTTAGCTTGCGGTTGCCTGAGGCATGCGCCAAACCATGCTGGCGAATTAGCTCAAGAGTTTTCAAAGATAGGCGATTTTTTGTGGCTATCTCTCTCTTGGCGTTCCTCGCACATTCATGGAGGTGCTGAACCAGTCGATCGTATTCCTCGTCAATGTTGTCAACAATGGCATCTTCCCATGTTGCCGCAATAGTACCAAAGAGTTCCCAGTTGGTGGTCATTCTGGGAGTTCACTTTTTGAATTTTGCAGCCCTTTCTCCCCGCTCTGTGAAGTAGAATTTTGCACGAAGGAGACGGTGGTCCGATCCCGTTCGAAATTTTGGGACAACAGTGACATCGGTCAGGCAAAACCGTCGATTGAATATGATGTGGTCTATTTCGTTGTGGAATCGTCCACCAGGAGACTCCCATGTCCATCGTTTAGATTCTGCCTTCTGGAACTGTGAGTTACCATGAATGGCCTTGGTCGACATGATGAACTCAGACAGTCTCTCACCCTGTTCGTTCCATTCTAGGCCATGGGTCCCGATGTGAAGTTCTTCAGCTGATCTTCTCGGTCCTATCTTGGCATTAAAATCACCCACAATGATCTTGTAGAAGGTGTGGTCTTCTTTATAGAACTTCTCTAGCTCCATGTAGAACTTCTCGATTTCTCTTTCATCATAATGAGATGTTGGTGCGTAGACAACGAAGATAGAAACTGCAGGCAGTGAGCCACATCTATTCAAATGTAAACGTCCTATTCGGGTTGTTAGGCATTCGAATGAATCAATGCTCTTGGCCAAGTTTGTGTTGACAAGGACACCAACGCCTCCAACACCTCTTTTATCGCATGTTCCGAGGAACAATTCTTCTCCGGTGTCGAAAACGGCATGGTGAAATTCGTGCCTTCTTGTCTCGGTCAGACCAATGATGTCGTACTTGATCATTCGCGCTTGTACCATCAGATCCTCGATTGATGCATCTGATGCTAGCGTACGTGCATTGAAAGTACAGACGATCATTTTTGTCTTCCTTCGTAGTGGCAGCATAGGTCGGCCTTGAGATTTTGTCGGCCTCTCCTTTCTCATCCTTCTCAGTGCTGCCATGTCAGTGAAGCCTTCAGGGTCAGGTGAATGAGACCTGTTGTAGACACTACTTCCACTACCCAGCCGTCGCCACACTCCAGGATGCTTTCCGGACCCGCACGGCCGCTTGCGGCTTGCGGCCGCGCGACACATCATAAGACACTAAATACCCATCTTCTGGAATTGTCGTACCATATTTGATAGGGTTCAAATATGGTAACACCTACAGGGGTGAATAGAGGTCACCCCAACAGCCTCTATCCCTCTCGGAAAGACTGGCAAGCTACCGAGAGTATTCCGCCCGCACGGAAGAGCCTGTCAAGCTATCCGCTGTGTATTCGATATGCCAAAACCAGTAACTACAACTTGTCTCATTCACCTGACCCTGAAGGCTTCACCGACATGGCAGCCCTTACTCCATAGCACCCCAAAAAAATCAGGGTCCTGACAAGGGACTGGATGGAACCAGAGCAAGCTGTAAGCTATGTACTACCCTGGCATCGAAATGGGCCTGGCCAAAGTGCCGCAATGCTTAACTATAAATTAAGAGCTTGGTCATGGACAAATGCCATTATGGCCAAAAAAGAAATAGCTAGATTCAGACTCAATCATCTCGGAATGATTAATCTGGCCTGAGTGCTGTAGTCTGAGTCTGTGGCAAGATGTTCCCAGGAGAGCTGCCCTACAAGCCTCAATGTATCTCTTATTGTGTCCGTACAAAAACAACTAGTATTAAGATGATTGAGTCATTGGTCTATGGAAATTTCTCAGTTTCTGTTGCCCTTGTGCCTTTGCTATTTCATTACTTTAAGAGGTATTTTTCCCCTGGGCAAGTCAGGAAGGGCTTTCCTATGTTGATTTTGCTACCAGGCTATGTGTCCTGTGGGCAAGGTGGAGAGAGACAAGTTGGAGAGAGAGAAGAGTTGGGTAGAGGAGAATCAAGAGAACTGGGATGGAGGAATGAAGGGCTAAGAAGAAAGCAGTTACAAATAAGCAGAGAGGAATGGGAGCACTGTCTTGGGAATAACCCAAATAAACGTAAGCTGCCTGTGACAGTGTTATCCTACAGCTTACAACCTATAAAGTTCTATGATAACTTGTGAAAAAAGGGAAGAAACCTAGCAAGGTCATGAAGTACAATGTCAACAAGTGAAAATTTAATGTATTTTCAAATACACAAAAGATGCCATCTATTCTTTTACAATCATAACATCCAAAATACAGAGCAACATATAACGAAGATTTACAAATCCACCACACTGAAAACTATATATCATTGGTGAGAAACAAATTGAAAGACAAACAATATGAAAGAAATAGTACCTTGGTCATAGTTTTGGAGATTTGGTGTTTATAAGAACACAAGCCTCCTCTACTTTATCTCAAGCTCCAATGGAATTCCAATGCATATGTTTGGTATTATAAGTATTAAAATTTAGCTACATTCTCATCTGATTTCAACAATAGCTCTGAAATTCACAGAAGAAATCATATTCTTTGATTCACTATAGTAATTCAATTGGATACTTTTTCTCTAAAAAAAAAAAGAAGATTCTCCAACACAAGTTGGCAAAAATTATTTTCCAATGGGTTTTCAAAGGTGAAAGATAATAGCATTTTTACCAGAAATGTTGAATTTTAATATTTTTTTTTTATTTTAATAGGACAAGATAGGGGCTGGAGCAATAGCATAGCAGGTAGGGTATTTGCCTTGCACACAGCTGACCTGAATGACCTGATTTCGATTCCTTTGCCCCTCTCAGAGAACTCAGCAAGCTACCGAGAGTACTTCGCCAGCATGGCAAAGCCTGGCAAGCTACCCATGTCATATTTGATATGCCAAACACAGTAACAAAAAGTCTTACAATGGAGACGTTACTGGGCCCACTCAGGCAAATTGATGAACAATGGGAGGACAGTGGACAGTTGACAGTTGACAGTTTAATAGGACATTCCACTTGTGAATTTATTTTATGCATATAATAATTTTACACATGTAGATTCTATTTTTTCTTATATCTCCAAAAGTTGTAAACTATTGTTGGGGTCCGAGGCTGATACTCCTTCTTTTGAACCACACAAAGAGTTCAGCCAGTAATGCAAAACACAAGCAGAGTTTGTTCAAGCCAGCTAGCTGGGGTCAAGCTCTCAGGCACGCAGGCCAAAGCAAGACCCCGAACAAGGGGAACGCTTCAGACTTTATAGTCAGTGTGTGCGCCATAGCCCAGACTTACAGGTTCAAAGAGAAACATGAGTAAAAATGCAAGTTTCAGCATGATTTCAAACAGCACAATGAACAGTTACAGATAGGTCGTCTTATCCTGTTTACCAGGCCATTCTGGCGGTTGTTTCCCTTCCCCATGCTCCTGTCCAGGTGGTTTCTATTCTATAGATAACAGAGACAACAAACTATTAGGAAAACCAGCGTGTGGGATGGCAGGGGGGGTGCTAAAAGAAATATGAAGCAGGGGCTATAAAAATGGAGTTCATAAAGGAGTCTTCCATGTCCCACTCCATATCCAACACTATATTAATTCTGGAGAAACACTATTATCATTTAAATATTGCCTATTGTCTAATCCTTCATGCATTGTGAAACTCTAAGCAGGTAACTACTACATATTCCTTTTTTAGTGTGTATTTCATTTTCTTTTTTGCGACTTTTAACCACTTTATTTCCTTTAGTTATTCTGGGGAAAATTGTATGTTTTGGTATGAAACAAATAAAGCTTTTAGTAATATACCATTTACTTGTCTTATCTTCCACACTATACATGCTACTGAGTCTATTGATTAGATTTTTTTATTTTAATCTAATAGTATATTTGACTAATTTTTGGATGATCCATTCTTTCTAAGGAATATGATGCTTAATTATATACATATATTCACTTTGATACTTTAAATTGTTTTTTTAGTCTCCCCCAAAATGATTATTTTAAAGTTCCTTTCCCATGAATGGCAAAGTAATACAGTATATCTGAAGAAGAAAAGTCAATGGCATACTGAGTAACTTAAAAATAGATGATAGATAACTTGAAGGCCAGCCACACGTGCTAGGTGAAAAGGAAGCTCAGATAGAGAAGAGAGCACCAAATAAAGGGTGTTGTGAGGACCCTTCCAGGGTGGGAGAAGCATGCAAAAAGTAGTCTATAGACCAAACATGATTGCCACTCAATGCCTCTCTTGCAAAACACAGTACCCAAAGAAAAGAGAGAGAACAAGGGGGAATGCCCTGCCACAGAGGCAGGATGGGACAGGGGGGATAGGGGGTGGGAGGGATGCTGGGACCCGTGGTGGTGGAGGATGGGCACTGGTGGAGGGATGGGTACTTGATCATTGTATAATGGAAACCCAAGCACAAAAATTTATAAGTCTATAACTGTACCTCATGGTGTTTCACTAATTAAAAAAAATAGATGATAGAAGCCCAAGAAGGCAAACTGATATGACTAACAACAAAATAGCCAACATTGACATTGAGTAAAGACTTAATAACTTTTTTAATATCATGTAAAATCCAATAATTAGGACATCAGGTAAATGAGAAGACAACCACCTAGCCAATGTTTGACGTTCTTCTGGCAGACACAATCAGAATAAAGTTTTATAAACATTAAGGAAATCTCATTTCTTTCCAATAGCTTGCTTCATGGGGTGACATTTTAATTTATTATCTTAAAAGAATAAATTAACCTCTCTCTTAGAGCCAGATAGTCAAGATGCTATAACAAAGTCCTGAGCACTGCCAGGTGTGGCCCCCAAACCAAACCAAAACAAAAGAGTAAAATTTATGTAGGTGATTTATTAAAAATAATTTTGTAAATCAGATACACATAGATACAACAGGCTTCCTATAAGACAGACTTCTATACCATCAGATCTTTATTTTAATTCCTTGAGTGTGTTTTATGAATATATTTCTGAATATACTTTGAATGTGTCTCTCAACCAATAGATGCCTCAAGAAAACAAGAATGATTTTCTTCTTTTAAAAACCTTTCTTACAGCTCTTTTTATAGCTTTATTTCTCAGGCTATAGATCACTGGATTGAATGTTGGGGGAACAACCGTATAGAGAATAGTGAGTAAAATGTCCAGAGCAGTGGGAGTGTCAGAATGGGGCTTCAAAAACTCAAAGGTACCAGTAGAAATAAATAAAATAACAACAATGAGATGGGGAAGGCAAGTGGAAAAGGCCTTGGCTCTGCCCTCAGCAGATGGCATCCTGAGCACGGAAGAAAATATGTTTGTATAGGAGAATCCAATAAAGATGACACAAAGAAACGCCAGCAAACACAGGAAGGCAGCAACACCAGCCTCGCCCAGATACTCACTAGAGCAGGAGAGTTTCAGGAGCTGGGGGATATCACAGAAGAACTGGTGAATGATGCGAGGGCCACAGAAGTGGATGGAGAAAGTAGCTGCCGTGTGCATGACTCCAGAGATGGCCCCACTGACCCAGACGCCGACGACTCCATGGACACAGGTTCTGACGTCCATGATGATGTCATAGTGCAGGGGCAGGCAGATGGCCACGTAGCGGTCATAGGACATCACCGTGAGCATGGACATCTCAGCAGAGCCACAGACCGCAAAAGCAAAGCACTGCACGATGCATTCCCAGAGGGAAATGTTTCTGCTATGCATGAAAGAATTGCAAATGAATCTTGGAACAGTCACAGAAATATAGCAGAGATCCAAAAAGGAGAGATGTTTCAGGAAAAAATACATGGGGGAGTTGAGACTGTCATCCAGGGAAGTTGCGGTGATGATGAGCATGTTGCCAGTTAAAGCCAACAAGTATAAGACCAAGAATAATGAAGCGTAAAAGACTTCTAGCTCAGGCTTGGCAGAAAAGCCCATGAGAAGAAATCCACTTGCAGATAAATTAGCCATAGTTCTTTGTTCTTTCCAATCCGCATTGGCTGCAAGAGAAGATGCCAACTCTTCAGCACAACAATTTTGTTGAAAATTAAATCTAAGCCCTCATACTCAAAATATAAAGATGTCAGGATGCCATTTTCGATTTATACGTTGGGGATTGTCATAATCTCTTTGATCATTTCTGATGTCTTCTCTAAGTTAAAGGAAATAATCAAAAGTAGATTACAAGTTTCCATTTTAACTTAAGCAAATTAAAAAGTATTTTAAAAATTATGATTTCATAATGGAACTAAGGTGAATTTAAAGTTTATTTATCTTAGAAGACTATTTTTTGAGGATGCAGCACACTGGCTGAGGCCCAGGTTTAATCTTGATTCAGCCTTCAGGGATCATCCCTGGCTTGGGAGGGAGACTCTCAGAGCCCAGACCAAACCAGGTGCTGCATGCAAAGCAAGAGCCTTACCTGCTGTAACATCTCTCCAGCCCCAAGTCTCGTTCACTGCAACACACCTGCTTACATATCTGAATTACTCCTATTTTCCTATTCATCTTTCTGTCTACACATCATTTAAACCATACTAGTTTTATTAAAGCCATTTCAAATTTTTGTTTTATGGATAAGGGAAAATTCTAACTCTTTCTTATTATTCTGTATTTTAGGAGCAGTGAAGTAGATTTCACTCTCTGGTGAACTATACACAAGCAAAATATTTCAACTGGGATATGAAGAAATTCAATGCAGACCTCCTGAAACCCATGTTGGTGAAGTGAAGGAAAGGGTCAGAAGTGTGGCAGGAAAGAGAGAGAGTCATTCTCATAGTGTGGCGACCAGATCAGTAGGCATGTACACACAGAAACGTGTAAAGCAATGCACCCAAAATGATAAACTATTGTAAACCAATGATGACTCAATTAATTAAAATACTTATCATTTTCTTCTTAACAAATACAATTTAGAACAGTCTACTGTGAAAGCCTTGCACGTAGCCAACCCCAGTTTGACTGCTCAGGCACCACTTGGTTCCCTGAGCATCATTGGGTGCAGAACTGTCTTCATCCTGAGCACCGTGAAAGGAGCCTAGTAATACCAGGCAACACAGGGCATGAGCACCCCCATATTCTTGAGCTCTCACAGTGACCTTGTCCAGCTGGTAGACCGAGTATCCCAGGGAGAGATTCCAGAGCTCTGCTCAGGAAGCAAAACTTAAACAAATACAACAATGAAAATCCTAGTTTTTCAATAGTATCTATGCATTATTTATGATAAACAGATTTATGATATTTATGGTATGTATATGTGATATATGAACAACCATTATATTTAATCATTATTATCACAAGGTGTCATATATTTACATAAAATCATAATTTCCCAATAGAGTATGAGAAAAGAACATACACCATGCCGTGTATTGTTGAAACTAAACGGGTAGGGCGTCTGCCTTGCACGCAGCCAACATGGCCGACCCAAGTTCGATTCCTCCACCCCTCTCGGAGAGCCCAGCAAGCTACTGAGAGTATCCGATATGCCAGACACAGTAACAACAAAGTTTCCAATGGAGACGTTACTGGGCCCACTAGAGCAAATCGATGATCAACGGGAGGGCCTTTACTTACTTTCATATTTATATTAATTAATAAATTACTTAAAGTTCTAATTTTATAAAAATGAAAAGTCCTTTTTTCATAAGGCAGTACTTTATGTTTTTAATTTTATGCATTTGTTTGAAATGAAATTATATAAAACGTAAATAGCATGGTCAAAGTTTTGCATACTGCAAAAGAGAAAGGTTGCAACATAAAAATTAAAATGTTCTGAAATGCTATTCAGGTATATTTAGATCTAAGCAATATTTTGATTAATGAAAATATTTATTAAAGAAGAGCAAATTTATTTAAAATTAATACTAAAATTAGCACACAGACAAATCATTAAGTAGTTGAGCAGTTCTTTACACAGGAAGATTTTATTTTATTTTCTTACTTTACACAGTAAGATTTTAGAAGTCATTGACTATGATGCATTTTGTTTCAGCTGTGAGATGATGATTATTACTTGTACTAGTATATACCATACATATGCAGGTATGTCTCAGTACATGAAAGAGCATAAGGAAATAAAGCATGTAAGTATATTTATTTCTGAATGGTGAACATATTATTATGTTTATTGCAAATAGATTAGTTAGCCTCACCCAGCAACATGTTAGAAACTAGATACAACTTTTGATTTTTAAGCACTAACTCTGTGAATGACCCTGTATTTGTTTACTTAGATCTATCCAAGAATGATGGATTTTTTCTTCCTTATGTAATTACATTGGAAAATTTTCAAATCTAATATTAATGGAGATGACTTGTCCCAGAAGAGGTCACACTATCAACATTACTGTAACCTATTTGAAATAGACAGACCCCTCACTGTGTATGTGCGCGTGCACGCAAGAGAGAGCTTACACACATGTGGGCACATGTATTTGTGTGTTTATGAGGTGGTGTACATTTCTATATATAGGTGTGTACCCCACAAGTATCTTAAACAAGTGCTCAAATTAGTAATTTAGATGCAAACTAGAATAAAATATCTTACAGGATGATGCTTTAGGTTTGTAAAATAAATTCATCACTTAGACATGTTTTTTGCAACTAAAACACATCAGGTGAATTTTTGTAGTATCCTAAAAATTCTTTGTCTATGTGTTAGGGGAGCACTGTTTATTTTACCAGTTGAAATTTTTAAAAATTCCATTCATATACATGAGACTCTAGGACATTTACACAAAAGATTTGTCTCGTCATTTCATTGATTCATATTAGTCATTCACTGCTATCATTTCATTTATACAGGTCATTTAATGGAATTCAGACAATCTTTTTATATTCAAACTTATATAAGGGCTGGAGCAATAGCACAGCTGGTAGGGCGTTCGCCTTGCATGCGGTCAACCCAGGTTCGATTCTTCTGCCCCTCTGGGAGAGCCCAGCAAGCTACCAAGAGTATCCTTCCCTCATGGTAAAGCTTGGCAAACTACCTGTGACATATTCAATATGCCAAATACAGTATTACTGGGCCTGCTCGAGCAAATCAATGAACAACGGCAGGACAGTGCTACAGTACAGTGCTTCCTTTATATGCTTTTCCTTTTAAAATTATGTAATATACAAAATTTTGTACATTACAAAAATAAATGTGTCATTGTGTCTTCAACCATTTATAGAATGCTAAAAATTAATTTTGTTACAGTTTTTTTCTTTCTGTTTTGATTTTTGGACCATACTACTTGGCTGTGCTCAGGGCTTACTCCTTGCTTTACATTCAGTGATCACCCCTGCTGGAGAGTTTCAAGGGGTGGTGGACATCAGATTCAGGACATCAAACCTGGGTTGGTCACATGTAAGGCAGGTTTCCTACCCATTGTATTATCACGCAGACCCCAATTTTGCTACACCTACATTCTTATATAAATAACCATCTAACATTTTCTCCATCTATTATTGCAACATTTATCTGTAATACTCAAAATAAAAACAGAAAAAAATGAATTTCTTCTATATCATCCAAGGTGTCTTTGTCCTTATTTCCATCCCTTTAACAACTCAGAACATTTAAAAAGTCCCAATCGAAATCTCAAATACTTTAAATGTAAAACTGTCCTCCCTTTGTTCATCGATTTGCTTGAGCGGCCCCAGTAACGTCTCCATTGTGAGGCTTGTTACTGTGTTTGGCATATCGAGTATGTCACGGGTAGCTTGCCAGGCTTTGCCGTGTGGCCAAGATACTCTTGGTAGCTTGCTGGGCTCTCTGAGAGGGGCAGAGGAATCAAACTCGGGGTGGCTGTGTTGGCCGCATGCAATGCAAACGCCTTACCCGCTGTGCTATCACTCCAGCCCACTTTAAATGTAAAGGTAAAGGTAAAGGCCCTCCCGTTGATCGTCGATTTGCTCGAGCAGGCCCAGTAACATCTCCATTGGAGACTTTGTTGTTACTGTGTCTGGCATATCGAATACTCTCGGTAGCTTGCCGGGCTCTCCGAGAGGGGCGGAGGAATCGAACTCAGGTCAGCCATGTTGGCCGCGTGTAAGGCGAACGCCCTACCCACTGTGCTATCGCTCCAGCCTTTTATCGGTTTCATTTCTCCAATTCTATTTTCTTATCTCCAACTAATTTATTATCCTGTAACAATGGAATAAATAAAATCTTAAATATATTTTGGATCCCTGTTTACACTGTTTGAATAATTTAGAGAGGATTGCTGAAGCAGAAAGAATTTTATACCTTTTAGAAATCAATATTATAATGGCCAATGAGTGGCCAATAATTATTGGTGATTACATATAGAAAGGAAATAAATTGAAGTTAGAATTTTCCTCACAAAGTGTTTCTGGAATGAAAGAGGATTATAATCATCTCTTCCTGATTTCCAATTTCAGTTAAAAACTATGAACCCATATACTTCATTAAATATTTTTTTATATCATTGACTTACAGGGGGTCATCAATATTTCTTTACTGAATCTCAGGACACTTAACTCACCAGAGCTTATGCACAAACTTCTTTCTTTTGCACAGGGACAAGCTGAAATGTCAGGAGATGAGTCTCAGCGAATGTCCTAATCTGTTCAATCCATCCCTTTCAATGAAACATTATTCTGTGTAGAGGAAAAATATAAGCCCATTAAAATCTTTATTTGACCATTAAAGGTTAAGCTATGTGACCTTTTGGCAAGAGAAGAGCTCCTGGGTCTCAGGGATTACTTTGTCAATACCCTGGGGCCCAATTTCACAATTATATTGTTTTCCTGTATTTTTCTGCTGAGTTGATCTAGTGATTACACTTTGTTAACTGTGGTTTTACATTTATTTATGTCCCTTAAACCAAATTATTGAAAAAATTTGTAACTTGCATTTCATATCCAGCATAACCAATGCAAGCAATTAAGTTAATTAATAAGATTAATTATAAACTAAAGTATTGCGTTATTTTGGTTCTAGTGATATTTATGTATACAGGAAAATATCAACTTCCTTGGTGGCAAAAAAGGAAGCAAAGATATACCTCCCAATTTTTGCTACCATAGCCCAACAAAATTTTACTCTGAATGAGGAAGTAACAAAGAGTGCTTTAAAATAAGTCTAGCCAATAATACTTGAAAATGATAATTTTGGACAAGAACTGGGTGTTGAAAGTAGGTAAAAGGATATGTCTGACAATGGTTTATTTACTGTATTTCAAACCATAAGGCCCAAAAGGAGGAATGGAGAGCGAGCGAGAGAGAGAGAGAGAGGGACGGGGAGAGAGAGAGAGAGAAAGGTTGAGGAAAGAGAGAAAGAAGAAAAGTGCTTTCAATACCAGCAGGAAGTGGGGAAGGGGATCAGTGTGATTCATTTTAAAAAATAAATAATTGGGGCTAAAGTGATAGCACAGCGGGTAGGGCGTTTGTCTTGTAAGCTACCAAACTGGGTTCAATTCCCAGCATCCCATATGGTCCCCCGAGCACCGCCAGGATAAAGTGCAAAGCCAGGAGTAACCACTGTGCATTGCCGGGTATGACCCAAAAAGCAAAAATTAAATAAATAAATAAAAATAAAATAAAACAGAGAAATGATGCACAGGGAAAAAATTACTAATTATATAAAACAGCATGTTCCCTTTGTAAGTGATCACTTTTATAGAAACCTACTCATACTATCACTGTCACTGTCCTCCCGTTGTTCATGGATTTCCTCAAGCATGTAGGGCGTTTGCCTTGCACGTGGCTGACATGGCCGACCCAAGTTCAATTCCTCCGCCCCTCTCAGAGAGACTGGCAAGCTACAGAGAGTATCTAGCCCGCATGCCAAAGCCTGGCAAGCTACCCGTGACATATTCAATATGCCAAAGTCATACTATAAATATTATAAAAATAATGATCACAATCACGATTATCCTGTTGTTTGTCAATTGCCTCAAGTAGGCACCAGTAACATCTCCTTTGCCCTACCCCTGAGATTTTAAAAAGTGCCACATTCGAGGCTCTTTCAGGGTTAGGAGAAGGAGACCCATCATTGTTACTGGTATTTGGCATATTGGGTAAACCATGGGGAGTTTGCCAGACTCTGCGTGTGGGCAGGTTACATTCAGTAGCCTGCTAGGTTGTCCGAAGTAAGAATGAGATAATAAGATGTCCCGCTTCTAGGAGCTGGGTTTTATAGACTCTGGGTCTTGGCCATTGATGGGATTACACGGCGTTGGGGGGCAGTTGGTGGGTGTGACCCCTGCCTACTGGAAGATGGAGGATCTGCGTGGAGGATGCTCAGCCCCGATCCGAGCAGGCTTGAAGATCTCAGCCTGGGGACACGCATGCCTTTGTTCCTCTCCCGGTACCTTCATGCATGTGGCGAGTGGTCTCAGCATAGTGGTGGCTGGTGCTGGAGGTCTTTGGCTGGTGGGGCTCTGCTCGGGGCGGGGAGGGAAACTCAACCCGCTCCCTTCCAATTTATTTATTATGAATATTTCTAGTCATTTTGAATAAATTAGAGATAGAGTAAGCTTAAAGGGTGTCTCTTCTGGGGACATCTCGCTAAATATCCCAGACCACAGTCCTGAAGACAGATTAGTCTTTCCTAACCCCAGAAGGGTCCTTATTCAATTACTTCTTTTTGGATCATGACAGTTTGTTTCATCACCATGCTCTTAACTTATTATCTTCTTATGGCACTTAGCCTCTTTTTTCGATGCCAGGATAGCTTACAGTTTTACCTGAGTTCATTCAAGTCCCTTGCTGGGACCGTCCTTTGAGGGGTAACCAAGTAAGAGCAACTGAGGTTTAAGTCAAGTAAATATGAGGGATGACCAGGAATAAATATTATTTGTAGTCAAGTAACTGCCATGTTACAAAAGCATAGCATGAACTGTCTTTCTGTGTCTATACAAAAAATACATTGCTAAAACATGCAAAGGACATAAAGGAAAGAGAAAAGCAATATAGGGTCAGATGCACCTGATGGATTTTGGGTTTGCCTCGGGAGCACTGTGGTGAGAGCAACTCAATAAACCTAAGCTCCCTAGGAGGAGCAAGAACAAATCAATGTTATCCAATACTTCTGAGTACTATTTGGGAGGCCAAAGGAAAATTACCATTAATATTTTGTATTTTAATTGAACACTCAAGTTTTAATTCATTTTATATAGAAATATTTAATAAAATTTTATGGCTTCTAACCTAATTTTTTTATAATTTATTTATTTATTGAATCACTGTGGGAAAAGTTACAGAGCTTTCGGGTTTAGGTCTCAGTCATGTAAATATCAAACACATTTCCCTTTACCAATACTTATTTTTTACCATGAAGAACCCCAATAAAACCCCACCCCCCACCCCTCCCCGTCCCTGTGAGGTAGATGAATTCTAATTAACACTCTATCTGCTTTGATTAGATTCATTGTTTCAATAAAAGATTCACCACATTTAGAGTTTACCCCCCCCAAAATCAGACATGCTGACAAAGCATTGTGAAGTGATTTGCTTTCTACAGCTGGGTTCAAGAATTATATGTTGGTTTTGAATTTCTGCTATTTTACTTATTGACCCTGGAAGAATTTCTATTAAAAGTTAGATAGTTAAGAGATTGGTTTCTGTGCCCTGGAGTCGTGGCCGTGCCGGAGAGCCGCTTGTGGGGGGCAGCTGGCGACCTCGGTGGGGCTTGGGGGACGGCCCACAAAGCCCCCCTTCCCATGAGGTCCCCGCTGCTCCCGCCGAGCCTGGCTCAAACCTGCTGTCCACAAGGCTCCCGTGCGGCCGCCATCTTTCTTTCCAGAGAGGAGCGGGCGGGCCGGTCAACACCCTTTCCCCTCCGGGCAGGCTTGGTGGTGCGGTTTAACACATAGTCCATTTGCTTTTCTGCTCCAAGCGGCTGGTTCTCTGTGCTAAGTCCTTGTGCCTCCGGGGCTGTGGCCGTGCTGGAGAGCCGCTCGTGGGGGGCAGCTGGCGACCTCGGTGGGGCGTGGGGGACGGCCCACAAAGCCCCCCTTCCCATGACTAACCTAATTTTTTGTATCTTTACAATAATTCTGAAAGATGCTCAAAGTTCTTTTAAGCATTTTCTCCAATTCCTCAAATCATGAAGAAATAGATAAAAATGATCTTTGGAAAGCTATTAGTAGGAAACTGCTAATCTTCCCTTTAAATCACATTGTCCATTGTATATAAAAAAATATTTCCTGCTTAAATCTGACCTTTCATTCATTTGCTCTACATCTCCTTATTTTATCTGATTCTAAAAATATTTATTAAATTTTCATTTAAGTGTTTTTATATAAGTATTTCAGTATCTTTCCACTTATTTTGGATCCACTCTCTTAGCATATGATCACTTTAATATTATTTTTATTTCTCCATTATTACACCTCTTTTCTATTGACTTTATCATGCCAAAAAGTAAAACCATGTTCTTTGAAGTCCTTAAAGATTATTATTTAACTGGCTTGGGTTTGGAGTTATGTGATAAAAGTAGACTACAGGCCAAACACGATGGCCACTTACTACTTATGTTGTAAACCTCCAGTTCATCAATTTGCTCGAGTGGGCCCAGTAACATTGTGAGGCTTGTTACTGTGTTTGGCATATCAAATACACTATGGGTACCATAACACCCAAAAGGAGAGAGAGAGAGTAAAAAGGAATGTGCCAGCCACAGAGGCAGGCGGGGGGATGGGGTCTTGGTGGCGGGAGTGATATTGGGAACATTGGTGGTGGAGAATAGACACTGGTGGAGGGCTGGGTACTCAAACATTGTATGACTGCAATGTAATCACAAAAGTTTGTAAGTCTGTAACTGTATCTCATAGTGATTCATTAAAAATATACATTTAAAAAGGTTCTTACTTAAATATTTAAAAAGGTTATTAATTAAATATCTGTTACCAAAAAAAGGTGGTAAAATAATCAAGTGCATCTGAACAGTCAAAGAAATGGCCTGAAAGATTTCTTCAGGTTTTCTTCATTATATGTGATTAAAATCTAAGGAGGTTGATAGAACATTACTGAACTTGGAATGAAAGGCTAATGGGTCCTACAACTTAGGATGTTCTCATCAAACCTTGCAATTTATGATGTTGAAAAGTCCAGTGTAATTTAAGAAAATGAAAAATGAACCCTTTATGTATTCCTTGCCATCATCCTAACAGAAAAACAATGAATTATTTTGACGTCTTTATTTCTTTAAATAAATTTTATTTATTTCAAAGCTGGCTTAGAGTCAACATTTTAATCAACCCTTTTTATAAAAGCACAGCTGGTAGGGCGTTTGCCTTGCACGCAGCCAACATGGCCGACCCGAGTTCGATTCCTCCGCCCCTCCCGGAGAGCCCGGCAAGCTACCGAGAGTATCTCACTCGCACGGCAGAGCCTGGCAAGCTCCCCGTGACGTATTCGATATGCCAGACACAGTAACAACAAAGTCTCCAATGGAGACATTACTGGGCCCGCTCGAGCAAATCGATGATCAACGGGAGGGCCTTTACCTTTACCTTTACCTTTTATAAAAGTATGTTTACGTAGATATATTTTTAAAATATTCTTATTATTCAAACAGCATATAATTGCAACAGTTTTCCTTTAATACAACTTTATTTATCAGGAGTTATTATTTATATTTAAATTTTTGATTGACTATGTTAGTATTGTCCCATATATCTTTCCAAATCCATTTTCTCCCGAGGTATTATAGTTTACAATAGTGTTGATGTTATTGTTTTATACTTGCAGAGCTATTATAACCATCTCCACCACCAAAGTGCCAGGCCCCTCAACCATTCTCAACCAGTGTGAAGGCACTTTTCCTTCACATCCCTTAATCTCAATTCAAATTCTGTGGACATTCTCTCAGGATTTGTTTCTGATTGGGATTTTAGAATCCCTTGCTTTGTTTCATTATACCCTACTTAAAGCAATATTATCTATTTTTTATTCTTTTCTTTCTTACTTCCTCCAGTGGGTCCACAGCATCCTCCAAGTCCCTGCTATTTTCAGCAAACTGTGGGATTTCGTCTTTTCTCATAGTTGAGTAATATTGTATGTATATATATGCATGCACATATATATACACACATTACATAAACATATAATTCATCCATGCATCTGTTCTTGGGTTCTTGGCTTATTTGTTTTTTGTAAATATTGCCACAGAGAAAATAGGTGTGCAAATGTTCTTTAGAATTAAACTTTCTGTGTTCTTGCAATAGATGCCCAGGAATTTCACAGTCATGGAAGCTCTATTCTCAATTTTCTGAGAGGTCTCCAAACCATCTTCCAAAGAGTATGAAGCAGACAACAGTCTCAATAGCAGTGAATTAAGGTTCCTTTTTCACCACATCTTCACCATAGCTCACTGTCTCCACTTTGATATAGATCGTTCTCCTTGGTAGGAGGAAATATCCCATGATGATTTTGATTTGCAGTTCCCTGACAGTCAATGATGATGAACACACTTCTTCAGAAGTGTTGATTATCATAGGCAGAGCTCTGCATACTATTGATCCCAAAAGTCTTTGTTGGTATGACCCCATTTTCATAGAAAACAAAGCAAAATTAAACAAACAGGACTACATCAAACACAAAACACAAAAGTTTCTGACTATGAAATAAATGTACTAAAATAAAAAGCAATCTACTGACTGGCAGAAAAAAAAGTTGCACAGAATCACTAAGAGCTATTATCTATGTTATATAATTCATCCCAAAAGCTCAACATCATTAAAAAAATAACTTCATCAAAATTGAGTTAAATAGACATATCCTAAAACATGGCATAGCAATAACAAATACATTTTATGAACTTATCTCCCAAACAACAAAACAGTCAACATAAGTGGTATACTTCTCTTCTTTGGAAAACTTTTTTGATAGCTAGTTTTATGGCTTTATTTCTCAGACTATAGATCACTGGATTAAAAATTGGGGGTACCACTGTATAAAGAATAGTGAGCAAAATGTCAGAAACAGTTGGAGAGTCAGAGTGCGGCTTTAAAAACTCAAAAGTACCAGTGGAAATAAATAACAAAACAACAATGAGATGGGGGAGGCAAGTGGAAAAGGCCTTTGCCCTGCCCTCAGCAGAGGAGATTCTAAGCACAGAGGAGAATATGTGCATGTAGGAGAATCCAATAAAGATGACACAGAGAAAAGCCAGCAGAGCAAGGAAGAGAGCAACACCAACCTCACCGAGAAATTCCTTATTACAGGAGAGTTTCACGAGCTGGGGGACATCACAGAAGAACTGGTGAATGACATGGGGACCACAGAAGTGGATGGAGAAAGTGGCTGCTGTATGCATGGCTCCAGACATAACCCCACCAATCCAGACACCTACAACTCCATGGACACAGGTTCTGACATCCATGATGATTTCATAGCGCAGTGGAAGGCAGATGGCCACGTAGCGATCATAGGACATCACTGTGAGGATACACAGTTCGGCAGAGGCGCAGGAAACAAAGGCAAAGCACTGCAATATGCATTCCCAGAGGGAAATATTTCCACTATGCATATAAGAGTCGTAGATGAATCTCGGCACGATGACAGAAATATAGCAGAGATCCAAAAGGGAGAGATGTTTCAGGAAGAAGTACATGGGGGACTGGAGACTGTCATCCAGGGAAGTTGTGGTGATAATGACAACATTGCCAATCAAGGCCAACAAGTATAAAACTAAGAACAGAGAGGCATAAAATATTTCCAGTTCAGGCTTGGCTGAAAACCCCATGAGAATAAAACCAGTCATACTGAAATTAGCCGTCATTCTTCTCAATCACTGGTTGATGCTGACTGCAAGACAAAATGTAAACTCTTGAGCACAAAATTTCTCTATTTAGTAATCTAAGCTACCTCTGTGGAATAAGAAGCTATCTCTACTGAAATAAATCAAGTCAAGATCCTACCTACTTATTATGTGATTTGTGTAGACTGACATAGAAGTTTAGTATGTTGATAATCACGTAGAGTTCATGTATGACTTTTCTGAGTTCAAAGAATACCAGCGTGGTGATATTGTAATCCTAAAACATGAATGTCAACATTATTGTAAACATGGCATAAAAAACTTTAAAACTTTGATTGAGGAAGATTTCAAATTTTCACATTTCAAAATGTATACTCTTACTAATGGGACTCTATTATGCAATGACATTTTATTTCTCTAAACTACCTAATTCAGTTCCACACACATCCTTACACGTGTTTGGACTTCGTATATATTTTCATGAATCTTTCAATCTATTCATAATGTAACCACAACTAGATCCTATTTATTCATGCAATTTTTGTAATTTTGTTTTATATGTGAACGAAAAAGCTTCCAGTACCTTGCTTTTCTTGTTAAATATTATTCCTGAAGGAGAATACCATTATTATGGTTTCACTTTCAGGGGCAATATAAGTAAGCAGAGACAACAAATTGGCAAAGCAAAACTAACTTAGACTCAGTGAAAAAGCTGGTGATTGATTGAGGAAATAAGAAAATGGCTGGAAAGAAATGATAGGATAGTCACTTTCCTGCTGTGATCTTTGGTGGCTGGTGTAAAGTTTATATATATACAGAGGAGCAACACTCACTCCCCAAATTACACAGCCCTTTAAACTAATGGTAAATCAAAGCAAACGATGAAGAATAAAATCATACATATTTCCTTCATAAAATAAAATATAAACAGTATATTGATAGTATCTATGTAACAGCAATAATATACTTAAGTTATTATCTTTAATATAAAATAAAATAGCAGATGTTCTAATGCATATTATTCATTGCCCACTAAAAATGACAAAATAACAACTTTCCCAGGTGTAGTTTGTAAGTAAATTCTATAGCTGACATATTCCTGAAAAATAACTTACTTAAATTCTTTAGTTTTTCAAAAAGTAAGAGAATTACTAAATATGATTTTGCACTCAAAGATTCACAAATTAAATATGAAACATTTATGTATAAAAATATATAAAAATAAAAGTATGGTAAAATCTGTGTATAACTTCTGGGAAAAAGCAAATTATATGTGTCCTGAAAATAGTGACTAATGTAAACAAAGTAGGATTAGAGTTAAAGGAGCTTAACTATAGTTAAAGCATTTTAGCATTGATGGAAGCATTTTAATTATAGCAAAAGGAATTTACCATTAATTACAGGATAATCATTATTTGAAAAACTAAAATTTCACCAAAATTAGAACAGTGCATAAAACCATTGATTAATCGTAAAATAAATCAAATAATAATTGTTACATTATATCAATTCAGAAAGCTTTAAAAACTATGATTATGAGACATTTTTCTTTAAATGAGATTATGACACTATTGATACTGGAGTATATTATGTACCTTATTACTTTAAATTATATAAGTAGATGACAATGGAAATGGCACAGACTGCAGAATATATAAACACAGAAATCAAAACAATAAATTTGAATGGTAAGTTAATAATGACATATATATCTTGATCAACAATTTACAGGTAAGTTAGACACTGAACCTTGGTCTTAACATTCAGTGCTAACTCTACAGATGAGGTGTAATAACTGGCTTAGAGCACAGTATGATGAATCTTTCTCACATGGGTCACTCAAGGAATTGCACTGGGAAAATGGTTGAAGTCTGAGACTGATGCAGCAAACTTGGAAATATTTTCTATTTCTCTCCTCCAAGTTCCCCATTTTTATTAAAATAACCTGAACACATACATTTCTTTGAAAAGTTTGCACCGCAGCCATTGATGGGATTTTGATTAATCTGTGTAATTTTTCTTTCGAAAATATCAAGAAACTCACCAGAGTACATTCAGAAAATTCTTCCCCCAACATTAGGACAAATTGTCAGTGTGGGCAGCTGACACTTAGCCTACGGTCCTGATATTTGCAATCTGTCTCTTTTCAGTAAAACTGGCTTGTGGAGAGAAAGACAGGAGTCCATTTCAATCCTACTTTGGCCACTAGAGGTTAGGTTTGAAATTTGCTTGATGGAGCAGAGCTCCTGGGTCCTTGGGAATAGGGGACTCTGTAAACAACCAGGGAACTCACACTTACAATTATAATGAGTTTTCTTGTAGAGTATTTATCAGTTGATCTAACATAGTGATCACACATACTTATTTGATGTTTTAGTTTTATGCACATGTGAAAAAATTATGGACGATCATTGTTGTTATATTATAGGTTCAGGAACTTGAAATATTAATTTAATTAAATCTGCTAAATGAGCAGGATGTTAATTCAGTCTGAATATATTGTGATTATTGGTGATCTACTATGTAAAGGGGTAAATACTAACATATTGCAACCAAAAAGGAAAGCATTATGAAAAATATCTCTGCATAAATTTTTTTTTCATGTACTGGTATAGGCATAGGATCCAGATTTCCACTAAATTGAAGAGAATTCTGATATCTCTGGCTGGGGTAAATATTAGGATTATAATTCTGCAGTGCAACATTGTACCATCATATTCTACTTTCACATTTTACGGTTATGTGACTCTAGTTCAAATTACTTCTCCCTCTCTAGTTCACAGTTCACACTTCACTTCATATACATAGTGAAAACATTATAATTAATCAGTATTTTTTAGAACGTGGAAAGTTTATTGGAAAGTAGAAGAGAAAAGCTCTGTGAATAAATTTAAGGTAAATAAAGAAAAATTAATGTCGTTTCCAAATACTGGCACAAAAGCAGAGTCATTTAGAATTAGAGATACGGAACTAAATCTACCAAAAATTTGTTGTACACTCCATTACACTGAAAATACGTACCATTCATGGACAGTTATGTTTTCTTCATTTGGGGTTCATTGTTTTGCTGTTCTTTAAAGCCAAGGACTGAATACAAGGCCTCATATTGAAGATATGCATGAGCGTTACAGCTGGGATAAAGCTATGGCTCTGCTTGATGAAAACAAAGTAAAGATTTAAATCTATGCAAGATAGAATCCTGGTGACCATTGGGAGACATTATGTATCGAAGACACAATTCTCCTCTACTTGATTCATTTCAATTCAAACCATAAACTTAGTATATATGTTTCAGTATAAAACTGAATCTAAAATGTGTAAGGATATATAAAGTTCCTACAGTAACCCCCAATGTGGAAAGACAGAGGAAGAAAGTTATGATAAAAAATTGAGTCTGATATTGTAAGTACGAACACTTCAATTCTGAAGCAAAAAAACTCTAACATCTACATTCTCCTCCCATTCCTGACGAGTTGTTGGTAAAATTTTCAGGAAATTGATCCTATCACAGTGACTTTTCAGTGAATGAAATGAACCAACATTCTACAGCAAAAGCCCCAGAACATGCTATCTTCCAATGACTTAAAGGATGCAAATCATAAGTAGAAAGTCCTAAAAAGGTGCAAATCTAACTCTTTCTCTCTCTCTCTCTATATATATATATATCTATATATAAATATATAGATATATAGATATATATAGATTATATATATTACATGTACACCCCACTAGAATATTCTATTGTGGTTGTTTCTTACATACATAAATCCACTTTTATTTTGATTTCAAACAAAATTATTGGAATGTATTGTTAGGGGAGAATTGCTTTAAGTTTTATCATGTATATTGGTGATTTATGGTGTCCTTCAAGTATGAATAAATGGACAGAATAGATATTTTGAAGACTATCATGGTCACGGTCCTCCGGTTGTTCATCGATTTGCTCGAGTGGGCCCAGTAACGTCTCCATTGTGAGACTTGTTGTTATTGTGTTTGGCATATCGAACACGTCACGGGGAGCTTGCCAGGCTTTGCTGTGCAGGCGAGATACTCTCGGTAGCTTGCTGGGCTCTCCGAGAGGGGCAGAGGAATCGAACCCAGCTCGGCCAGGCCGACTGCATGCAAGGCAAATGCCCTTCTCACTGTGCTATCACTCCAGACCTTGAAGACTATATGTAAGGTAAATGCTACATATTTCCTTTATATCATTTATGATAGTTTCTTTTCTATCATTTTTGCCTATGCACTCTATGCAAAACATTTTCTTCTACTTTGAAAGCAAACTTTTGGTATGCTCATTTTCTTTCCTAATTTTATATGCTGATAAATACATGTATGAAGATTTCCACTTTAAAATAGTTAAGTGTAAATAAGTAACTTTTCCTTGTTTGTGAATGATTTTTCCATTTTTAGCAATGAGTCTCTTAAAGAAAATTTTATTTATATATATATTTTTTCTTCTTTCATTTGATTTGCCCATTTGAAACTGGTATATATGAGAATTATACTGATTATTACTTAAAACGTCTCTTCCTCATGAGTGGCAAAGTGGTTCGCTACATCTGAAATGGTAAAGTAAGGGAGATTATGAGGCATTACAAGATTTGCGTTAATGTATGTGAACTTAAGCTCAAAGAAATTGAAAAGCATTAGTGGAACTCAAAAAAACCAATGAATGCTGATTGACAGGGGGATTTAATCAGTTTTTAAACAACGTGTAATATCTAAGAGTACAGCAGAACTTTTTGAAAATAAACAAGTCTCATGCACATTTTCATGTCACCTTGACATACAAATCATGAGTCACTAACCTGACTGGTTTTAAGTTAACAAAAATTTCATTTCTATCACTCTCAAAATTCAATGAGGGAATCTTAAATTGTTGTATTTGCAAATTTAATATAGGTAATTATGATATTTCATTACCCAACTGCATATAAACACAATATTCCCATTCAAATGTCCACTGTGATCATTTTTAATTTTACTGACATTTCCTAATAGATTATGTCAAGATTGTGCATAGACTTTGAAATTCCCAACAAAGAATACGTAAATGTCATCAACACAGATATGGTTTATTTCTCAAAAAAACCTTTCTTACTGCTAACTTTACAGCTTTATTTCTCAGGCTGTAGATCATTGGATTGAAAGTTGGTGGAACTACTGTATACATAATAGTGAACAGAATGTCTGACACAGTTGGAGAGTCTGAATGAGATTTGAAGTGCTCAAAGGAAGCTGTAGAAAGGAATAGTAAGACAACAGCGAGGTGGGGAAGGCAAGTGGAAAAGGCCTTAGCTCTGCCCTCAGCAGATGGCATCCTCAGTACCGAAGAAAATATGTGCATGTAGGAGAATCCAATGAAGGTAAAACAAAGAAAAGCTACCAAAACCAGGAAGACAGTCACACCGACCTCATAGACATAGTCATTAGAACAGGAGAGTTTCAGGATCTGGGGGATATCACAGAAAAACTGGTGAATGACACGGGGACCACAGAAGTGGATGGAGAAAGTAGCTGCCGTATGCATGATTCCAGAGATGGCCCCACTGACCCAAACGCTGATGACTCCATGGACACAGGTTCTGATGTCCATGATGATTTCATAGCGCAGAGGCAGGCAGATGGCCACATAGCGGTCATAGGACATCAGCGTGAGCATGGCCAGCTCAGCACCCGCACAGAGAGTGAAAACAAAGCACTGAAAAACGCATTCCCAGAAGGAAATGTTTCCACTCTGCAAGAAAGAGTTGTAAATGAATCTTGGGACAGTCACAGAAATGTAGCAGAGATCCAACAAGGAGAGATGCTTCAGGAAGAAGTACATGGGGGACTGGAGACTGTCATCCAGGGAAGTGGTGGTGATGATGAGCATGTTGCCAGCTAAAGCCAACAAGTACAGAAAGAAAAACAGGGAAGCATAGAAGATTTCTAGCTCAGGCTTGGTAGAAAATCCTATGAGGAGAAACCCACTTGTGAAATTAGCCATAGTCTTAATTTACTTCTTACGGATGTTGGTTGCAATTCACAGTTTTGCATGGATGCAGTATTCCCAAATTCTCTAGAGTTGTAAAACAATGGTGAATTAAACAAAGGAATAAATTAATATCTAACTATAAATATTTTTCTTCATAAATACAAAAATGATAAGTATGAGAGAGTGCCTAACAAATAATGATGTAAAAATAGCAATGATATTACCGTGATCATCAGCTTACCAAAATCCTATCAATTAATATGATAATATATATATCTTAGTTAAAAATGGCTAAAGAAAAGCTTGAAATTTGTTCTGAAAATAAAATTATGTGTGCAATTCTATTGCTTAATAAGCAGTATCATTTATAATAATTTTTTATTTAATAAAATACAAGAGAACTATGAAGTTCTTAAGTAATTTTGTATGTAACTTATTAAGCCTTTTGTACATAACATATCTATATCTTCAACAAATACTATTTTATCAGGACAGTAATCTAAAATATGTAATATCATGGTCAATTTTGCGCATATCTTTTGAAAAAGATCAGAATATTTAACAGAAGAAAAAGAGTCTATAAATTAATATGTTAGTTTACATATAAATAACACTTTCATGTAATTAGTGAATAATTCATGTTTGAGAAAATGTTTTCAGGGTCCTGGATGTTTCACAGTGCCAGAATACTGTGGTACTAACCCATGAGTGAGGCATGAGTTCAGTTCTATGCAATAGAAAAAGAAAAGAAAGAAAAATCTATCACACAGTGATTGACATTATTATTGAGCCACTGTGAGATAGACCCTTACAAAACTATTCACGATTAGGTTTCAGTGATACAGTGTTCCAACACCCATCCCTCCATCATTGTACACTTCCCAGCACCAGTGTCCCAAGTTTCCCTCCCATCACTCTCTCTCTCTCTCAAACCAAATTTTTTATAATTTGTACAGTATTAACAAAAGGCAAATCCTGAAATTAACAGAAATATTTAGGATGCTTAAAAATGATGATTGTAGCCAAGGATATTATACCTAGGAGATCAAAATGCATGAATTGATAGAATGGAAACAGACACTAAAATATTAGAAGGAAAAAAGAATGTAGCACATAATTAGTTCTCTGTAGAGAAAATATGATTACATTTATGCTGATTAATAGACTTTCACCCTAAATCAGAGACACAAAGCAAAACAATGATCCTGCTATTAGTTTTTCAGCACTAGAAAAACTCCAAACTGTACTGATTTAAGCTGAAGATAATTGTAGTTTCCTTGCATCTGTTGTATTCCAAATAACTATACTGGGCGGGGAGGAAACTCAGCAGGGTCCCCTCCAAGGGGCCCCGGCAAGGACAGCCAGGCACGGGGGCAAGAGACTCTGTGCTGTTCTCTTTCGGGAGCTGGGTTTTATAGTCTCTGGGTCTTGGACATTGATGGGATTACATGGCACCAGGGGGCCAGTTGGTGGGTGTGACTGGAATATGGAGGATCTGGGTGGAGGATACTCAACCCCGATCCGAGCAGGCTTGGAGATCTCAGCCCCGGGACCCACATGCCTTTGTTCCCACATGCCTTTGTTCCTCTGCCGGTACCTTCATGCGTGTGGAGAGTGGTCTCAGCATGGTGGTGGCTGGTTCTGGAGGTCTTCGGCTGCCAGAGCCCTGGTCGGGGCAGGGAGGAAAACTGAACCCGCTTCCTTCCAAGGGGTACCGTCGAGGACAGCCAGCCGTGGGGGCAGGAAACTCTCAAATTGGCAGGCTACCGAATGTAACCTGCCCACACAGCAGAGTCTGGCAAACTCCCCGTGGCGTACCCAATATACCAAATACCAGTAACAATGATGGGTCTCATTCTCCTAACCCTGAAAGAGCCTTGAATATGGCACTTTTTAAAAATATATATCAGGGCTAGGATGAAGGAAACGTTATTGGGGCCTACTCAAGGCAATCGACGAACAACAGGATGGTCGTGATCGTGATACTGGGAAAGCATTCAAGTCTGAACTGAATAAGGACAACTGCCTACCAGTATTCAAAAACATAACACATATCAAATTTTGTATTTTTGGAAATTAATTCACCCTCAGGTATTTTTTTAGTGTGTGTGTGTGTGTGTCTGTGTCCGTGTGTTCCAGAGGAATCATAAAATAAGGGCTTAAACTTAAATTAAACTTAAGCATTTAATTTTATATAAGGACTGCTACAAAAAGACTTCATAGATAATGCTTCTTAACATCATACTGACACATTTACTCACTTAGGCATTCTTCTCAGGCTTCTTCAACTCACCAGGTCAATTTTTGTAGCCTCCAGAAACTTCTTTCATCTCAATATATTTGGGAGCAGTTTGTTTAATTTTCTAGAAGAAAACCAACCAAAATAATTTATATATATGGAAATGTTCACTTATCCTAAAATCTTTAAGTTGATTATTAATTAATATTAAGATGAATAAGGGACTGAAGCAATAGCACAGCAGGTAGGGTGTTTGCCTTGCACGTCAGCCAACCCGGCCTACTCGAGTTCAATTCCTCCGCCCCTCTCGGAGAGCCCAGCAAGCTACCGAGAGCATCTCGCCCGCACAGCAAAGTCTGGCAAGCTACCCTTGACGTATTGGATGTGCCAAACACAATAACAAGTCTCACAATGGAGACAATACTGGGCCCACTGGAGTAAATCGATGAACAATGGGAGGACATTGCTAAGATGAATGAGAAAATGAGGACATTGCTAAGATGAATGAGAAAATGAGGACAGTGCTAAGATGAATGAGAAAATATATTGAAAAGAAACTCATTGTCTTAAGATAGGGCCAATTTGGAGTGGTAACATCAGTTCACTCGAAATCCACATTTCATGTGTAAATCTTCCATTCAGTGTATTCCTCATTATTCCTGAAATTGAAGAAAACATGTAGTACTGTAGCACTGTCCTCCCATTGTTCATCATTTCTTGAGCAGGCCCAGTAACATTTCCATTGTGAGACTTGTTGTTACTGTGTTTGGCATATGAAATACGTCATGGGGAGCTTGCCAGGCTTTGCTGTGAGGGCAAGATACTCTCAGTAGCTTGCCAGGCTCTTGGAGGAATTGAACACCAGTCGGCCAGCCTGCTGTGCGTGCAAGGCAAACACCCTACCCTTGTGCTATCACTCCACCAATATGTCAAATAATTTTTTAAATCCATGTTTTTAATACAGTTGACTGCAGAAAGTAAATAGATTCTTGAGAAAATTAGAGCTTATGAATAAAGATGTATGTTTGCACTCTGAGTTAGGAGAAGGTTAAAAAAAACTTTTAAATCTAAAATTTAGTTGATGCCCTCTCCTCTCTGGAAAGAAAGATAGTGGCCGCATGGGAGCCTTGTGGACAGCAGGTTTGAGCCGGGGGTCGGGGGCGGCAAAAACCTCATGGGAAGGGGGGCGTTCCGGTCCGTCCTTCACACTCTACCGAGGTCACCAGTTGCCCCCCACGAGCGGCTCTCCAGCACGGCCACGACTCCAGAGCACAGAAACCAATCTCTTAATTATCTAACTTTTAATAGAAATATTTCCAGGGTTAATAAGTAAAATAGCAGAAATCCAAAACCGCGCAGCCGCAATAGCGGCCACACAGCATCATTAGTTCTTAAACCCAGCTGTAGAAAGCAAATCATTTCACAACGCTTTTTCAGCATGTCTGATTGGGGGGGGTTAAACTCTAAATAATAATGGTGCATCTTTTATCGAAACAATGAATCTAGTCAAAGTAAATAGAGTGTTAACTAGAACTTATCTGCCTCACAGGAATTGGGAGGGGTGGGAGGTGGGGTTCTATTGGAGTTCTCGGTAAAAAATAAGTATTGGTAAAGGGAAATGTGTTTAATATTTACATGACTGAGACCTAAACCTGAAAGCTCTGTAACTTTTCCCACAGTGATTCAATAAATAAATAAATTATAAAAAGTAAATAAATAAATAAAATTTAGTTGATTACTTTATTAATGGAATTAATTGGCTAAATTTCATTTTAATTTTAAAGATTATTATTAAATGTTTTATGTTTAAATGTTATAAAATAAATGCATTGGGGCTAGCACAACACAGTGGTGGTTTGGATGCAAGCAATTAGCTCCCTTAGCTGCCGTCCTATGGTCATTCTCTTCTTGGGTGAAATTTTAAAATGCCTCTGGCTATCTACTTTCAGTATGAATCTCAAATACTTAGAGTTTACTTAAATCAGTGTTTTTGCATAGTGGACAATACTACCCTCTGGAGGGCAGGGACCGCGGGGAGGATTATTAAATCTAGAGGTCACTGGTAGCTTTAGCTGCCATTAGCTGCAAGTTCTCTTTAGTCATTTTTAGATTTCCATGCATGATTTGTTTTCTGAAAAGGAGTACTGAGTTTTGTTGATTTTTTTTCTGACAAATGATGGGCAAACCGAGTAGGTTTGGGAATTGTCTTTTAGGTGGATGAGAATGATTTTAAAATATAAAACAGGTTTCACCATACACATAAAAATACCATTATTTTCACTAATTCGTTCTCCATATTTTAATATTTTGACTATTCATGTATCCATTGTATGATTCTTTTTAAATTTCTTTCTGTCAGATTCATCTCACCTCCTCCCAAGGTAGAAAAATTCACAAACCTGAAGTGAATTGGTATTAAAAGAAGTCTGACCTCTCATCATACTCTGACAAAGTTTACCTAGAGTAACTTTTGGACAAAAATAATGTGGTTATTTGTGGAAAAGAAAATGTGGTTGTCCATGCATTATTAGCTTTTATATTTAACAATATGCCTGCACTCTCTAATATGTAAAGTATTTAATGAGTTTTATAGATAGATTTTATAAGTATCCATGAACATAAAGAATAGGGCGATAACTAATTCTGTCCAGTGATCCACACATTCACACTGAATTGCTTTTTATTTGTCTATATAAATAGAGAAATTCTAGGAATAAAGAAACCCAATTCCCTCAATCATTCAAAAAAAGGTCATTTACAATGCTCTCTTCCATATACCTAGTTTTTATTGATGTTTCTTAGCTCATGCATTTCCTTTCATTACTAAAGTCAAAGACAATGATATTTTATCTTATTCAGTTAGAAGTTTTACCTTAGAGTCATTCTGCTGTTCAACTCATTCTGTCTTTCTGGAATCTCAGAACTCACAGAAGTATGGTCAGGAGCCCCTTTCCTCAACATAAGGACAAGCGTCAGTGTGTGTAATTCTCACTTAGTGAAGATTTGATCTCTCTAATGAACCGATTTCAGAAAACTATCTTCTGCTTAGAGAAAGAAATCAGTCTATTTCAATCCTCCTTGGCCCCAAGAGGTTACACCAGGAACTTATCAGAAGCAGAGCTCCTGGCCTCTGGACATTTGGAAGTCTTAATAAATTCCCTTGGGTCAAAACTTAAAATTATATGGTGTTTTCCTACAGAATAATATGTTGGAGTTGATTTAATGATCATAGTATGCTATGTGAGATTCTCATTTTATTTTTGTCATTGGAAAACTTTATTGAAAAAGACGAACATACTTTTAATTGAGTTCACAGTCACAGTCGGTCACGGTCCTCCCGTTGTTCATCGATTTGCTCCAACGGACCTAGTAACGTCTCCATCATAAGACTTGTTACTGTGTTTGGTATATTGAATACGTCACGAGTGGCTTGCCAGGCTTTGCAAGAGGAGCAGAGAAATCGAACCCGGCTCGGCCGGGCCAGCTGCATGCAAGGCAAATGCCTTACTGCTGTGCTACTGCTCCAGCCCATAATTAATAGAATCAATTGAATTGGCTATTGTGAGAAATGACTCTGTAACTGATTGCCCTAAGATATGGCCAGTGTCCTGGGTTAAACAAGCCTACAGGAAAGAGTGTTCATTCCTAGGGTTTCTATAAGAACACTGAAAGAGGGAATTTGACACTGGCGCTGGGATTGGTGTTAAAACACTATCTGCCTAAAACTCACTATCAATAACTTTGTAAATCATAGTTAAATTGAAAAAAATCTTTTTTAACGAAGAATTGCATTTTCTTGGTAAGGCACTTGCCTTATATGCAACTGACCCAGGTTCTGTACTCATCAGAAATGAATCTTGAGTGCAGAGCCAGGAGTCAGCCCTAAGAACTCCCAGGTATAATCCAAAAAATCACTGTCACTGTCACTGTCACTGTCCTCCCGTTGTTCATCTATTTGCTCTAGTGGGCCTAGTAACAGTGTAAGACTTGTTGTTACTGTGTTTGACATAAAAAATACACCACTGGGAGCTTGCCACACTCTGCCCTGCAGGCGGGATACTCTTAGTAGCTTGCCGGGTTCTCCAGAGGGATGGAGGAATTGAACCCTGGTCGGCCGAGTGCAAGGCAAACGCCCTACCCACTGTGCTATTGCTCCAGGCCATTGTCTATATATAACACAATTTATTAGTTTATTCATCTCTGTATGCATATTTCAGCGACTCCCACATTGTGATTATTGTACCAGGTATTTTAATGGACATAGGTTTGTACATACTTGTTAGGATAAATGTTTTTGTATTTGAAGAGCAAATACCAAGAAGTAAAATTGCTGGATCAAATGGTAGTTACTGTTCATACTTGGAGATTTTAAATAATGATTTCTATAGGAAAAGAATTAAATCCCAGCAACAAAGAATATAGTTTTCTTTTACTCCCACATCTCGACCAACACTCATTGTTTCCAGTCTTTTTTCATGTGTCATTTTCACTGCCATGAGATTCTATCTTAATGTTGTTTTGATTTGTATTTCTCCAATAATAGTGACAATGAAAACTTTTTATTCTCTTCTTCGGGGAAGAGTCTATACTTCCCATATTTTCATAACTTATTGAATTTCTTATTATTAATATTTCAATTATTTAAAGACCGAGGATAAGGTAAAGGTAAAGGCCCTCCCGTTGATCGTCGATATGCTCGAGCGGGCCCAGTAACGTCTCCATTGGAGACTTTGTTGTTACTGTGTCTGGCATATCGAATACTCTCGGTAGCTTGCCGGGCTCTTAACTCTTTATCATACTGTGTGAAAATGCTTTCTCTCACTCATTGAATTATGTTACTGTGAAGACCAAGTTACATGCCCTTTGAAGTACTTAGCATTATCCTGTGTGTATATATATATATATATATATATATATATATGTGTGTGTGTGTATATATCCTGTGTGTATATATATAATGTATATCTATATATATCTATATATCTATATATATATATATATGAATCATAGCATAGCAGGTAAGGCATTTGCCTTGCACAAAGCTGACCTGGGTTTGGTTCCTCCACCCCTCTCAGAGAGCCCAGCAAGCTACTGAGAGTATTCTGCCTGCACAGCAAAGCCTGGCAAGTCCTTTTTGTATGAGGTAAAGGTAAAGGTAAAGGCCCTCCCGTTGATCGTCGATTTGCTCGAGCGGGCCCAGTAACGTCTCCATTGGAGACTTTGTTGTTACTGTGTCTGGCATATCGAATACTCTCAGTAGCTTGCCGGGCTCTCCGAGAGGGGCGGAGGAATCGAACCTGGGTCGGCCATGTTGGCCGCTTGTAAGGCAAACGCCCTACCGCTGTGCTATCGCTCCAGCGATACACACAGGAAAATATACACACAGGAAAATAGTCAAAGTTATACTTTTGTAACTTGGGAGTTAACTGACTCCAAACAATACTTACTCCTGGCAATCCAGGAGTCAGATACTTTTAATTCTTAACACCCCTAATCGGGGTCCTAGTGGACCTAACCCCTAATCAGGATGGACCCAGAGCAAAATGTAGCTACCCTGAATTATAAAGGGACAGTTTAAGAGCTATAAGAAATACATTATGTTAAGAGTACATCATGACATGGCCACTCAACATCTCTATCTAACTGCAATACCCTACAACAACCTCTATTTAACTACAACACCCTAAAGGAAAGAGTGAGGAAAAGGGAATGCCCTGCCACAGAGGCGGGGTGGGGTGGGGGGGATGGGGTTGGGGCGTGGGGCGGTTACTGGGATCATTGGTGGTGAAGAATGGGCACTGGTGCAGGGATGGGTACTCTATCATAGTATAACACAAAAGTTTGTAAGTCTACAACTGTACCTCATGGTGTTTCACTAATAAAAAGAAATTTAAAAAAAAAAAAGAAGAGTACATCATGACAGACCAAAGAAGATGTAACTAAAATAGGATCTTTCTGGAATTAGGAAATACTAACCTGATCTGAGGGCAAGTGGCTAAACTGATGGTAGTCGCTCCTTTGCTCTCTAGCTGTCTTAGGGATGTCCCTGTTATCTCGTGGGGGGGGGGGCATCTCAGACTTCGGGGCAGCTGTGATCTATGATAACAGTAACAGTAGCCTTTCTGCCCCCCACCATCTGTCTGGGCTGGTCTCAGAGCAGCCACTCCTGGCACCTTCTAGCAACCATCAGCTTGGCCACTCGCTACTCTTGCCCTGCTCTGGCATTGTTCCTGGTCTGTCTCCCTCTCTAGTTGCTCATGGTCGAGATCTACTGCACTCTCTATCTCTATGTCTCTGTCTCTGTCTTTCTGTCTTTGTCATTTTCTTTTTTTTTCCCTTTGAGATGGTCTCGTTAGTATTTTGATTTGCATCTTCCAGATGATTAACACTGTAGAGCATTTTTTCATGTGTCTTTTGACCATTCGTATTTCATTTTTTATAATTTTATTTATTGAATCACCTTGAGGGCAGTTACAAAACTTTTGGTTTTAAGTCTCAATCATACAATGAAACTCCCATACCTTCACCAGTGCCCATTCTCCACCACCAAAAACCCCAGTATACCCTCATTCCACACCCTCCCCCTAACTGTGGAGCAAATGATTTCCACATTACTCTCTCTCTACCTTGATCACATTCAATATTTTGACACCAGACCCACCATTATTATTTGGGATTTTACCCCAACACTCAGATCTGCTGAAAAGCAACAGTAGACAATTTGTTTTCTATTGCTGGTTAAGAATAACATATGATGTCATGTGGCTACAGTAGAGGCTGTGTGATTTTTGAAATTTCAAAATTTTAACACTTAAACCTGGAGGGATTTCTGCCAAAACCTGCTAGGTTCCAAGATTCGTTCCTGAGTCTCTGGGATCATGGCCGTTAAGCAGCTTGATCAGGAGCCAGAAAGGCCGTTCATGGGTGGCGACTTGGGGTCTCTTTGGGACGGGGAGGAAAGGGCCGGCCCCACCCCCATCCCATGAGGCCCCTCGTGTCTCGTCATTGAGGGCCCAAACCTGATTGTCCAGTGGCCTCTGGAGGATAACTGTTAAATAGTTTGATCAGAAACCAGAGAGGCCATGCCTCCAATTATATAACCGAGCCCGAGGTGGTTTGTGGGTGTGTCTCCCACATACCTAATTTTTGGCCATTTACTTTCTTGGTAAACTTTGCCTCAAGTTTTTGGGATCTGGCCAAAGGCACATCAGCAATTTGGGGGAATCTGGAAGCCTGAAGGTGCCATCAGACTGCTGATGCATTCGCCTCACAGGTACAGATTGACCTGCTGGCAGCACCATACCCTCGACCATTTGCATTTCTTGGCAAGTTTCTGTTCATTTTTTTCTCCCCATCTTTTTATGGAGTTAGGAAGAAAATTTTTTTTGGAATGTTCTACCAGTGCCTTACATATTTTTTAACTCACATTTTTTTAGTTTGAGAAACATTTTTTTAATTAGATCACCGTAAGCTAGTTACAGAGCTTTCATTTCTGAGTTTCAGTGATACAATGATCAAACACCCATCCCTCCACCAGTGTACATTTTCCGCCCCAAATGTCCCCAGTATCCCTCCACAAATCCTACCCCTCCCCCTTCCTCTATGGCAGACAATTTCTCTCTTACTTTCTCTCTCTACTTATGGACATTATGGTTTGCAATACAGATAACGAGAAGCCACCATGTTTGGTCCTTTATCTACTTTCAGCACACATCTCCCATTGCGAGCAAACCCTTCAACCTTCATTGACTTTCTAACGCTCTGTCCTTCTTTCTCTGTCTTAATCTCTCTCTCTTTCTCTCCTGCCTTCCAAAATCTGTGGGCTCATCTTCCTGACCTGGAGCAGCCAAAGGTGGCAATCCCCCTCTCTGATTGCACCCCTCTAGCCAGCTCAACGAGGGCTTCCTCCTAAATTGCTCATTCTCTAGGTCCCCGAAATTCTTGTGGAAACTTATTTCATGAGGACACAAGACAAACCTGGCTCTGTAGCAAAGCTTCTTTCCTAAAAAAGAAAAAGAAAAAAATTAGGGTCCTGTTATTCAGAAAGATGTGAACATGCGGTGAATGTCCAAATTTGATATTATAACCATGAACAAATCAGTTCATTATATGGTATATTTATATAAGAACTTTGTACAAATTCTGTCACGACCCAAAGAGAAGTGACTTGACAAGGACCTTGCTGGGTTAGGAAGAACTAATCTGGCGTGAGGACTGTAGGATCTATATGGCATGAGGATCTATAGTGAGATGTTCCCAGGAAAGCCACCCTTTAAGCTTAACATGTCTCCTGCTGTGTCCATATAAAATGACCAGAAAAATTATTAAGAAGTAAATTCAAGGGAACTGTTTAATGTTTTTGGACTAAGGAAAGGAGAAAAAAAGCCCACTTAGATGAAATTGATCGCCAAGCAGAAGGAGATCTTTGTCTTAGAAGAGCTTCTCCTGAAGGAAGGGCTTTCATAAGTTGATTGTGCTATCTCACCTATGTGGACTTGCTCCCTCCACCTTTGTGAATTGTTCTCTATAACCAGGCTGTGGGAGTGGGATGAGGGGAGAGGGTGAGGAATATGGGCAGCAAGTGAGACTGGATGGAGGCAGATGAACACTAGATTGAAATAAATGGCAATTGATCACCAAGCTGCCTGGCCTCTGTTCTTTTCTCCTTATGTCCATCACCATCAGCCATCCAGGGTGGGAAAGAGGCCTGACCACGGAACACATGTGGCAAGAGTGCCGCCATTATTTTGTGAATACGCAACAGAGTAAAATCTTTTTTAAATAAACAGGACCCGGGTTTAGTAGACAGATAATTTCTGAAAAAGGAAAGAGGTACATTGAAATTATGAAAAACAGTTTCTTTAAAATGTATTGAGAAACTGATTGAAATTCATTGAAAAGAATGATTACTACCCCTATCTCGCAATCTATTTAGTTAAAATTGGTTAAAGACTCTGATAGCACTATAGCACTGTCCTTCAGTTGTTCACTGATTTGCTCTAGCGAGCACCAGACATCTCCATTGTGAGTCTTGTGGTTACTATTTTTGGCATATTGAATATGACACGAGGAGCAAGCAAGGCTCACTGTGTGGGCAGGATACTTTCGGTAGCTTGCCAGGCTCTCTGAGAGGGATGGAAGAATTGAACCTGAGCTGACCTTGTGCAAGGCAAATGCCGTACTCGCTGTGCTATCGCTCTATATTAGACCTTAATCTATAAGATAATCAAGGAAAATGTATGCAGAACACTCCATGATGCTAACTTTGGAGAACCTTTAATTGTTTAAAGAAAACAAAAGCTTAAATACATAAATGAAACTACAAAAAATGAAAAGTGTCTGAACTGTGAAAGAAAATCTAGAAAAATAAATGTACATAACTGAGATGGAGAAAATAAGCTAAAGGCAAAAGGTAAAGGCCCTCCCGTTGTTCGTCGATTTGCTCGAGCGGGCCCAGTAACGTCTCCATTGGAGACTTTGTTGTTACTGTGTCGGCATACCGAATACGTCACGGGGAGCTTGCCAGGCTCAGCCATGCGGGCAAGATACTCTCGGTAGCTTGCCGGGCTCTCTGAGAGGGGCAGAGGAATCGAACTCGGGTCAGCCATGTTGGCTGCGTGCAAGGCAAACGCCCTACTGCTGTGCTATCATACAATACAGCTGGGAGTGGACTAAAGGCCACAAAAATAAACCGCTCACAAATTTCAACACACACACACACACACACACAGGAACAATAAATCAACCCCATTTTCCAAGAAAACATGGAGCTTGGAAACGAGCAGTCCAAAGTAGAAAGAGGAATGTGGTTCTCTCGAGTTCTTTGAACATCTTCAACATTTTTTTTTTGCCTTTTGGGTCACACCCGGCATTGCATAGGGGATATTGTTGGCTCATGCACTCAGGAATTACTCCTGGCGGTGTTTGGGGGACCATTTGCGATGCTGGGAATCGAACCCCTGTCAGCTGTGTGCAAGGTAAATGCCCTACCTGCTGTTCTATTGTTCCAGCACCAAACATCTTAACCATTCAATCTCTGAATTCTTTATCGGAGAGATCATATTTGTGGGTAACCCCTGTTGAAGCTTCTGGACTCTTCTTCATCCTCTACTTGTGGTGGGGATTTTCTCTGTTTCTTCATGGTGTTGTGGTAGTATGGAGGTGGGACCTTCCACTTCACTATCAGTGTACCTCTCTCCCTGCACAAAAGGATTCTGGATGAGCTCAGTCGATGGTGGTCATCTTTTTCCCCTTCTAGAATACTACCTTCTGAGGGACAGACATGGAAAGATTGCACTCATTTGTGGATTATAAAGTAACAGAATAGGAGACTTGCACCCAAGAATAGTAGAGATAAGAGGTGAAGATTGCTCCATGGCTTGGAAGCCGGGCTCACATGCTGGGGGAAAAGGCAGCTCAGATAGAGAAGGGACTACCAAATAAAGGGTGCTTGGAGGGTCCGCTCTGGATAGGAGATGAATGCTGAAAGTAGACTATGGACCAAATTATGGCCACTCAATACCTCTATTGCAAACCACAACACCCAAAAGGACAGAGAGAGAGAGAGAGAGAGCGCGCACAAAAGGAAATGCCCTGCCACAGAGGCTAGGTGGGATGGGGGGTATGGTTTGGGTTGGGGGGAGGGATACTGGGACCATTGGTGGTGGAGAACGGGAACTGGTATAAGGATGGGTACTTGACCATTGAATGACTAAAACGTAAGCATGAAAGTCTATGAGTCTGTAGCTGTAACTCATGGTTATTTAGATGTGGGGTGGGAGGGATACTGGGACTGATGGTGGTGGAAAATGGGTACTGGTGGAGGGATGGGTGTTTGATCATTGTATAATTGAAACCCAAGCACAAAAATTTGTAAATCTACAACTGTACCTCATGGTGTTTCACTAACAAGAATTTTTTTAAAATGTAAATGATGGAGAATGGGCACTGGTGGAGGGATGGGTACTGGATCATTGTATAACTGAAACCAAGCACAAAAATGTGTAAGTCTACAACTGTACCTCATGGTGTTTCACTAATAAAATTTTAAAAAATAAATAAATTTAATTTAATTTAAAAGAAGAAGAGAATACTACCTTCCACTTATGTGATTCTCTGTGACTTATGTGAGGACTCTAGTGAGGTTTCAGGGTTGTGTTCTTTTATATTAAGCTTGTGCAGCTTCTTCGTTCCCCAGTATTTTGGTGAGATTAGAATAGGCTAGTGGACTACTAGGGTGAAGGCAGGAGTGGGTGAGAGAAGGCTCCTAGGGCTGGACCGATAGCACAGCAGGTACGGCATTTGCCTTGCACACGGCCGACCTGGGTTCGACTTCTCCGTCCCTCTTGGAGAACTCAGCAACCTACCAAGAGTATCCCGCCCGCAGGCAGAGTGTATTCAATATGCGAAAGACAGTAACAACAGGTCTCACAATGGAGAGGTTACTGTGGCCTCTGGAGCAAATTGATGAACAACGGGAGGACAGTGCTACAGCACTACAGTCGACTATGGGCCTAATGTGTTTGAGATAGCCAGGATGTTCTCCACACAATTAGGTAATGGAGGTTGAGATATGAGTCCAGAGTGCTGGGAAAGGGGAAAATAACTGTGGCCACGTAAGCGGCCGCCACCACCCCAGGAGGTCACACACCCCTGCCACACTGTAGGTCCTGAGGGATGTTGGGAGGTGTTGCCATCCGGGTTTCAGGTTGGGGGCACGAGGGAATGGATCACCAGCAGGGAGGTTCGCATACCTGATGGGAGGAGGGTTGTGATTCTCAAACCTCAGGAAAAGAGATCAATTTACAATATTTATTCCAAAAGAAATTATAATGAGAAATGAATGTTTTCGCAACCACAAAACCTCCAAGCCAATAAGAGCAGTTACTTAAATGTTAAAAGAAGACGTAGAAGAATGACTTAAGATGGAAATAAGACAGTTGTTGGGGAAAGAAGAATTTCTTTTAGAAAAATGACTGCATGCTTTTATTTTCATGACTAGTATAGTCTTAAGATTCAGAATTGCATAAAAAATTTAAGTAAATTGTGAGATCTCTGGCTGGGGTAAATATTAGGATTATAACTTCTGCAGCCCGGCAATGTAGTATCATATTCTACTTTCACATTTTATGCTTATGTGAATTTAGTGCAAATTACTTCTCCCTCTCTAGTTCACAATCTTCTGTATTTGTATGTGAGAGGAGCATAATAAATCAGTAATTTTTTAGAAAATAGAAAGTTATTTGGAAAGTAGAAGAGAAAAAAAAGAAATTACCCATATGGAGAGGAACTTCGTATAGGAGTAATCTGAATAAATCAGGCTTACTGTGTTATTCAAAAGAGTAAGTCATAGTTTCTTAAAAGTGCTTAAGGTATTTCTTACACATGAAGAAATCTTCTATGAAAATTGTTCTAATTCTATAATTGTTATAATTATTTGATATTAAGTAAGTTTGATTCAGCTATTGCAATTAGAAAATATTTTCTCCAGCAGTTGGAGTGTTAGTAAGACGTAGAGTTCTAGCCTTATATGTGGACCACGCCATTAAAAAACAAATAAATAAAGTCAGCATAATTGAGCCTTCAGCAAGAAGCTAACAAGAAGGTTATTAATTTTAGAATGAAAAAACAAATACAGTCCTTTACAGACAGATGATAAGTGTACTTATAAATTTAAAGAACCTTTTTACTTTTATTGCAATTTATTAAAATAGTAGAGCTCTGTGAAAAAACTTTAAGGTCAATAAGTGAAAATTGATGTCTTGCCAAATACTGGCACAAAAGCAGATTTATTTTAACATACAATTTATAATTATAGATACAGAAATAAATCTACCAAAAATTGATGTACACTCCCACGACACTGAAAATACATATAATTGATGAGGCAAATATGTTTTCTTTGCTGGAGGTTATTGCTTTTGCTATACTTTAATGCCAACGACTGAATATAGGACCTCATACTGAAGGAATGGCATGTGCTTTACAGCTGGGATAAAGCCATGGCTCTACTTCATGAAGAAAAAATTTGAAGATTTAAATCTATGCAAGATAGACTCCTGGTGACCATTGGAAGACATTGTGTATCTAAGACACAATTCTCCTCTACTTGACTTGGAGATTCATTGCAATTCAAACCAAAAGCTCAGTATGTCTCTTTAAGTGAGAAACGGAATATAAAATGGATACTAATAAATAAAATTCCTAGGGTAGCCCCCAATCTGGATAGACAGAGGGAGAAAGTTAGAGTTCTGATAAAAAAAAATTGGGTCTGATATATAAACATGAACACTTCAATTCAGCAGATTAAAAGCTCCCACACCAATATGTTCGTCTGACTCCAAACAAGATGTTGCTAAAATTTTCTGTAAAAAGCAAAGGACGTAAATGATTAAAATAATGATACTAGTACAATGGCTTTTTAGTGAATAAAATGAACTAAGATTCTACAGCACACCATCAGCAAACACTATCTTCCAGTGTCTTACAAAATGAAAATGATAAGCAGAAGAGCATAAAAAATGTCAAAATCCAACCCTTATTAATAATACTTGAATAGAGTATTCTACTTGTGGTTGTGTTTTATATACATAAGTCAACTTTTATTATGTTTTCAAACAAGACTATATCAATGTATTGTTGGGGCAAACTGTTTAGAGTTTTTTCTTGGATATTGATTATTGATTGTGTCCTTAGAGCAAGGAGAAATGGATAGAATAGATAATCTGAAATGTACATGTAGGTAAATGTTACATATTTCCTTTATATCATTTATGATGATTTTTCCATGATTTTTACCACATCAATTTATTCTACACAAAAATTTATTTTCTACTTTGAAAGCAAACATTCAATATACTCATTTTCTTTCCTAATTTTATATGCTCATAAATACATGTAAGAAGTTTTCTATTTGAGGAAGTACCTTTTCCTTGTTTGTGAGTGATCTGTTCTATTTCTTAGCAAAGGAGTCTTTTGAAGAATGCTTTTATTGATATATTATTTTATTTCTTCTTTCATTCATCTTGCCAACTTACAACAGGCATCTCTGAGAGCCTCACTGACTACTACTTAAAACATCCAGAGGAGTGGCAAAGAGGTCCACTATACCTGAAATGGTAAAATTAGGGAGATAATGAGGCTTTACAAGAGTGGCATTATTATATGTGAATTGAAGCCCAAAGAAATTGAAAAGCATGAATGGAGCTCCAAATGACCAATGAGTGCTGACTGTCAGTGGGTTTTGATCAGTCTGTAAACATCATGTCATATCACAGAGTAGAACAAAACTTACTGAAAATAAACAAGTTTCATATGCATATTTTACATCACCTTAACATAGAAATCATAAGTCACTAACTTGACTGGTTTTAAATTAACAAAATTTCATTAATGTTACTCTCAAACTTCAATGAATGAATCTTATCTGTTATGTTTACAAAGTTTAGTTTAGGTATTCTTGATATTGTATTACCCAACAGAATATAAACACAATATTCCTTTTTAAATGTTCATGATAATCATTTTTGATTTTTAAAATTTCCTGATAGGTTATATAATGATTTTACAATAGAATTTGAAATTCTCTCCCAACAAAGAATAAGCATATGCCATCTGGGGCTGGAGGGATAGCACAGTGGATAGGGCATTTGCCTTGCACGTGGCCTATTTGAGTTCGATTTTCAGCATCCCATTCGATATGCCAGACACAGTAACACCAAAGTCTCCAATGGAGATGTTACTGGGCCCGCTCGAGCAAATCGATGATCAACGGGAGGGCCTTTACATATGGTCCCCTGAGCACCGCCAGGAGTGATTCCTGAGAGCAGAGCCAGGAGTAACTCCTGTGCATTTCCAGGCGTGACCCAAAAAGCAAAAGAAAAAAAGGATAAGTATATGTCATCAACACAGAAATCCTTTATTTCTCAAAAATACCTTTCTTACTGCTGACTTAACAGCTTTATTTCGAAGGCTGTAGATCATTGGATGAATCTTGGTGGAACTACTGTATACATAATAGTGAGCAGAATGTCTGACACAGTTGGAGAGTCTGAATGAGATTCTAAGGACTCCAAGCCACCTGTAGAAAGAAATAATATGACAACAGCGAAGTGGGGAAGGCAAGTGGAAAAGGTCTTAGCTCTGTCCTCAGCAGATGGCATCCGCAGTACAGAAGAAAACATATGCATGTAGGAAAATCAATAAAGATAGAAAAAAGAAATGCCACCAAAGCCAGGAATGCAGTTACACCGACCTCATCGATATAGTCATTAGAGCAGGGGAGTTTCAAGATCTGGCGTATATCACATAAAAACTGGTGAATGATACGGAGGGCACAAAAGTGGGTGAAGAAAGTAGCTGTCGTATGCATGACTTCAGAGATGTTCCCACTGACCCAGATGCTGATGACGCCATGGACAGATTTTGACGTCCATGATGACGTCATAATGCAGGGGAAGGCAGATAGCCACTTAGCAGTCATAGGACATCAGCATGAGCATGGCCGTCTCAGCAGGAGCACAAAGAGTGAAGACAAAGCACTGAAAAACGCATTCCCAGAAGAAAATGTTTCCGCTATGCAAGAAAGAGTTGTAAATGAATTTCAGCAGTCACAGAAATATAGCAGAGATCCAACAAGGAGAGATGCTTCAGGAAGAAATACATGGGGGACTGGAGACTGTCATCCAGGGTAGTTGTGGTGATGATGAGTATGTTGCCAGTTAAAGCTAACAAGTACAGAAAGAAGAACAGTGGGGGTGGGGGGGATATTATCCATGGTGGTGGAAAATGGGCACTGGTGGAGGGATGGGTATCTGATCATTGTATAATCAAACCCAAGCACAAAAAATTGTAAATCTCCAACTGTACCTTATGGTGTTTCACTAATAAAAAATAAATAAATAAAAAATAAAGAAAGAAAGAAGAACAGACAGGCATAAAAGAATTCTAGCTCAGTCTTGGCAGAAAATCCTATAAGAAACCCACTTGTCTTGAAATTAGCCACTGTCTTCATTAACTTCTTATGGGTGTAAGTTGCATATCATAGGTTCTACATGAATACAGTACTCCCCAAATTCTCTAGAGTTGTAAAACAATGGTAAATTAAACAATAACTAGAAATATTTTCTTCATAAATATAAGTATGTGATAGTATTTTACAAGTAACAATTGATGATTATGTAAAAGTAATCATATTGACCATAATTCTCAATTATCAAAATCATATTAATTAATTTGATATAGTTCTTATTTGAAAATGACAAAAGAAAGTTTTGAAATCTATTGTAAAAAATGAAATTCTATGGACAGTAAAGTATTGCTTACATTTGCTTTGTATGATTTAAAATAATTTTTTAAGCAAAAAATAAGAGAACCTTGAAATTCTTAAGTAATTTTGTATTTAGTATATTACTTTTGTACATAATATACTCATAATCATTCAAGAAATACTATTATATCAGAAAGGTAATATCTAAACTCTATAACATAATCATGCTTGTGCTTATACTCTGAAAAAAGTTAGAATATTTAACAAAAGAAAAATTGTCTGTTAATTAAAATAGATCAGTTCACATCTGGATAGCACTTTTTATAATTAGTAAATATTCCACGATTAAGAAAATTTCTTCAGGGCCCTGAATGTTTCACAGTTCTAGAGTAATGGAGATACTTACCCATGAGTGAGGCCCTGAGTTCAATTCTATGAACTGGCAAAAAGAAAGGTAAAGGTAAAGGTAAAGGCCCTCCCGTTGTTCGTCAATTTGCTTGAGCGGGCCCAGTAACATCTCCATTGGAGACTTTGTTGTTACTGTGTTTGGCATATCGAATACGTCACGGGGAGCTTGCCAGGCTCTGCCGTGCAGGCAGATACTCTCGGTAGCTTGCCGGGCTCTCCGAGAGGGGCGGAGGAATCGAACTCGGGTCAGCCATGTTGGCTGCGTGCGAGGCAAACGCCCTCCCGCGGTGCTATCGCTCAAAAGCAAATTTATTTAAAATTAGTATAGTAGTATAAACAGACAAATACCAAACTTAAATTAATATATAGTTTTGAGATGCTTGAAAATGATGATTATAAGTATTTGAGGATATTATATAAAGGATATCAAAGTGCATAAATTAATGGGATGGGAACAGACACTAAATATGCTGAAGGAAATAAATCCATAACAAGCAATAAGTTCTGTGTATGAAATATTTGATTATGTTTATGCTGATTAATAGATTTTCACCATAACTCAGACACAAAAATATCTGTTATGTTTCTAGCACTAGAAAAATTCCAGGGTTAAGACTGTACTGATTTAAGCTGAAGGGAGTATAATTTCCATGCATCTGTTATGTTCCAAATAATTATACTGGGAAAGCAGCATTAAAGTCTAAACTGAATAAGGACAATGTCTCCCAGAAGTCAAAAACACAGCACATATCTAATTTGATATTTCTGGAAATCAATTCACCTTTATTGTGTGTGTGTGTGTGTGTGTGTGTGTGTGTGTGTTTGCATGTGTGTTCCACAGGAGTCATAGAATAAAAGTTCAAATTAAACTAAAGCATTTTATATAGATAAGGTAAAGGTAAAGGCCCTCCCGTTGATCACCGATTTGCTCGAGCGGGCCCAGTAACGTCTCCATTGGAGTCTTTGTTGTTACTGTGTCTGGCATATCGAATACTCTCGGTAGCTTGCCGGGCTCTCTGAGAGGGGCGGAGGAATCGAACTCGGGTCGGCCATGTTGGCTGCGTGCAAGGCAAACGCCCTACCGCTGTACTATAGACTTCGAAGATAATGCTTCTTGACATCATAATGACACATTTACTCACTTAGGCATTCTCGTAGCTCCTAGAAACTTCTTTCATCTCTACATATTTAGGACCGTGTTGCATAATTTTCTAGATGAAAACCAACAAAAGACTGTAACTTGTAGGGCCCGGAGCGATAGCACAGCAGGTAGGGTGTTTGCCTTGCATACAACCGACCTGGGTTCAATCTCTGGGGTCCGATATGGTCCCCCAAGTACCGCCAGGAGTAATTCCTGAGTGCAGAGCCAGGAATAACCCTGAGCATCACTAGTTGTGACCCAAAAAGAAAAAAAAAAGAATGTAACTTGTATACATAGAACTATTACTCACGAATTCTAAAATATTATGCTTGACCAGAATTCAAATGAAGATATATGAGGAAAATATAGCAAAAATACACTTATTATCTTCAGATAGGCCCAATTTGGAATGGTGACATTGATTCATTCCAAAAGTTTATGCCTCTGTATTCCTGAACTTGCAGAGAACGCTTATAGTAAATGAATTTTTGAATCCATGGTTTCTAATACTCGTGACAAAAGAGTGTAAATAGGGTCTCTGAGAAAATTAGAGTGTATTAATAAGGATGTAAGTTTTTGAGTTCAAGGGAAGTAAAAAGCATTTAAATTATCCAAAATTTGGTTAATTAAATTTTATTAATTGGGTACGGTCCTCCCGTTGTTCATCGATTTGCTCCAGCCGGCCCAGTAACGTCTCCATCATGAGACTTGTTGTTACTGTGTTTGGCATATTGAATACATCACGGATAGCTTACCAGGCTCTGCCGTGCGGGTGAGATACTCTCGGTAGCTTGCCAGGCTTTCCGAGAGGGGTGGAGGATTCGAACTCGGGTCGGCCATGTTGGCCGCTTATAAGGCAAATGCCCTACCACTGTGCTATTGCTCCAGCTCTTCTGATCTCGGAAGCTAATTGGGTACATTGACTAAAATTTATCTAAATTTTAAAGATCATATTTAAAGTTTTTACATTTAAATGTCAAAAAATAAATGTATCAAGGCCAGCACAACACAGTGATGGTTTGAATGGATGGTTTTTTCTCCCTTAGCAGCCACCATCCAATGGTCAATTCTCTTCTTGGGTGAAATTTCAAAATGCGTCTAGCTATCTACTTTCAGTATGAATCCCAAATATTTAGTGTTTGATTAAATCAGTGTTTTGCAAAGTGGATAAGAACATCCATTGGAAGGTTGGGGCTTGGACCCTTGTATTAAATCTAGAAGGCACTGGTAGCTTTGATTGCCACTGGGAGCAAGTTCTGTTTGGTCATGTTTAGATTTACAAGAGTGATTTGTTTTATGAAAAGGGGTGCTGAGTCTTGCTTGATTTTTTTTCTGACAAATGATGGGCAAACTGAGTACGTTTGGGAACTCACTTTTAGGTGGATGTGAATTATTTTTAACTATAACCAGTGCTTCACCATACACTTATGAAAATTACCACTATTTTTGTCATTTATACTTTATCCCCATTTATAATATTTTGACCATTCACATATCCATTATAGTATTTTTCTTAAATTTGCTTTCTGTCAGAATTCTTCTTCCTACCTTCTCCTTAAGTAGAAGAAATCAGAAACTGGAAGTGATTGGATATTAAAAGAAGCATGATATGCGTTAAACTACAGCACCATGCCTCCCCGGGAGTAAAAGGGTGTTGCTCCCTTCCACCTTTTCTCCCCCTGGCAGCAAGGTGGCTGCCACCTCAGAGCTTATTGGAAAGCCAGGTATGAGCCAGTAGTGACGGGGCAACTGCAGTCTCATGGGGAAGAGGGTGGTACCGGCTCGTCCTTCATGCCTACCAAGGTCACGAGTTGTCCCCCACAAGTGGCTCTCAGGCATGGCCATGGCTCCAGAGGCAAAAGAACTTAATCCAGAACCTGGCAACTTGTGGCAGAAAAGTGAATGGACCATGCGTTAAACTACAGTGCCATGCCTCCCCGGGAAGGAAAGGGTGTTGTTCCTTCCACCATTTTCCCCCCTGGCAGCAAGGTAGCCACCACCTCAGAGCTTATTGGAAAGCCAGGTACAAGCTGACAGTGACTGGGCAACTGCAGTCTCATGGGAAGGGGGGCGGTACCAGCACGTCCTTCACGCCCTACCGCGGTCACTAGTTACCCCCCACAAGTGGCTCTCCGGCACGGCCATAACACCAGACACACAGAAACCAATCTCATAATTATTTGGCTCTTTGCAGAAATCCAAAATTGTGGCCGCTTGACATCATATGATTCTTATTACCAACTATAGAAAACAAAATATTTTACAGTGCCTTTTCAGCAATTCTGATTTTTAGGGGGGAAATTCTAAACAATAATTGGTGCATCTTTTGTCAAAATAATGAATGTAATCGATGTAGAGAAGAGTTAAGTAGAAATCATCTGCCTCACAGGCATTTGGAGGGGTGGGAAGGGGGGTATACTGGGGTTCTTGGTGGTGAAAAATGAGTACTGGTGAAGGGAAAGGTGTTTGATCATTGTATGACCGAGACTTAAACCTGAAAGCTTAGTAATTTTTCCCACAATGATTCAATAGGTAAAGGTAAAGGCCCTCCCGTTGATCATCGATTTGCTCGAGCGGGACAAGTAACGTCTCCATTGGAGACTTTGTTGTTACTGTGTCTGGCATATCGAATACTCTTGGTAGCTTGCCGGGCTCTCCGAGAGGGGCGGAGGAATCGAACTCGGGTCGGCCATGTTGGCCGCTTGTAAGGCGAACGCCCTACCCGCTGTGCTATTGCTCCAGCCCTTAAAAACTGCTCCAGGTGAGGCTCGAACTCACAACCTCGGCATGGCTCACAAGCGTACTGTCTTATAAGTACCGTGCGCTAACCGATTGTGCCCCTGGAGCCACAGTGATTCAATAAATAAATATAAAAAAAATAAGGTGGAGTTCATGCCCAATTCAATCAGCTAATCAGTGGCTGAATATATAGCAGTACTCCTACAAAAAAAAAAATAAGAAGCATGAGAGATCTCATCAGACTCTTACAAAGTTCACCTTGAAACCAGAGTATGGTCAGGAGCATCTTCCCTCAACATAGGGACAAGCCTCAGTGTGTGTAAGTAGCGTGTGGTGAAGGTTTGATCTCTGTAATGAAACCAACCTCAGAAAAAATATCTTCTGTGGAAAGAAAAAAAATGAGTTCATTTCAGTGCTTCTTGGTCCCTAGAGGTTACACCAGGAAGTTGTCAGGAGCAGTGCTCCTGGCCTCCGGACATTTGGAAGTCTTAATAAATTCCCTTGAGCCAAAACTTGAAATTATATGCAGTTTTCCTTTAGAATAATTTGTTGCAGTTGATTTAATGACCACAGTAAGTTATGTGAGTTCTAATTTTGTTTGTGGCATTGTAAAAATGTACTGACAAAAGACTGTAATTTGTATTTTGATTCAGGAATATCCAAGAGTTAATTTAATCAATTCTGTTGTCTAGTGTGGTAGTCGTAAATCACTTGGAATGTGCTAAGATATGAGCAGTATCCCGGTTTAAACAAGCCTACAGGAATCTTTGCTCCTGTGGTTACTGTGAAATAGAAAGTAGAGGGAAGTTAAAACTGGTGGTGGGACTGGTGTTAAAATATTATATGCTGAAAACTCACGGAAGCTGGAGCGATAGCACAGCGGGTAGGGCGTTCGCCTTACAAGCGGCCAACATGGCCGACCCGAGTTCGATTCCTCCGCCCCTCTCGGAGAGCCCGGCAAGCTACCGAGAGTATTCGATATGCCAGACACAGTAACAACAAAGTCTCCAATGGAGACGTTACTGGGCCCGCTCGAGCAAATCGATGATCAACGGGAGGGCCTTTACCTTTACCTTTTACCTTATGCTGAAAACTCAGCTGTCAATAACTTGGTAAATCACGGTTCTTTAAATTAAAAAAGAAACTTTTTTAATTAAAAAATGCATTTGCTTGGTAAGACCCTTGTCTTGCATGTAGCAGCTCACAAGTCCCAGGACTCCAGGTGGTCCCTGCACTCACCAGGAGAGAGTCTTGAGTGCAGAGCCAGGAGTAAGCCCTGACCACTGCTACATGTGACCTCAAAAGTTTGTTTTTTTTATAAAGAGAGAGATAACAAAAGGGAATGCCTTGCCAAGGAGGTAGGGTGGGGTGGGGGAAGGGGGGTGGGAGGGATACTGGGACTGGTGGTGGTGGAGAATGGGCACTGGTGGAGGGACGGGTATTCGATCATTGTATAACTGAAACCCAAGCACAAAAATTTGTAAGTCTACAACGGTACCTCATGGTTCTTCACTAATAAATATTTAAGAAAAAATATATATATAAAAGTTTTTTTAAAGAATTCATTTTATTCCCACTAAAAAATTCAAAAGTGAAGGGATGCTTATAGTTGGGTGAAGTATAAAAATCAAATTACATGTATGACCTCTGTTATAGGAGTTGTATTCCTTCTATTCCTCATTTTGTTGTGTACGTATCACAGAGAACAGTGGGGTTGTCAATTGCTTTGTCAAACGTTTTTTATTGTTTCATATTGTCTATTTATTAGTATTTATCTTTCTACTAACTTCTCTTAACATGACACCCTCCAGTTCCATCCATATTGCAGGGAAGTGCATTATTCCATTTTTCTCGCAACTGTATGGTGCACTATTGTATACGTATACCACAACTTATCCATTCAAGAATATTCTGGTGGCTTCCACATCCTGACTGTTGTACCAGGGGCTCCACAGGACATAGGTAGCACATACCTTTTAGGATAAATGTTTTTGTGATTTAAGGGTAGATGTCAAGGAGTAGAATTGCAGGGCAAATGGGAGTTCTTCTCTACTTTCTGAGAGAAATGTAATAATGACTTCTATAGAAAAAAATCAGAAGTCAATCCCAGCAACAATGAATGAAGTTTCCTTTTCCCTTCCACATCACTACCAACACTCGTTGTTTTCAGTCTTTATTGATATGTGCCATTTTCACTGCTGTGAGATGCGATCTTATTGTTGTTTTGATTTGTATTTCCCTGATAATAGTGACAATGAAAACATTTTCATATGTCTTCTTCAGGGAAGTATGTACATATTTCTTCTCTCCATATTTTCATAAGTTATTGAATTTCTCATTCTTTACATTAGTGTATTCTAATATAGTGACTATTAATATCAATATCAAATTGTATTCTCCTATTGAACATTCACACTATATTATTCCTATGTGTCAATATTAATAGGCTTTAGGAATATGGGAATTATGTCCCACAAACTTTTCTCAAAATAAAAATAGTTTACAATTTTCTCTTTCACCGACCTTATTTTTCATGAAAATGTCATAGCTCAGACATTTTATTTTAATTAAAAATAAAATATGTGCTGGAGCTGGTAGGGCATTTGCTCTGCACGTGGCCGACCCGGGTTCAATTTACAGCATCCCATATGGTTCCCCAAGCACTGCTAGGAATAATTTCTGAGTGCAGAGCCAGGAGTAAATCCTGAGCATTGCCAAGTGTAATCAAAAAAGAAAAAAAAGTCAAAATCATTGTTTATATATATCACAACTTCTTTGCCTGTTCACCTGTCATTTGACATTTGGGTTGTTTTATATCCAGGTTATTGTACTAAATGCTACAATAATATTATCATTCATAGGACAGGCATATATCTTTTTAATTTTTTAAAACATTTTAATTTATTATCATAAAGTTTTTCACAGTAATGGATTACATTCAATATTTCAACAGCAGTCCCAGCAGTATTACACCTTCCCACCACCATTAATTTGAATTTTCCCATCACCACTCAAACCTGACAAAAAGGCAGGTGCTAGAAAATTTATTTTGTATTGCTTGTTATGAATAGCATAAGATGTTGTGCAGCTACAAGAGCATCCACGTGGTCCTGGAATTCTAAGATTTTGGATAATTAGGATCTGGAGAAATCTCTGCAGTCAGTTGCTCAATTCCAAGATTATTTTATGTGTCTCTGGATCATGGCCGTTAAGGAGCTTAAATAGCACCTGGAGGAAGTTCATGGGTGTGACCTCCAGAGTCCCATAGGAGATGAGAAGGACCAGCCCATCCATTAACCCTTGATAGAGGCCGGGAGTTTGCCGTCACTGAACCCTGTAACTCATTTGAAGATAGTGTTTGCTATCGTGTGTTGTAGGATTTTAGTTCATTTTATGTACTGAAAAATCATTGTACTGCTATCAATAATTGAATTATCTGGGGTTTTCCAGCAAATTTTAGCAACATCTTATCTGTAATCAGATGAGAATATAGGTGTGGGAGTCGTTAATCTGCTGAATTGAAGCATTCATGCTTATAATATCAGACTCAATTTTATGTCAGAATATAGACAATTATGTTCCCTTTGTTTTCAGTCCTTCGTTTTGCTATACCTTAATGCCAAAGACTTAATACATATATCTTTGTATTATGACCTCATACTGAATGTATGGCATGTACTTTAAAGATGGGATGTGTTGATGAAAATGGAAATTGAAAGTTTAAATCTTTGTGAGATGGATTCAGCCAAAGAGAAGGACAACATGGAGGGCGGGACCCGCAGATCCCGAAGGAAAAAAAAAAACAGGTTCCAAAAAGAGCCGAGATCATCGGGAAGCCCCAGATGGGGTAGGTTTCGCATCCTGCCTCCCCCAGATGGAACCCCGGTGACCAGAAGCCTCTACAACCACAGCTCGAGTATGCAGGAACTAGGACTTTTCCTCAAAACCGCGCGGCCGCTTGCGACATCTCTCTACATACAAAGTGACCCATATATACAAAGTAAACCACCCAACGTTTCTCTCTGAAAATCATAGTCAAGTTTGGAGCACAGCCACAGCCCCAGAAACACAAGGACTTAATGCATAACCCAGCAGCTTGGAGCAGAAAAGTGAATGGGCTATGCGTTAATCCAGGCCATCATGACTGTCCAGAGGGGAAAGGGTGTTGCCCCATTCACCCTCTCCTCTCTGGAAAGAAAGATGGCGGCCACATGGGAGCCTTGTGGACAGCAGGCATGAGCCGGGGGAGTGGGGGCAACTAAAACCTCATGGGAAGGGGGGCGTTCCAGTCCGTCCTTCACACCCTACCGAGGTCACCAGTTGCCCCCCACGAGCGGCTCTCCAGCACGGCCACAGCCCCAGAAGCATAAGGACTTAATGCAGAACCCAGCAGCTTGGAGCAGAAAAGTGAAAGGACTATGCGTTAATCCAGGCCATCAAGTCTGCCAGAGGGGAAAGGGGGTTGCCCCATTCGCCCTCTCTTCTCTGGAAAGAAGGATGGGAGCCGCATGGGAGCCTTGTGGACAGCAGGTATGAACCGGGGGTGTGGGGGCGACTAAAACCTCATGGGAAGGGGGGCGTTCCGGTCCGTCCTTCACGCCCTACCGAGGTCACCAGTTGCCCCCCGCGAGCGGTTCTCCAGCACGGCCACGGCCCCAGAAGCACAAGGACTTAATGCAGAACCCAGCAGCTTGGAGCAGAAAAGTGAATGGACTATGCATTAATCCAGGCCATCATGGCTGCCCGGAGGGGAAAGGGTGTTGGTCCCTTCCACCCTCCTCCCTCTGGAAAGAAAGATGGCGGCCACATGGGAGCCTTGTGGACAGCAGGTATGAGCCGGGGCTGTGGGGGCAACTAAAACCTCATGGGAAGGGGGGCGTTCTGGTCCGTCCTTCACGCCCTACCGAGGTCACCAGTTGCCCCCCACGAGCGGTTCTCCAGCACGGCCACAGCCCCAGAAGCACAAGGACTTAATGCAGAACCCGGCAGCTTGGAGCAGAAAAGTGAACAGACTATGCGTTAATCCAGGCCATCAAGTCTGTCGGAGGGGAAAGGGTGTTGCCCCATTCGCCCTCTCTTCTCTGGAAAGAAAGATGGCGGCTGCATGGGAGCCTTGTGGACAGCAGGTATGAGCCGGGGGAGTGGGGGCGACTAAAACCTCATGGGAAGGGGGACGTTCCGGTCCGTCCTTCACGTCCTACTGAGGTCACCAGTTGCCCCCTGCGAGCGGCACTCCAGCACGGCCACGGCCCCAGAAACACAAGGACTTAATGCAGAACCCGGCAGCTTGGAGCAGAAAAGTGAACGGACTATGCATTGATCCAGGCCATCAGGTCTGTCCGGAGGGGAAAGGGTGTTGCCCCAGTCGCCTTCTCCTCTCTGGAAAGAAAGATGGCGGCCACATGGGAGCCTTGTGGACAGCAGGTATGAGCCGGGAGTGTGGGGGCGACTAAAACCTCATGGGAAGGGGGGCGTTTCGGTCCGCCCTTCACGCCCTACCGAGGTCACCAGTTGCCCCCCTATGAGCGGCTCTCCAGCGCGGCCACAGCCCCAGAAGCACAAGGACTTAATGCAGAACCCAGCAGCTTGGAGCAGAAAAGTGAAAGGACTATGCGTTAATCCAGGCCATCATGTCTGCCCAGAGGGGAAAAGGTGTTGGTCCCTTCCGCCCTCCTCCCTCTGGAAAGAAAGATGGCGGCCACATGGGAGCCTTGTGGACAGCAGGTATGAGCCGGGGATGTGGGGGCGACTAAAACCTCATGGGAAGAGGGGCGTTCCGGTCCGTCCTTCACGCCCTACCGAGGTCACCAGTTGCCCCCCGCGAGCGGCTCTCCAGCACGGCCACGGCCCCAGAAGCACAAGGACTTAATGCAGAACCCGGCAGCTTGGAGCAGAAAAGTGAATGGACTATGCGTTAATCCAGGCCATCAGGTCTGTCCAGAGGGGAAAGGGTGTTGCCCCAGTTGCCTTCTCCTCTCTGGAAAGAAAGATGGCGGCCGCATGGGAGCCTTGTGGACAGCAGGTATGAGCCGGGGTAGTGGGGGCGACTAAAACCTCATGGGAAGGGGGGCGTTTCGGTCTGCCCTTCACGCCCTACCGAGGCCACCAGTTGCCCCCCACTAGCAGCTCTCCAGCATGGCCACGTCTCCAGTGCACAGAAACCAATTTCTTAACTATCTGACTTTCAGTAGAAATACTTCCAGGTTCAGTAAGTAAAATAGCAGAAATCCAAAACCAACATTTAATTCTTGAACCCAGCTGTAGAAAGCAAATCACTTCACAATGCTTTTTCAGCATGTCTGATTTGGGGGGGGGGGGTAAACTCTAAATAATAGTGGTGAATCTTTTATTGAAACAATGAATCTAATCAAAGCAGATAGACTGTTAACTAGAATTCATCTGCCCCACAGGGACTGGGAGGGGTGGGGGGTGGGGTTTTATTGGGGTTCTTCATGGTAAAAAATAAGTTTTGGTAAAGGGAAATGTGTTTGATATTTGCATGACTGAGACCTAAACCTGAAAGCTTTGTAACCTTTCCCACGGTGATTCAATAAAGAAATAAAAAAAAATAAAAAAAAAATAAATCTTTGTGAGATAGAATCCTGTGACCATTGAAAGACATTATGCATCTAAGAAACAATTCGGGGATGGGGGGATGGGAGGATCGGGGGGGAGGGATATTATCCTGGTGGTGGAAAATGGGCACTGGTGGAGGGATGGGTATTTGATCGTGGTATGACCAAGATCCAAGCACAAAAATTTGTAAATCTACAACTGTACCTCATGGTGTTTCACTAATAAAAAAGAAAAAAAAAAAGAAACAATTCTCCTCTACTTGATTTCTTGAACCATTGCAATTCAAACCAAAACCTTGGTATATATGTTTCAGTGGGAAACTGACTCTAAAATGTGTACAAATACATAAAATTCTTAGAATAGCCCTCAATCTGGAAAGAAGGACAAAGTTAGAATTCTGATGGAAAATTGAGTCTGATATTATAAGTATGAACTCTTCAATTCAGCAGATTAGAAACTCCTACACCTATATTCTCATCTGATTACAGACAAGATGTTAAAGTTTGCTGAAAAGAAAGCATATAATTCAATTACTGATACTAGTACAATGACTTACTTAAAGATGCAAATTATAAGCAGAAACTACTTTAAAAATGTCTGGGGAATACAAAGTAACAAAATAGGAGACTAAAATCCAAGAACAGTCGGGATAAGTATCAGGAGGTTCACTCCATAGCTTGAAGGCCAGCAGCAAATGCTAGGGGGAAAGGAAGCACAGATAGAGAAGGGAGCACCAAGTAAAGGGTGTCGGGAGGATCCTCCCAGGATGGGAGATGCATGCTATAAGTAGACTATAGACTGAACATGATTGCCACTCAATGTCTCTTTTGCAAACCTCAGCAACCAAAATGAGAGAGAACACATAAGGGAAAGCCCTGACACAGAGGCCAGATGGTATGAGGGGGATGGGGAGTTGGAGGGATTCTGGGATCTTTGGTGGTGGAGAATGGGCACTGGTGGAGAGATGGGTACTCGATCATTGTATAACTGAAACCCAAGCACAAAAACTTGTAAGTCTACAACTGTACCTCATGTTTCACTAATAAACATTTTTTAAAAAGTCAAAATCTAATTATAATTAAATAATTATAATTATATAATTTTAGCAATACTTTAATATAATATCTACTTGTGGTTGTATTTCATATACATAATTCAACTTTACAATAATGTATGTGAGTTGAAGCCCAAAGAAGTTGAAAAGCATTAATAGAACTCCAAATAACCAATGAGTGTTCTTTGTCAGGGGAGTTTGATCAGCTTATAAATATCATGTAATATCTAAGAGTACAGAAGAACTTTTCTTTAAATAAACAAGGCTCACATCACATTGACATACAAATCTTAAGACAAAAATTTGACTGGTTTTAAGTTAACAATTTCATTTATTTGACCCTCAAACTTCAATGAGTGAATCTTAATCTCTTACATTTACAAAAGTTTATTTTATGTATTTTGACATTTTATTACTCCAAAGGTATATGAACAAAACTTTCCCACACAAATGGTCCCTAAAATCCATTTTTAATTTACTGAAATTTCCTGGTAGTTTACATCATTATTGACCAAGAGAATTTGAAATTCTCTGCCAACAAAGAATAAAGACATGTCATCAATCCAGGTATGCTTTATTTCTCAAAAAAATCTTTCTTACTGCTAATTTTACAGCTTTATTTCTCAGGCTGTAGATCACTGGATTGAATGTTGGCGGAACTACTGTATACATAATAGTGAGCAGAATGTCTGACACAGTTGGAGAGTCTGAATGAGATTTTAAGTACTCAAAGACACCTGTAGAAAGAAATAATATGACAACAGCGAGGTGGGGGAGACAAGTGGAAAAGGCCTTGGCTCTGCCCTCAGCAGATGGCATCCTCAGCACAGAAGAGAATATGTGCATGTAGGAGAATCCTATGAAGATGACACAAAGAAATGCAGCTAAAGACATGAAGCCAGAGACACCGAGCTCATAGATATAGTCATTAGAACAGGAGAGTTTCAGGATCTGGGGAACATCACAGAAGAACTGGTGAATGATGCGTGGGCCACAGAAGTGGATGGAGAAAGTAGCTGCCGTATGCATGGCTCCACAGATGGTCCCACTGACCCAGACTCCGACTACCCCATGGACACAGGTTCTGATGTCCATGATGATTTCATAGCGCAGAGGCAGGCAGATGGCCACGTAGCGATCATAGGACATCAACGTGAGCATGGCCATCTCAGCACCCGCACAGAGAGTGAAGAAAAAGCACTGAAGAACGCATTCCCAGAAGGAAATATTTCCTCTGTGAAAGAAAGAGTTGGTAATGAATCTAGGGACAGTCACAGAAATGTAACAGAGATCCAACAAGGAGAGATGCTTCAGGAAGAAATACATGGGGGACTGGAGACTGTCATCCAGGGAAGTTGTGGTGATGATAAGCATGTTGCCTGTTAAAGCCAACAAGTACAGAACGAAGAACAGACACGCATAGAAGAATTCTAGCTCGGGCTCGGTAGAAAATCCTATGAGGAGAAACCCACTTGTCGTGAAATTAGCCATAGTCCATTAACTTCTTATGGATGTTGGTTGCAAATCACAGATCCTGAATGTGGACAGTATTCCAAAAATTCTCTGAGTTATAAAACAATTGAAAAGTAAAAGAACAGTTCATTAAAAACCAACTATCAATATTTTTCTTCATAAATATAAGCATGTTATTATGTTTTAGTGCCTAACAGTACTGATGATGTAAATTAACCCTTGTATTAACTATAATCATCAATTAACCCAAATCTTATCATTAATCTGATGTTATATATTTCTTCGTTGAAAATGGTTAAAGAAAAATTTTGAAATCTATTTTCAGGAGTATAATTATCTGTACAATTAATCATTGCTTAGATGTACTTTGTGTCATTTATAATCCTTTTTAATTTAATAAAAACAAGAGAACTATGAAATTTTTAAATTTTTGTTAGACATATTAAGTACTTTTGTACAAAATATGATCATTAAACAAATAATATTCTATCAGGAAATTAAACTAACTTATATAACATGGTCAATTTTGCATATATTCTGAAAAAGATCAGAATATTTAACAGAAAAAATACTCTAAATTAAAATAAAATAAAATAAAAACACCTTCAGGTAATTAGTGAATAATTCATGTTTAAGAAAATTTGTTTAGAGCCCTGGATGTTTCACAGTGTTTGAGCACTGGACATACTCACCCAGGACTGATGCCCTGAGTTAAATGCTATGCACAGCATATAGAAAAGAGAACAAAAGGGAAGCCAAATTCATTTTAAATTATTACAGTAGAAATACAGATAAATCTTAATCTTAACATAAGGTTTTAGGATGACTGAAAATGATGATTATAAGTAGCCAAGAATATTATACCTAGGACATCAAAATGCACAAATTGATCAGAAAAAACAAACACTAAAATGCCAGAAGAAAATAAGACCATAACAAGCAATTAGTTCTGTGTAGGTAATATATGGGCTGGGCACAGCAGATAGAGCATTTGCCGTGCATATGCCCATCCCGGGTTCGATTTCTCAGTCCCTCTCAGAGAGCCTGGCAAGCTACTGAGAGTATCCCACACAGCAGAGCCTGGCAAACTCCCCAACACGTATTAAATATGCCAAAAACAGTAACAACAAGTCTCACAATGGAGACATTACTGCTGCCCACTCAAGAAAATCGATGAACGACGGAAAGACAGTGCTACAGTGTTATGGGCAATATATCATTATGTTTCAGTCAGTCACAGTCCTCCCATTGTTCATCAATTTGCTTGAGCGGGCCCAGTAACGTCTCCATAGTGAGACTTGATGTTACTGTGTTTGGCATATCCAATACGTCACGGAGAGCTTGCCAGGCTTTGCCATGCAGGCTCGATACTCTCGGTAGCTTGCCGGGCACTCTGAGAAAGGCGGAGGAACCGAATTCGGGTCATCCATGTTGGCTGTGTGCAAGGCAAACGCCCTACCACTGTGCTATCCCTTTGATTAATAATAGACTTTCACTATCACTAGGAGACAGGGGAAAAAACTGATCCTGATTTAGATTTTCAGCACTAGAAAAATTCCAAGGATGAGACTGTACTGATTTAAGACAAAGCTAATATCATTTCCTTGCATGTGTAATATTGCAAATAAACATATTGGGTAAGAAATCAAGTCTGAATTGGGTAACGACAACATCTCCCAGAAATTAAAAACACAGCACGAAGCATAACAAATTTACAATTTCTGGAAAACAATTTGCTCTCATTTTCTAATTCTGTGTATGAGTGTGTGTGTGTGTGTGTGTGTGTGTGTGTGTGTGTGTTTCACTGGAATGATAGATAAGAGTTTAATTAAACTAAAGCATTTCATATAGATACTGGTACAAAAAGCCTTTGAAGATGATGCATCTTGACATCATATTTATACACTGTTAACTTAGGCATTCTTTTCTTGTTTTTCAAACTCACCAGGTCAATTTTTGTAGCCTCCAGAAATTTCTCTCATCTCTATGAGAGAAATCTCATCTAAATTTCTCTCATCTAATTTTCTAGATGAAAGACAACAAAAAGATTTTAATTTATATACATGAAAGTGTTGCTCGTTTACCCTAAAATTTTAAGCTTGATCAGTAATTCATATGAAGATGAATGAGAAAATATTATAAAAAAAAGGCTCATTGTTTTTAAATCGACCCAATTTGGAATGGCAACATCGATTCATTCCAAAATCACAACCCATCTATTCATCTTCTATTTAGTGCATGCCTCTGTATTGCTGAACTTACAGAAAACACTTACATTAAATAAACTTTTTAATTCATGTTTTCTAATACTGATGACTACAGAATTAAGTAGGGTCTCTGAGAAAATTAAAATTGATGAATAAAGATATATATTTGCACACGTTGAGCTCTAGAGAAAGCAAAATGCATTTAAATCTCCAAAGTTTAGTTGATTAAATTTTATTAATTGGATGCATTGACAAAGTTTATTAAATTTTATAGATCACAATTAAAGTTTTTACATTTAAATCTTAAAAATATGTGGACTGGGACTAGCACAACACAGTGATGGTTTGGATGCATGCTATTACCCCCTTGGCCTGCATCCATTGATCATTCTCTTCTTGGGTGAAATTTCAAAATGCTTCCAGCTATCTACTTTCTTCCTGAACCCCAAATACTTAGTGTTTACTTAAACCAATATTTTGTGAAGTGCTCAACACCATCCTCTGGAGGTCAGGGCCTGAAAAGGGGTATGAAATCTAGAGAGCCCTGAAAGCTTGGTTGCCACTGGGAGCAAGTTCTGTGTAAGCACTTTTAGATTTCCAAGAGGGATTTTGCTCTCTGAAAAGGGGAGCTGAGATTTTGGGGGTTTGTTTTGTTTTCTTTTGTTTTGCTTTGCTTTGCTTTGCTTTGCTTATTCTGAGAAAAAAAAATAGCAAACCCAACAGGTTTAGATAGATGATAATGCTAATGATTTAGATAGATGCTAATGATTTTTACATATAACCAATATTTCATGATACACTTACAAATTTTATAGTCATTTTTTATATTTTATATACCCTTTACTCTTTATTTTTTAAATGTTGACCATTCACATGTCTAAAGTGGGATATTTCATAAATTTACATTCTGTCAGAATTCTTCCCACCTCCTCCCTAGGTAGAAGTCAGAAGCCTGAAGTGACTGGATATTAATAGAAGCCTGATCTCTCACCATCCTCTGACAACGTGTACTTAGAGTTACTTTGGGACAAGGAGATATGGTTATTTGTGGAGAAGAATATATGGTCACCCCATGCATTATCAGCATTTATGTTTCTTTAATTTGACCTATATGGCTGCAATATCTAATATGGAAATATTTCACAAAGTTTGGCAATTAATTTTACAAGCATCCATGAGCACAAAGAACAGAAGAATAACAAATTCTGTCATTGAATTCACACATTCACACTAAACTACTTCGTGTTGATGTATAAACAGAGAGAAATTCTAGGGATATAAGAATTCAATTCCACTGAGCATTCCAAAATAGGTTGTTTACAATGTTCTCTTCCATATACCTAGTTGTCATTGATGTTTCTTAAAGTTCATGCATTTTCTTTCATTTTCAAGTCAATGACAATGATATTTTATCTTATCCAGTCAAAAGTTCTACCTTTGAGGCATTCCACTGTTCAACCCACTCTGTCTTTCTGGAACCTCAGACTCACCAGAGGACGGTCAGGAGCCTCTTTCCTCAACATAAGGACAAGCATCAGTGTGTGTAATTAGCACTTAGTGAAGCTTTGATCTCTGTAACCAACCAACCTCTGAAAAATATCTTCTACAGAGAGAAAAAAATGAGTTCATTTCAATCCTCCTTGGACCCTAGAGGTTACACCGTGGAGTTGTCAGGAGCAGAGCTCCTAGCCTCTGGACATTTGGAACTTTTAATAAATTCTCTTGGGCCAAAACTTGAAATTGTATGGAGTTTTCCTACAAAATATTCCGCTGAATTTGATTTAATGACCATAATAGTTTATGTGAGTTTTCATAATTGATTTGCACCATCTATACCTTCTAAAGTAGATAATGGAGAAGTAGGGAGGGGGCCAGCTACTGTAGATAAGAAAGGAGTAGGGAGGGGGCCAGCTAGTGTAGATAAGTGAGGAGTAGGAAGGTTCACCAACTCGATGGTTCACCGCCTCCTCCTGGCAAGAGGGCAGCAAAGGTTTCAAGCAGACCAACAGGTGCTGCCCAGAGATGACGGCAGGTGCATGGCTATACTCCTTGAATCGACTGTGTCAATCTGGCCAGTGCTTTCTATACGTGAGCAGCACGTCCATACACAGGGTCTGTGGAGTGTTCGTCAGTGTACAGATCGTTATGACATGCCACCTGCACAGCAGAGCCTGCCAAGATACCTGTAATGTATTCGATATGCCAAAAACAGTAACAAAAATAGGCCTCATTCCCCTGACTCTGGAAGAGCCCCCAATATGGCAATGTCGAGAAGGACGAACAAGGAGAGACTGCTAAAAATCTCAGGGTTGAACTAGGTTGCCAAAATGAAAAAGGACTAAAATGACTACTTGCACTTTTAAGCACATATGCTGACACAGGAAGCATCCATTGAGGACATGATGGTTCAAGTTCAGAAGAACAACTACAGTGACATTGGACTGACTGAGAAGAAAGGCATCAATCACATCACGCTGTTTGAAACACTGGAGAAGAACTATTCCTCGGAACATGCAGCAATAAACATATGTCAGTGTTGTGAGTGTCCTTGTCAACACAAACTTGGCCATGAACATTGATTCACTTGAATGCCTAAATACACAAATCAGACCCTTACGTTTGAATAGATGTGGCTCATTGCCGGCATTTTCTATCTTTGTCATCTACTCACCAACATCGAACTACGATAAAAAAGAAATTGAGAAGTTCTACATGGAGCTGGAGAAGTTCTATAAAGAAGACCACACCTTCAACAAGTTCATTGTTGGTGATTTTAATACCAAGATAGTTTAGAGAAGGTCACCCAAAAAACTCCACATTAGTACTCAAGGTCTAGAATGGAACGAATAGGTGAGAGACTGAGTTCATCATGTCAACCAAGACCTTCCATGGTAACTCGCAGTTCCAGAAGGCCAAATCTAAACGTTGGATATGGGAGTCTCCTGGTGGACAGTTCCACAACGAAATTGATCACATCATATTTAATAGACGTTTTTTCCTGACCAAAGTTGCAGTTGTTCCAAAATTCCAAACGAGGTCAGACCACCATCTGCTTCGTGCAAAATTCTACTTCACAGAGTGGGGAGAAAGGGTGGCAAAGTTTAAAAAGACAACTCCCAGAATGACCACCAGCTGGGAACTCTTTGGCACTATTGTGGCAATAAGGGAAGATGTCATCCTTGACAACATCGACAAACAATAAGATCGACTGGTTCAGCACCTCCATGATTGTGCGAGAAATCCACAAAAAGAAGCCTGTCTTCGGAAACTCTGTTGTACAAGAAGGGTGTCATCCACAACATCGGCAACTATTGCCCATTCTGCCTGTTGTCCGTCATCTACAAGTTATTCACTTCAATCATTCTGAATAGGATTGGCAGAACACTAGATGAAGGACAACCATGTGAGCAAGCAGGGTTCCGAATAGGATTCAGCATTATTAACAATATTCACACAGTAACCAAGCTCATTGAGGTTTTGCGAGAGTTCAAGATGCCAGTCTGTCTGATGTTCATTGATTTAAAGAAGGCCTTTGATTCTGTTGAGACGGAAGTGTTCATCTTAGCCCTAGCCAAACAAGGCATTCAAGCTCAGTACATCAGGATTCTCTGTGAGCTGTTTTATGAATTCACCATCAGGATCTCACTATTCTACAAGGAAGTGGTCATCAACGTAAAGAGAGTGCTTTGACAGGGCGATACCATTTCACTGAAACTCTTCAGTGCCACCCTCGAGAATGTCATGCAATGACAAGAATGGGAAGGAATGGGAGTGAAGATAGACGGTCGGCAACTATACCACCTCCTCTTTGTTGATGACATCGTTCTAATAACACCAAATATCAGCCAAGCAGCACAAATGCTGTCCAAATTTGACCGTGAGTGTGGAATGATCAGACTGCAGCTGAATCTCTTGAAAATTGTCTTCATGAGATTCAGCTGCAGTCTCTCAACGGAATGGACATCTCCGAATGCAGCAGTTATGCGTACCTAGGTGGAGAAGTCAACATGATGGACAACCTGGTACCTGAAATGTGCAGGAGGAACATAGCAGTGTGGAACACCTTCAAGAGTAGCAAAGAAGTGCTTAAGAAGACGAAGAACCTCCGGCTCTGGGCACATCTTTTCAACTCCACCATTCTTCTTGCACTAACATACGCCTCAGAGATCTGGGCCCCAATGAAAACAGGATGAGAAGGCTATTCGGGTATCCCAAAGAGGAATTGAAAGAGCTATGCTTGGAATACCACATTTCACTCAAGTGAGAGAAGGAATCCAGCGTTCCAACCACCATCAATGATCAAGAATCAGGGACGCTTTCTCATTTGCCAAGGGGTTGAAAATCAGATGGGCCAGACCAATAATGTGATTTAGAGATGACCACTGAACTAGAGCTGTTACCAACTAGATTCCACATGACGTCAAAAGAACACCTGGCCACCCACCTATGAGATGGTCAGATTTCTTCGTCAAAATCCTGAATGAATGGTTTGAGGCTCTTTGTGTACCTGGAGTGAGCAGATGTCATTGAGCTACACTAGCAAGCAAGAGGGATGAATGGAGGTGTTACTGGTGCCCACTCAAGTAAATCCATGAGCAACGATGATAAGTGATACAAATAATTTGCACTATAGAAAAAATTATTTCAGAAGCCTAATTACAAAACACTACTTCAAGAAATAAGAGAGGACCTCAACATCAGACCAGAAACCATAAGGTACATTGAAGATAAAGTTGGCAAAACCCTCCATGACATTGAAGCTAATGGTATCTTCAAAGATGCCACGCCACTGGCCGAGCAAGTGAAAACAGAGATAGATAAATGGGACTATCTTAAACTAAGAAGCTTCTGCACCTCCAAAGAAACAGTGACCAAAATACAAAGACAGTCTACAGAATGGGAAAGGATATTCACCGAATACACATCTGACAAGGGGTTGATATCCAGGATATACAAAATACTGGTTAAACTCCACAAGAAGAAAACATCCAACCCCATCCAAAAATGGGGCAATGAAATGAACAGAAACTTTCTCAAAGAAGAAATCCGAATGGCAAAAAAGCACATGAGAAAATGCTCTACATCATTAATCATCAGGGAGATGCAGATCAAAACCACAATGAGATACCATCTCACACCTCAGAGACTGGCCCACATTCAAAAGAACAAAAGCAACCGATGCTGGCGTGGATGTGGCAAGAAAGGGACACTCCTTCACTGTTGGTGGGAATGTCCACTGGTTCAGCCCTTCTGGAAAACAGTATGGACGATTCTCAAAAAATTAGAAATTGAGCTCCCATTTGACCCAGCAATACCACTCCTGGGAATATATCCCAGAGAGGCAAAAATGTATAGTCGAAGTGACATCTGCACTTGTTTGTTCATTGCAGCACTCTTTACAATAGCCAGAAACTGGAAGAAACCTGAATGCCCAAGAACAGATGACTGGTTAAAGAAACTTTGGTACATCTACACAATGGAGTACTATGTAGCTGTTAGAAAAGATGAAGTCATGAACTTTACATACAAGTGGTACAATATGGAAAGTACCATGCTAAGCGAAATGAGTCAGAAAGAGAGGGATAGACATAGAAAGATTGCATTCATCTGGGGGATATAAAGTAACAAAGTAGGAAATTAATAGCCAAGAATAGCTGAGATCAGCACTAGGAGGATTACTCCATAACTTAGAGGCCAGCTGGGTATCCTAGAGGAAAGGGCAGTTCAGATAGAGAAGGGAGCACCAAATAAAGGGTGTTTGGAGGATCCTCCCAGGAGGGGAGATGCATGTCGAAAGTAGACTATGGACTGAACATGTTTGCCACTCAATGCCTCTTTTGCAGACCACAACACCCAAAAGGAGAGAGAGAACACAGGGGATTGCCCTACCACAGAGGCAGGGGGGGATGGGGGGATGGGGGTGGGGGGATATTATCCATGGTGGTGGAAAATGGGCAGTGGTGGAGGGATGGGTATCTGATCATTGTATAATCGAAACCCAAGCAGAAAAAATTTTAAAAAAATGAAAAAAAAATTGAAAGCCTAAAATGATGTAATATGAAATATAAAAGGAACATAGACTAAAACTATCAATAAAGTGATAAAATATGAAAAAAAGAGAGGACAATAGGAAATGGAGATACATCCCCTGCTTGTGGATAGGGAAGATTATCATGATCAAAATGGCAATACTCCCCAAAGTACTATACAGAATTAATGCAGTCCCTATAAGGATATCCATGACATTCTTCAAAGAAATAGAAAAAACATTTCTGAAATTCATATGGAACAATAAGCCCCCATAAATAACTAAAGCAATCCTTGGGGAAAAGAAGATGGGTGGCACCACCTTCCCCAACTTCAAACTGTACTAAAAAGCAGTAATAATTAAAACAACATAGTATTACACTAGAATTAGGCCCGGTAGATCAATGGGACAGAGTTGAATATTCTGCCACAGACTCTCAAATATATGGTCACTTAATCTTTGATAAAGGATCAAGAAATGCGAATTCAAACAAGGAAAGCCTCAACAACAGGTGTTGCAAAAAAATGAACTCTAACTTCTGTCTAATGCCAGGCACAAAAGTCAGATCAAAATGGATTAAAAACATCAATATCAGACCTGAATCCATAAAGTTCATGGAGAAAAATGTAGATGGAGCCCTCCATAATATTAAAGCTAAAAGCATCTCTAAGAATGAAACAACACTGACCAAGCAAGTGGAAACGACATAAAACAATGGGACTACATTGAATCAAGAAGCTTCTGCAGTTCAAAAGAAACAGTGACCAAAATACAGAAAGATTCCATGGAATGGGAAGGAATATATACTCAATACCCATCTGATCAGGGATTAATATCCAGGATATACAAGATATTAGTGGAATTGTAGAGAAAAAAATCCTCCAACCCAACAGAAAATGGGAAGAAGAAATGAACAGAAGCTTCCTCAAAAAAGAAATAAAAATGGCCAAAAGGCATAGGAAAAAAATGCCCTACATAACTAATCAGGGAGACGCAAATCAAAACAGCAGTGAGATATCATCTCACACCACAGAGACTGACACACATCCAAAAGAACAAAAGCAAGTGGTGTTTGCAGGGATGTGGGGAGAAAGGGATTCTCATTCATTTTTGTTGAGAATGCCGACTGGCCCAGCCTTTTTGGAAAACAATGTAGACTTTCCTTCAAAAACTAGAGATTGAGTTCCCATATAACCCCACAGTACCCCTCCTGGGAATATATTCCGAGGGTGTAAAAAAGCACAGTAAAGATGACATCTGCATGTTCATTGAAGCACTGTTCACAGTAGCCAGAATCTGGAAACAATGCAAGTGTCCCAGAACAGATGACAAGTTAAAGAAGCTCTGTACATCTACACAATGGAATACTATGCAGCTGTTAGGAAAGATGAAGTCATAAAATTTGCTTATAAATGGATGCTCATGAGAGTATCATCGTTAGTGAAATGAGTCAGAAGGAAAGGGACAAACATACAATGACTGCACTCATTTGTGGAACATAAAATAATATGAGAATAACACCCAAAGACAGTAGAGACAGAACCATGAATATAGTTCCATACTTGGTAGCGTGCCTCATGATCTGGGGGAGAAGCTGGAATAGGGAATGGATCACTATGTCAATGATGGTTGAAGGAATTGTTCGTGATGAGAAATGTGTGCAGAAAATAGATAAAGGACCAAACTTGATACCCTCTCAGTATCTGTATTGCAAACCACAATGTCCCAAAGTAGAGAGTTTGTGGGAAATTGTCTGCCATAGAGGCAGGGGGAGGGGTGTATGAGTTGGGGATGGGAGTATACTGGGGATATTCACGATCACGATCACGACCACCCTGTTGTTCGTCGATTGCCTCGAGCAGGTGCCAGTAACGTCTTCTTCGTCCTAGCCCTGAGATTTTTTTTTTAAAGTGCCATATTCAAGGCTTTTTCAGGGTTAGGAGAATGAGACCCATCATTGTTACTGGTATTTGGCATATTGGGTATACCACGGGGAGTTTGCCAGACTCTGCCGTGTGGGCATGTTACATTTGGTAGCCTGCCAGTTTGACCGAATTAGGAATGAGATGATAAGATGTCGCGCGGCCGGGAGCTGAGTGTGATAATCTCTGGATCCTGGCCGTTGTTGGAGTTACACGGCAGTTGGTGGGTGTAACTGTCTACTTACTGGCAGGTCCAGTCCCAAACTGTACAGGCTTGGAGATCTCAGCCCCGGGTCCCACACACCTGGGTTCCTCTGTCAGTTCTTTTATGCGTGAGGCTCATCCAAGTGTGTGGAGAGTGCTCTCAGCATGGCCTTGGCTGGGCCTCGGTGGTCTTCAGCTGTTGGGCCCTGGTGGAGACAGTCAGGCACAGGGTAGGAGACTCTGTCTTGTTCTTTTTTAGGAGCTGAGTGTGATGATATCTGGATCCTGGCCGTTGTTGGAGTTACACGGCAGTTGGTGGGTGTAACTGTCTAGTTTACTGGCAGGTCCAGTCCCAAACTGCACAGGCTTGGAGATCTCAGCCCCGGGTCCCACACACCTGGGTTCCTCTGTCAGTTCTTTTATGCGTGAGGCTCATCCAAGTGTGTGGAGAGTGCTCTCAGCATGGCCTTGGCTGGGCCTCGGTGGTCTTCAGCTGTTGGGCCCTGGTGGAGACTGGGGATATTGGTGGTGGAAAATGTGTTCTGCTATTCGATCATTGTATGACTGAAACTCAAGCATGAAAGCTTTGTAACTTTATCTCATGGTGATAAAATTTTTTTTAAAAAAAAGATTGCCTGATTTTAAAATGTAACTTCTAAGTCACTCCATTATCACAAATCACTTATGCATGAGACTGTCTGTAAGATTTGTCTGGGACTGGGTGGTGGCCTGCGGATGTAATAATAACATTCCCACAGAGATCACCTTGCCCCAGCACAGAAGATAGGACTTATAGCCCACCTGGGGACAGGAAGCCACCAGGCTGCATTCCATGCTTCTTCACATCCATCCCCCAGAGACAACAGGGTGAACCAAGCACACCAGTTCCACTGGTATTTGTTCCATTCTCCCTTTTCCTGCCCAAGACAACTTAAAAGCCCCCTTAGCTCTCTCCCAAGGCACAACCCTATCCCAGCCTACCCCAGGTATCTAGAGCTCCATCCAGGAGAGCACCCCAATAAACTTCTCCTGTTTTCTTCACTTTATATATCCCTGTCCTTCTATCTGCACTGGACAGGGTTCTCGAGTCTATCATTATCTTTTCAAGATGTGAGATTTTTAATTAGAAAATTTGACACAAGAGAGAATTATCTATGTAATTCTTGACTTTCAAAACCAACTTTCAGGAGCCAGAGAGATAGTGCAGAGCGACCAGTGCTTGTCTTGCAAGCAGCAGAACCAGGTTCAATCTCCATCACCTCATCTGAGCACCTGAGCAACAACTGGTGTGATCCCAGAGCAAAGAGCCAGGAGTAAAACCTGAAAGTGTCATATTCCTCTGCTCAGAGTTCTAGAGTGATAAAGTAAAAATGGGGCTTGTAAAGATCACACTCTTTCCCAGGAAGTGGGATTTTCCTGATAATTTAATCTTCCTCAACAAATACCTTGAGGAAGGAAGTGTGGGGAGACCCAGACAAGGGCAAAGTTAGAGCCGAGGTCTCTGGAAAGATCGTTCAGGGCTCAGTCCCTCTGGCCCTGCTTGAGGCCCTCCCTGGTTTGACCCACAGCATCACATAAGTGTGTAGCCTGAGTTCAGAGCCAGAAGGACATGAACAACTGTCAGAGCCAGAGAGTTTGTTCTTGAGTTAAACCCCGATAGAGTTGCCATGACAGTCCATGTTTATTAGTTTCTTCCTGGACTGCTCTTAGCCTACTGTATTCAGCACACTGGAATTGGATCAATAGTACAGCAGATAGAGGACTTGCCTTGTACGTGGCCCATTCCATTAAAAAACAAATAAATCAACTCAGTTTAATTGAGTCTCAAAGCAAGTTAACAAGAATGTTTTAAATCTTGGAATGGAACCAGTACAGTCCTTTACAAACAGATGATAAATATACATAGAAAGTTAAAGAATCACTCAGTTTTATTGAATATTTTAAAAATAGTTAAGCTCTGTGAATGAGTTTAAGGTCAGTAAAGAAAAAAATAATGTCATTTCCAAATACTGATGCAAAAATAGAGTAATTTTAAAATACAGTTTAGAAATAGAGATACAGAAATGAATATACCAAAAATTGTTGTACACGTGGGGTTCATTGTTTTGCTGTGCTTAAAAGACAGGGACTGAATACAGGACCTCATATTGAAGATTTGGCAAGTGCTTCACAGCTGGGAAAAAGCAATGGCTCTGCTTAATGAAAAAAAAATCAAAGATTTAAACCTATGCAGGATAAAATCCTGGTGGCCATTGGGAGACATTATGTATCTAAGACACAATTCTCCTCGACTGGATTCATTGCCATTCAAACCAAAATCTCAGTCTGTATGTTTCAGTGAGAAACTGAATCTAAAATGTGTATGGATGTAAAAAGTTAGAGAGTAGTCCCCAGTGTGGAAAGACAAAGGGAGGAATGATATAACATTTTTAATATAGTATTGAGTCTGATATTATAAGCATGAACAATTTATCGGATTAAAAACTCCCACATCTACATTCTCCTGATTTCAGAAAAGTTGTTGCTAAAATTTTCATAAAAAATCCGAATGATTCCATCAATCCTAGTACAATGACTTTTCAGTGAATAAAATGAGCCATGATTCTACATTATACCACTAGCACACGCTATCTTCCAGTGACTTCAAGGATGTGGAAAGCACTAGGTAAAGGTAAAGGTAAATGCCCTCCCGTTGATCGTCGATTTGCTCCAGCGGGCCCAGTAACGTCTCCATTGGAGACTTTGTTGTTACTGTGTCTGGCATATCGAATACTCTCGGTAGCTTGCCGGGCTCTCCGAGAGAAAGAGAGAGAGAGAGAGAGAGAGAGAGAGAGAGAGAGAGAGAGAGAGAGGCAGAAGAATCGAACTCGGGTTGGCCATGTTGGCCGCGTGTAAGGCGAACGCCCTACCCGCTGTGCTATCGCTCCAGCCCCCTGAGAATGTGAAAATCTAACCTTAATTATATGTCTTAACAGAATATTCTACTTGTGGTTGTATCTGATTTACATAAATCCACTTTTATTATGATTTCAAACAAGATTATTAGAATGTATTATTGGGGAAGAATTGCTTCTAGTTTTTTCTTATATATTGGTGGTTGATGGTGTCCTTCAAGCATGGATAGAATAGATATTTTGGAAACTATATGGAAGATAAATGTTACATATTTCCTTTATTATATATAATTATATATATTATATATCCTTCATTTATGATAGCTTCTTTTCCATGACTTTTATCACTTTCATTCATTCTATGCAAAACATTTTCTTCTAATTTGAAAGCAACTTTCAGTATACTCATTCTCTTTTCTAATTTTATATGCTGATAAATACATGTATGAAGTTTCTCATTTTAAAACAGTTAAGTATAAGTACCTTTTTCTTCTTTGTTAGTGATCTCTTCCATTTTCAGCAAATAAATCTTTAAATGAAAATTTTTATTTATATATATTTTTCTTCTTTCATTCATTTTGCCAATTTAAAACTGGTATCTCTGAAATCTCACTGATCATTTCTTAAAATATCCCTTCTTCAATGAGTAGCAAAGTGATCCACTATCTCTGAAATTGGAAAGGGATATCATGAGACATTATGAGGTTGGCATTATAGAATATGAACGAAATCCCAAAAAAGTTGAAAAACATTAATGGACCTCAAAGAACCAATTAGTGCTGTTTATCAAGGGGTTTCGATCAGTTTGTAAACATCATGTAATATCTGAGAGAAGAAGAAAACTTACTGAAAATAAATCTCATATGCACATTTTTTATATAACCTTGACATACAAATCATGAGTCACTAAAATGGCTGGTTTTAAATTAACAAAATCTCATTTATAACACTCCAAAATTTAATGAAGTAATTTTCTTGTGTTGCATTTACAAGTTTAGTTTAGCCATTTTTGATATTTTATTACCCAACAATATATAAAAAAAAATTCCCCTTCAAATGTCCACTAGAATCATTGTGGGTTTTTTTTTTGTTTTCGTTTTTGTTTTTGTTTTTGTTTTTTGCTATTTGGGACATACCCAGCTAGCACAGCGGGTAGGGCGTTCGCCTTACAAGCGGCCAACATGGCCGACCCGAGTTCGATTCCTCCGCCCCTCTCGGAGAGCCCGGCAAGCTACCGAGAGTATTTGATATGCCAGACACAGTAACAACAAAGTCTCCAATGGAGACGTTACTGGGCCCGCTCGAGCAAATCGACGATCAACGGGAGGGCCTTTACCTTTACCTTTACCTTACTCCTGCATTTAGGAGTTACTCATACATTTAGGAATTACTGCTGGCGATGCTCTCAGGGGACCATATGGGGTGCTGGGAATCGAACCCAGGATGTCTGCCTGCAAGGCAAATGTCATACCCGCTGTGCTATTGCTCTAGCCACTATATTCATTTTTTATTTCTGAAATTTCCTGATAGATTATGTAAAGATTTCTCATAGAAATTGAAATTATCTCCCAACAAAAAACATAAATGTCATCAACACAGACAAGCTTTATTTATCTGTAAAATCCTTCTTACAGCTGACTTAATGGCTTTATTTCTCAGGCTGTAGATCATTGGATTGAATGTTGGTGGAACTATTGTATACATAATAGTGAGTAAAATGTCTGACACGGTTGGGGAGTCTGAATGAGATTTAAAGTACTCAAATGCAGCTGTAGAAAGAAACAGTAAGACAACAGCGAGGTGGGGGAGGCAAGTGGAAAAGGCCTTGGCTCTGCCCTCTACAGATGGCATTCGCAGTACAGAAGAAAATATGTGCATGTAGGAGAATCCAATAAAGGTAAAACAAAGAAATGCCACCAAACCCAGGAAAACAGAGACACTGAGCTCATAGATATAGTCATTGGAGCAGGACAGTTTCAGAATCTGGGGGATATCACAGAAGAACTGGTGAATGATGCGGGGGCCACAGAAGTGGATGGAGAAAGTAGCTGCCGTGTGCATGGCTCCAGAGATGACCCCACTGACCCAGACGCCAGCGACTCCATGGACACAGGTTCTGACGTCCATGATGACGTCATAGTGCAGGGGCAAGCAGATGGCCACATAGCGGTCATAGGACATCAGCGTGAGCATGGCCATCTCTGCACACGCACAGAGGATGAAGACAAAGCACTGAAAAACGCATTCCCAGAAGGAAATGTTTCCACTATGCATGAAAGAGTTGATAATAAGTCTTGGGACAGTCACGGAAATGTAGCAGAGGTCCAGCAAGGAGAGATGCTTCAGGAAGAAATACATGGGGGACTGGAGACTGTCATCCAGGGAAGTTGTGGTGATGATGAGCATGTTGCCAGTTAAAGCCAACAAGTACAGAATGAGGAACAAAGAAGCATAGACGATTTCTAGTTCTGGCTTGGCAGAAAATCCTATGAGGAGAAACCCACTTGTCGTGAAATTAGCCATAGTCTTCATTAACTTTATATGATGTTTGTTGGAAATCACAGGTCAACTCTCTAGAGTTGCAAAACAATGGTAAATTAAACAAACCAATAAATTAATATCTAAGTATAAATATATTTCTTAATAAATACAGAAATGTTAAGTTTGAGATAGTGCCTACAAGTAATGATATAAAAGTAACAATTATACTACCATAATCATCAATTGGTATAGTGTGATAGCACAGTGGGTAAGTCGTTTTCCTTGCACACGAACAACATGGCCGACCAGGGTTCGATTCCTCTGCCCCTCTTGAAGAGCCTGGCAAGCTACCGAGAGTATCTTGCCCACATGGCAAAGATTGACAACCTCCCTCTGACGTATTCAATATGCCAAAAACAGTAATAACAAGTCTCACAATTTGTTGTGAGTTGTTACTGGTGCCCGCTTGAGCAAATTGATGAACAAGAGAAGGACAGTGCTACAGTGCTAATCATTCATTAACCCAAATCCTATCAACTAATGAATTTATATATTTCTTATTTAAAAATGTCTAAAGAAAAGCTTTGAAATTTTTTCTGAAAAATAAAATTACCTGTCCAATTACTACTGGTTACATAAATAGTATCATAATCATGTTTTTATTTAATAAAAATAATAGAACTCTGAAATTTTTTAATATTTTTGTACATAACATATTAAACCTTTTGTACATAATATACTTATACCATTGGACAACATTACTTTATCAGGAAAGTTATCCAAAATATATAATATCATGGTCAATTTGTGCCTATATTTTGAAAAAGATCAGAATATTTAACAGAAGAAAATTAGTCTAGAAAATAAAATATATTAGTTTACATATAAATAACACTTTGATGTAAGTAGTAAATAATTCGTAGCACTGTAGCACTGTCCTCCCATTGTTCATCGATTTTCTTGAGCGGGCACCAGTAGCATCTCATAACAAATTGTGAGACTTATTACTCTTTTTGCCATATTGAATACATCATGGGTAGCTTGCGAGACTTTGCCATTTAGGGCCCTGGATATTTCACAGTGCCAGAGTACTGAGGTACTAACCTATGAGTGAGGCAATGGGTTCAATTCTATGCACTCGCAAAAGAAAAGAGAGAAAAATCTATCTCACAGTGATTTACTTTTTTATTGAATCACTGTGAGACAGACCCTTAGAAAGCTGTTCACGATTAGATTTCAGTCATACAGTGTTCTAATATCCATCCCTCCACCCGTGTACATTTCCCAGTTTCCAGAGGTCCCCTTCCATCACCCCACTGTCTCTCTCTCTCTCTCTCTCAATTCTTTTATAGTTCATACAGTAGTCAAAACAGAAAAATCCTGAAATTAATGTATAGAAGTTTTTAGACGCTTGAAAATGATGATATACTTCGCCAAGGAGATTATCTAGGATATCAAATGTATAAATTGATAGAATGGAAATGGACACTAAAAAATTAGAAGGTAAAAAAGAATATAGTGTACAATTAGTTTTTTGTAAAGAATATATGATTATATTTATGCTGATTAATAGACTTTCACCCTAAATCAGACACACGCAGAAAAACACTGATCTTGCTGTAAGATTTTCATCACTAGAAAAATTCCAGGGATTAGACTGTACTGATTTAAGATGAAGTAATGTAGTTTCCTTGCATCTGTTATGATTGTAGCACTTGCTCCAGGGGACACCAGTAACGTCTCCATTGTGAGACTTGTTGTTACTGTTTTGGGCATATCAAATATGCCACTGGGAGCTTGTGAGGCTCTGCAGTGCTGGTGGGATACTTTGGTAGCTTGCCGGGTTCTCTGGGAGGGATGGAGGAATCACAGTGGATGCAAGGCAAACACCCTACCTGCTGTGCTATTGCTCCAGCCCTTCAAATAATTATACAGAGAAAGCATTGAAGTCTGAATTGAATAAGGACACCATTTCTCGGAACTCAAAAACACAGCACATATCAAATTTTATATTTCTAGAGATCAATTCACCCTCAATTTCTTGTGTGTTTTTGTGTGTGTGTGTGTGTGTGTGTGTGTTCCACAGAAGTCATAACATAAGATTTAAACTAAATTGAACTGAAGCATTTAGTTTTATACAGGTATACAGGTACTGGTAAAAAAAGACTTTGTAGACAATTCTTCTTGAGATCATAATGACACATTTACTCACTTAGGCATTCTCCTCAGGCTTCTTCAACTTACCAGCTCAATTTTTGTAGCCTCCAGAAGCTTCTTCCATCTCAGTATATTTGAGAGCATTTGCTTATTTTTCTAGATGGAAACCAACAAACATAATTTATATACATGGAAATTTTGTTCATTAAACCTAAAATCTTATTCGTGATCACTAATCTGAAGATGAATGAGAAAATACAATAGACAGAAACTCATTGTCTTTAGATAGGCCCAATTTGGAATGGTAACATCTATTCTCTCCAAAATCACAATTTACAGGTACATCTTCCATTCATTGCATTCCTCTATATTCCTAAAATCGAAGAAAACATGTATATTAAATAATTTTTTTAAATACTTCTAATAAAGTTGACTACAGAAAATAAATATATTCTTGGGAAAATTGAGTTTATGAATAAAGATGTGTATTTCAAATATTTGAGTTAAGAGAAGGTAAAAAATCAATATTTCAATCTCAAATTTAGCTGATTAAATTATATGAATTGGACAAAGTGACTAAATTTCATTTTATTTTTAAAGATTATAATTCAAGGTTTTACATCTAAGTGCTAAAAAAAAAATGTATTACGGTTAGAACGATACAGTGATGGTTTGGATACAAACAGTTTGCTCCCTTAGCTGCCATCCTATGGTCATTTTCTTCTTGGATGAAATTTCAAAATGCCTCTAGCTACCTACTTTCAATATGATCCCAATACTTAGAGTTCACTTAAATCCTTGTTTTTGCACAGTGGACAATACCATCCTCTGGAGGGTAGGGGTTGGGAGTGAGATTGTAAATCAAGAGGGCTCTAGTAGCTTTGATTGCCATTGGGTGCAAGTTCTCTTTAGTCACTTTTAAATTTCTAGGCTTGGTTTGTTTTCTGAATAGGAGTGCTGAGTTTCATTTGATTTTTTTCTGACAAATGATTGGCAAATGGAGAAGGTTTACGACCAGTCTTTTAGGTGAAGGTGGATGAATTTTAAATATAACCAATGTTTCACAATACACTTATGAAATTTACTATTATTTGTGCTAATTTGCTCTCCATTTTTTAATATTTTGACCATTCATATGTCCATTGTAGGACTTTTCTTAAATTTCTTTCTGTCAGAATTCATCTCATCTCCTCCTAAGGTAGAAAAAGTCAGAAATCTGAAGTGAATTGATATTAAAAAAGTGTGATCTTTCATCATCCTCTGACAAAGTTTCCCTAGAGTTACTTTTGGACAAAAAAAGTGTGGTTAGTAGTGGAGAAGAAAATGTGATTGCCCACACTTTATCAGCTTTTATATTTGTTTATTTGAACAATATGCCTGCAATCTCTAATATGGAAAGTATGTAATAAGCTTTGTAATTAAATTTTACGGCATCCATGAATATAAAGATAGAGCAATAACTAATTTTGTCCATTTACCCACACATTCACACTGAATTACTTCTTATTTGTCTATATAAAGAAAGAAATTCCCACCCGGCAACCCCGATCATTCCAAAATAGGTTGTATACAGTGTTCTCTTCCATATGCCTAGTTTTTATTGATGATTCTTAGCACAGGCGTTTCTTATTTCTCAAGTCAAGGACAATGACATGTTATCTTATCCAGTCAAAAGATCTACCTTAGAGGCATTCCACTGTTCAACCCACTCTGTCTTTCTGAAACCTTTGACTCACCAGATGACAGACAGGAGCCTCTTCCCTCAACATAAGGACAAGCATCAGTGTGTGTAATTCGCACTTAGTGAAGGTTGGATCTCTGTAATGAACCGATCTCAGAAAACTCTCTTCTTCTGAGAGAAAAAAATTAGTCTATTTCAATCCTCAATCGCCCGGAGAGGTTACACCAGGAATTTATTCAAAGCAAACCTCCTGGCCTCTGGACATTTTGAAATCTTAATTAATTCCCTTGAGTCAAAACTTGAAATTATGTTGGAGCTGATTTAATGACCAGAGTAAGCAAGGTGAGTTTTTATTTTTTTGTGTGTGTCCTTGGAATAATTTATTGAAAAACACTAATCTCTGTTTATAATTCAGGGAGAGCCAACAATTGATTTCATCGATTTAAGTGGCTATTGTGGGAAATCACACTGTCCTGAATGCCCTAAGATATATGCAGTGTCCTGGGTTAAACAAGCCTACAGGAAACAGTGTTCCAGGGATTTCTACAGTAATACTGAGAGAGGGAATTCGACACTGCTGCTGGGATTGGTGTTAAAACACTATCTTTCTCAAACTGACTATCAATAACTTTGTAAATCACGGTTCTTTAAAATTAAAAAAACTTTTTAATAAAGAAACACATTTGCTTGGTAAGGCAACTGTCTTGCATGCAGCTGACCCCAGGTTCAACCCCCAGGACTCCAAATAGCCCCTGAGCTCCTCAGAAATGAATCTTGGGTGCAGAGCCAGGAGTAGGCCCTGAGCACTGCCAGGTATGGCCCCAAAAGTAAAAATACATTTGCTTCCCATGAAAAGTTTCAGAAGTGAATGAGTGCTTATTGTTGGGTGAAGTCTAAAACACAAATTACTTGTATTACCTGTAAGATATTTTTATAGCGCATTGAATTTCTTGTTGTTGGTATTTTAGTGCTTTAAAAATCTAGGATATTGGGGCCTGAGCGATAGCACAGTGGGTAGGGCATTTATCTTGCACGCGGCTGACCCGGGTTCGATTCCCAGCATACCATATGGTCCCCGAGCACCGCCAGAAGTAATTCCTGAGTGCATGAGCCAGGACTAACCTCTGCGCATTGCCGGGTATGACCCAAAAAACAAAATAAATAAATAAATAAATAAATAAAAATCTAGGATATTAACTTTTTATATATACAACTCATATATAAAGTGTGAAAATGCTTTCTTTCTCCCATTGAGGTATGTTACTGTGAAGACTAACTTACATGCCCTTTGAAGTATTTAGCATTATCCTGTTTACATATACATATATATAAAGATGTTTAAAATTTTTCTTTATTACTGTGATCACTATGGTTCAGTGATTATGATTTAATGATTTAAGTATTGCAATTAAAAATTTACAACTTTTAAGTCCTACTCAACATAGAGTTCCAAGTCAACATAAAAGATAAACTGTAGTTTTAAATACTGAAATGGAAAAAAAAAAAAAACCCTTTCATACAGATAATAGTGTTTACATAGAAAATCAGAGGAACCTGTGAAGTTTCTATCATAAGAAAACTGAACAAATTCATTAACATACAGTCAATAATTGATCACTTATTGCATTTTGAAATACTGGTATCAGAACAGATCATTTTCAAATCCCCTTTCTATGGCTTCAAAAACTTTCAAATAAATATATAAATTGTATAAATTCTCTACACTAAAAAATATATTCATTGATGAGAAAATTTTAAATACAGCTAATATGCAAGTTAGGATACAAGTTAACAAATTGGAAGACACAATGTAAGGAAGAACATAATTCTCTTATGCTTGTTGTGTTCATTCAATGTAATTCTAATCAAAATCTTAGCAGGTACGTTTTAGAAACTGAAAGAACTGAATCTAAAACTCCTATAGCAATATTAATTACCTAGAGTAGTTCAAATATATTGAAGAAGGAAACAAAAAATTTAGAGTACATCCCCAACGCAGAATCTGTAAACTGTAGGTCAAATCTTCTGAGTTTGTAAATGTAATTAAAATTCGCTTTTCTCTTTTCTTTATGCCCTTTGCATAGTTTACTTTAGAGCAATGTCCATTTTGTATGCAGGAAGGCAGTGAAAGCTATACTTTTGTAACTTGGGAGTTAACTGACTCTAAAGAATATTTACTCAGGCAATCCGTATATTTACTTGACATAAGCCTCAGTTGCTCTTATTTGCTAATACCATAATGAGGGTCCCAGTGAGGAATTTGGATTTGGATGGACCCAGGAGAAGCTGAGGCTACCCTGAATAGTAAAGGGACAGTTCAAGTGCCATAAGAAGTATCAGAATAAGTTAAGAGTACAGACATGTACCAAACTCTGTAATAAACCAATAAGATGTAACAGTAATAGGACGTTTCTGGGGTGAGGAAAGACTAGCCTGATCTGAGGACTGTAGAACATGTAGAACATGGTGGTTGCCCCTTTTCTCTCCAGCTGTTTCAGGGATGTCCCTGTTATCTCAGATGGGTGGCACATGTCAGGCTTTGGGGCAGCTGTGATCTCAGATAACGAGAACAGCAGTCTTTCTGCCCCCCATTATCTGTCTGGGCTGGTCTCAGAGTGGCGACTCCTGGCACCTTCTGGCAGCCATCAGGTTGGCCACTCGCTGCTCTTGCCCTGCTCTGACAATGTTCCTGCTCTGTCTCCCTCTCTACTGCTCTTAGTCTAGATCTGCTGTGTTTTCTCTATCTCTCTGTCTCTGTCTGTTATTGTTACTCTGTATCTCTCTAACTCTCTGTTTTTCTTTCCTCTTCATTTTTTGTAATTCCCCAAATTTATTATGACACAATTAACATATGACAGTGTATAAGTTTAAGGGGTACAAAGTGATGATGTGTGGGAGTACACATATTGTAGAATGACTACCATTTTAAGAACACTGCTGTTGTAAGGAACTGCTTTTTTCTAGCTAATATCCATCAAATCACAGTTTGTCATTTTTCTTTCTTTTCCTTTGAGATGATGTCTTGTTATTGATTTGATTGCATCTCCCTGATGATTAAGGACCGCCTGAGACTGTCTGAGTTCATCATGTTGACCAAGACTATCCATGGTAACTCACAATTTCAGAAGGCTGAATCTAAATGTTGTACATGGGAGTCTCCTGCTGGATGGTTCCACAACAAAATTAACCACGCCATATTCAATCAAAGGTTTTGCCCGACAAATGTTCCTGTTGTCTCAAAATTCCAAACGAGATCAGACCAGCATCTCCTTCACGCAAAATTCTACTTCACAAAGCGGGAAGAAATGGCTGCAAAGTTTAAGAAGAGAACTCCCAGAATGACCACCAACTGGGAGCTCTTTGGCACTATTGTGGCAACATGGGAAGATGCTGTTGTTGACAAGATTGATGAGGAATACAATCAGCCAGTTCAGCACCTCCATGATTGTGCGAAGAACGCCAAGAGAGAGATAGCCACAAAAAGACACCTGTCTTTAAAAATTCTCGAGCTCATTTGCCAGTGTGGCTTGGCACAAGCCTCTGGCAACCGCAAGCAAATGTCCAAGCTCGCAAAACAGTGCAGTGAAGTGATAAAGGAAGACCTCATAGAGAGAAGAGAAGCAGTGCTGCTGCCAGAAGGTGGAAAAAGCATTCACAACGCCCACCTGTCCTTCGCCAACTACAAGACCAAGATGACTGCCCTCAGACATCCTGATGGATCTATCACATCTTCCAGAAGGGCAATGGAGAAGATTATCCATACTTCTCGGATCTATTCAATAGCCATGTCCACCTGCCCAAAATCTCAGTCTGTATGTTTCAGTGAGAAACTGAATTAAAAATGTGTTCTAATATATAAAGTTCCAGAGTAGACCCCAATGTGGAGAGACAGAGGTAGAAATGATATAATATTTTAATATAGTATTGAATCTGATATTATAAGCGTGAACAATTCATCAGATTAAAAACTCCCACATCTATAGTCTCCTGATTCCAGACAAGTTGTTGCTAAAATTTGCAGAAAAAAAACCCAAGTGATTCCATCAATCCTACTACAACAACTTTTCAGTGAATAAAATGAACCAAGATTCTACAGCATACCTCTAGCACACGCTATCTTCCAGTGACTACAAGGATGTGGAAAGCACTAGAAACTGTGAAAATCTAACCTTAACTATACACCTTAACAGAATATTCTACTTGTGGTTGTATCTTATGTACATAAATCTGAAGGATAACACTGTTATAACACTGTTTAATCCTTCCTGCATAGCTTCAGGTAGTTTAGGTATATTGCGTTGCTCCCATCACAGTGCTCCTATTCCTCTGTGTTTACTGGTAACTTCTTTCTTTGTGCTTTGTTGACTTGTAAATATTGTTTTTCTCTTCTTCCTAAGTCCTTTGCATAGTTTATTCAGAGCAATATCCATTTTGTATGGATACAAGTAGATAACCTTTTGTAATGTTACTTTCAGTGATATTCCCCTCCTGGTCATCTGTTCTCTCACCAAACCTCAGCTGCCTTTATGTCCTAGCGTCCCCAAAATCAGGGTCCCAATGAGGGACTGGATCAAACCAGGGCAAGCGGTAAGCTATGTTGCACCCTGGCATCAAGATGGACCTGACCAAAGTGCCATAATGCTTAACTAAAAGTTAAGAGCTTGGTCATGGGCAAATTTTGTCATGATTCAAAAGTAATAACTACATTTGGGCCCTCCTAGGCATAGGAATGATTAATCTGGCCTGAGTGATGTACTCTGAGTTTGTGGCAAGTAGTTCCCAGGAGAGCTTCCCTACAAGTCTCAATGTTATCTCTTACAGTGTCAATACAAAAATAGCTAGTATTGATATGTTGACAGTTACTGGACTAAGGAAAAGAGAAAAACACCTGAAGGGTTATTTTGCCCTTGGGCAGTCAGGAAAGGCTTTGGAATATCCTAGGTGGTATTCCCTTTGAACTTAGTGAGCCCTCAGGAAGGGCTTTCTTATGTTGATTTGGCTACCTGACTGGGGGCAGTGTCTGCCTGGAGAGATCAGGAAGCAGAGAGAGAGAGAGAGAAAGCAGGGTGGCATGATGGAGAGACTTGCAAGGAGGACTGAGGGAGAAGAAAGTAGAAGAACACAGGAGCAGGGGAGTGGAGAGAGAGCTCAGATGGGAGATGGAGCATGGAGAGATAAGGGAGTTGGAGAGAGAAGCAGAAGAGTCAGGAGTGAAGGAAGAGAGGATTGGAATAAACTGCAATGGAGACCTACCAACCTGGCTCTCGCGTCTTCCTTTGTCGGCCCTTGGCCAACTACCGGCACAATCCAGGCCATACACAGCGGCTCAAGAGCACCGAACACGGGCGGTGATACAGAGTGGTCCAGAGAGCCCGCAAACACACAACCTTCTGCGTGCATACTTTTTACATAAATCCTCTTTTATTATGATTTCAAACGAGATTATTGAAATATATTATTAGGGGAGAATTGCTTCTAGTTTTTTCTTATATATTGATGGTTGATGGTGTCCTTAGAGCATGGATAGAATAGATATTTTGAAAACTACATTGAAGGTAAATGTTACATATTTCCTTTATATCATCTGTGATAGTTTCTTTTCCATGGTTTTTTATCACTTTCATTCATTCTATTCAAAACATTTTCTTCTAATTTGAAAACAAACTTTCAGTGTACTCATTCTCTTTCCTAATTTTATATGCTGATAAATACATGTATGAAGTTCCCCATTTTGTAATTACCTATTTCTTCTTTGTGAGTGATCTCTTCCATTTTCAGCAAATAAATCTTTAAATGAAAAATTTTATTTATATATATTTTTTCTTCTACATTCATTTTGCTAATTTAAAACTAGCATCTCCAAGAATCTCACTGATTATTACATAAAACATCCCTTCCTCATGAGTAGCAAAGTGATCCACTACATCTGAAATTGGAAAGGGAGATCATGAGACATTACGAGGGTGGCATTATCGAATGTGAATGGAAGCCCCCAAAAGTTGACAAACATTAATGGAACTAAAAGAACCAATTAATGCTGATTGTTAGGGGGTTTTGACCAGTTTGTAAACATCATGTAATATCTGAGAGTAGAAGAGAACTTACTGGAAATAAAACAAATCTCATATGCACATTTTTATATAACCTTGACATACAAATCAAGAGTCACTAACCCGACTGGTTTTAAATTTAAAAAATCTCATTTATATTACTCAAAAATTTAATGAAGGAATCTTAATGTGTTGCATTTACAAGTTTAATTGTAAGGGACAGGCCCAAAAATGGACTACCACCAGAATTAATTTAGCTTAGCTTAATAGGAACCTGCATTGCAAAATAACTTGTTTTTCAAGGAACAGGTCTAGATAAGCTTTTTCAGATCCGCTTTATAGGAGCCTGCACTGCAAAATAGCTGGTTTTTCTGCCCCTGAGCAAGGAATTCAGATACAGGTACTCGAAGGGTGGGGGTCAGACCAGATAACCGGATGTCTCTCATAAGACCCATGTTGCAAGACCCAGGACTGCCTTAAAAACCTGTCAGTTCCTAAGCACCGACGCAAAATGCTGTTCTTTAAACTATAGGCTAAGAAGTGATGTACCCTTAATTGGATTGGTTAAGAAAGCATGTGTTGTTACAAATCTATTGGCTATGAAATGCGCGGGCTTTGCTGTAACAGCCAGTGAAGGCCTATATAAGATCCCCTTTGAAGAAGTTCGGGGTCTTGCCTCACCTAACTGACCTGCGTGTCTGTGTAGGCGGCTTGACCCTGGCTAGCCAGTCTTACAATAAACCTTGCTTGCTGTTTGCAGTCTCTGGAGTCTCTTTGTCGTTAAAGGGAGATCACGATCCGCGCCCTAACATAATTTAGGTATTTTTGATATTTTATTACCCAACAATATATAAACACAACCTTCCCCTTCTAATGTCCACTAGAATCATTGTGGGTTTTTTTTTTCTTTTTGGGTCTTACCCAGCAATGCTCAGGAGTTACTCCTGGCTCATGCACTCAGGAATTACTGCTGGCTATGCTCGGGGGATCATATGGTGTGCTGGGTGCTGGTAATTGAACCCAGTATGACTGCCTGCAAGGCTAATGCCCTACACACTGTGCTATTGCTCCAGCCACTATAATGAATTTTTATTTCTGAAATTTTCTCTCATTCTTGCACACACTATCTCCCTTTCTTTTTCCTCAAAAGAATATTTTTTTCTGTTTTGTAAACTTTCTAACTGCGATAGCTTAATCTGTCACTATCACTGTCACTGTCCTCCCATTCATGAATTTGCTCGAGTGGGCCCAGTAATGTCTCCATTGGAGACTTTGTTGTTACTGTGTTTGGCATATTGAATACATCATGGGTAGCTTGCCAGGCTCTGGTGTGTGGGCAAGACACTCTCAGTAGTTTGCTCCAAGAGGGGCGGAGGAATCGAACTCGGGTCGGTCATGTTGCCTGCGTGCAAGGCAAATGCCCTACCGCTGTGCTATCGCTCCAGCCCACTAAATTACCTTAACATATCCTCCAATCCCATCCACATTATAGGGAAATGCATTATTCCATCTTTGTTACAACAGTATTGTGTCCCATCGGGTATATATACCACAACTTATTATTTTATTCGTCTCTGTTCAAATATTTCAGTGGCTTCCACATTGTGATTATTGTACAGGGTGTTCCACTGGACTTAGGTTGCACATACCTTTTAGGATAGACGTTTTTGTGTGTTTGAAGGGCAACTGCCAAGAAGTGAAATTGCTGGATCAAGTGGGAGTTCTGTTCCTAGTTACGTGGAGATTTTTAATGATGATTTCTATAGAGAAAAATCAGAAGTAAATTCCAGCAAAAGTGAATAAAGTTTCTTTTCCCTGCCACATCTCTGCCAACACTCATTGTTTCCAGTCTTTTTCCATGTATGTTGTTTTCACTGCTTTGAGATGCTATCTTATTGTTGTTTTCGTTTGTATTTCTCTCATAATAGTTATAATGAAAAAGTTTTCTTTCTCTTCTTCAGGGAAGTGTCTATACATCTTTCCTTCCCACATTTTAATAGCTTATTGAATTTCTTATGGTTGATATTTTAGTGCTTTAAAAATCTAGTATATTAACTCTTTATCATATATATAAAGTGTGAAAATGCTTTCTCTCTTGAGGTATTTTACTGTGAAGACTAAATTAAGTGCAGTTTAAAGTATTTAGGATTATCTAGTACACATATACATATACTAGTTGAAAATTTTTCTTTAGTACTGTGATCATTATAGTTCGGTGATCGTGATTTAATGATATAATTATTGCAATTAAAGATTTACAACTTAAGTCCTATTCAACATAGTTTCAAGGAAACATAAAAGATAAACCAAAGTTTCTTAATAATATTCAAATAATTATAACACTTATAGCAATAAATAACTTTTTATACAAGTGTTCTTTTTGTGTAAGAAATGTTGTAAGTTCTTTTAAGAAACTATGACTTTCTTCTCTTTTTAAAAAATTTTTATTAATGAATCACCGTAAAGTACAGTTACAGACTTAAAAACTTTCATACTCACGTTTCAATCATACAATGGCAAAGTAACCATCCATCCACCAATACCCATTTTCCACCACCATTGATCCCAACATCCCTCCCACCACCCCCACCCAGTTGCCTCTACCCAACCCACCTCTGTGGCAGGGCATTCCCTTTTGCTCTCTCTCTCTTCTTCGGTGTTGTGGTTTGCAATATAGGTATTGAGTGGCCTTCATGTTCAGTCTATAGTCTACTTTCAGCCCACATCTCCCATTCTGAGCAGGCCTTCCTAGCACACTTCGCTTGCTGGTTCCTTCTCTTTCATTCCACTGTTCTTCCTGCATTAACATAAGCCTCAGAGACCTGGGACCTAAGAAAACAGGATGAGAACGCTATTCGGGTCTCCCAAAGAGGAATTGAAAGAGCTATGCTTGGAATATCACGTTTCACTCAAATGAGAGAAAGAATCTGAAATTCCGTCCTCCGTCGACGATCAAGAATCAGGGATGCTGTCTCGTTTGCGAAGGTGTCAAAAATCAGATGGGCTGGTCACGTAATAAGATTTAAAGACGACCACTGGACTAGAGCTGTTACTGACCGGATTCCACTGGATGTCAAAAGACCGTGTGGCCACCCACCTACCAGATAGTCAGACTTCTTCATCAAGATCATGAACGATTGGTTTGAGGCTCTTCATGTTCCTAGAGCAAACAGACGCCATTGGGCTACACTAGCACATGACAGGGACAAATAGAGACGTTACTGGTACCTGCTTAAGCAAATCGACAATTAATGGGAAATCAAGTGATCAAACGATATCACGACTTATTATTTTATTCATCTCTGTTTGAATATTTCAGTTGCTTCTACATTGTGATTATTGTACCGGGTGTTCCATTGGACTTAGGTTGCACATACATTTTAGGATAGATGTTTTTGTGGAGGAAGGGCAGATGCCAAGAAGTAGAATTGCTGGATCAAGTGGGAGTTCTGTTCCTAATTACTTGGAGTGTGTGTGTGTGTGTGTGTGTGTGTGTGTGTGTGTTTTATATTCTTGCTTTACTTTCTTTTTAATTTTTATTAAAAACACTCGGAAACACTATGGCATACTATTGTAGACTTATAAATTTTTGTGCTTAGATTTCAATTATACAATGATCAAATACCCATCCCTCTACCAGTGACCATTTTCCACCACCACGGGTCCTAGTATCCCTCCCACACACCAAACGCCTAATCCTCCTCTGTGGCAGGGCGTTCCCTTTTGTTCTTTCTCTCCTTTTAGGTGTTGTGGTTTGCAAAAGAGGGATTGAGTGGCAATCATGTTTGGTCTATAGTCCACTTTCAGCATGATTCTCCCATCCTGGGAGGATCCTCCCAACACACTTTATTTGGTGCTCCCTTCTCTATCTGAGCTGCCTTTTCCCCTAGCATGTGTGGCTGGCCTTCAAGTGATGGAGCAAAACTCCTGGTACTAATGTCGGCCACTCTTGGCTGTTAGTCTCCTATTTTATTACTTTATGTTCCCCAGATGAATGCAATCTTTCTGTGTCTATCCCTCTCTTTCTGATTCATTTCGCTTAACATGATACTTTCCATGTAGTACCACTTGTATGTAAATTTTATGACTTTATCTTTTCTAACAACTACATAGTACTCCATTGTGTAGATGTACCAAATTTTCTTAAACCGATCATCTGTTCTCAGGCACTCAGGTTTCTTCCAGTTTCTGGCTATTGTAAAGAGTGCTGCAATGAACAAACGAGTGCAGATGTCACTTCGACTATAGTTTTTTGCCTCTCTGGGATATATTCCCAGGAGTGGTATTGCTGGGTCCAAAAGGATCTCAATTTAAAATTTTTTGAGAATCATCCATACTGTTTTCCAAAAGGGCTGAACCAGTCAGCATTCCCACCAGCAGTGAAGGAGGGTCAATTTCTCGCCCCATCCACGCCAGCACCGGTTACTTTTGTTCTTTTGGATGTGGGCCAGTCTCTGTGGTGTGAAATGATATCTCATATTTGTTTTGATCTGCATCTCCCTGATGATTAATGATGTAGAGTATTTTCTCATGTGCCTCTTTGCCATTGGGATTTCTTCTTTGAGAAAGTTTCTGTTCATTTTGTCACCTCATTTTTTGATGGGGTTCTATTTTTTCTTCTTGTGGAATTCAACCAGTCCTTTGTATGTCCTTGATATCAGCCCATTGTCGGATGTGTATTTGGCAAATATCCTTTCCCATTCTGTAGACTGTCTTTGTATTTTGGTCACTGTTTCTTTGGAAGTGCAGAAGCTTCTTGGTTTAAGATAGTCCCATTTATCTATCTCTCTTTTCACTTGCTTGGCCAGTGGCGTGGCATCTTTGAAGATACCATTAGCTTCAATGTCATGGAGGGTTTTGCCAACTTTGTCTTCAATGTACCTTATGGATTACGGTCTGATGGTGAGGTCTTTAATCCATTTCGATCTTACTTTTGTACATGGTGTTAGGCAGAGATCTAAGCTCAGTTTTTTGCATGTAGTCGTCCAGTTTTGCCAGCACCATTTGTTAAAAAGGCTTTCCTTACTCCACTTCGCATTTCTTGCCCCTTCATCAAAGATTAGATGATCATATGTTTGAGGGGAGATGTCAGTATATTCAACCCTGTTCCATATGTCTGCAGCTCTGCCTTTGTTCCAGTACTTTGCTGTTTTAATTATTACTGCTTTGTAGTAGAATTTGAGGTTCGGGAGGTTAATTCCTCCCATTTTCTTTTTCCCAAGAAATGCTTTAGCTATTCCAGGGGGATTATTGTTCCATATAAATTTCAGGAATGTTTGCTCCATTTCTTTGAAGAATGTCATGGGTATCCTAATAGGAATCGCATTGAATATGTACAGTGCTTTGGGAAGTATTGCCATTTTGACTATATTAATTCTCCCGATCCATGAACAGGGGATATTTTTCCATTTCCTCGCATCCTCTTTTATTTCCTGAAGTAGCGTTTTGTAGTTTTCTTTGTGCAGGTCCTTTACTTCCTTAGTTAAACTAATTCCTTGGTAGTTGATTTTCTAGAGTTCAGTTGTAAATGGGATTGTTTTCTTCATGTCATTTTGTTCTCTCTCACTATTTGCGTATAGGAAAGCCATGGACTTTTGGGTATTGATCTTATAGCCTGCAACTTTACTATACAAGTCTATCGTTCCTAGGAGATTCTTGGTAGGGGTTTTGGGGTTCTCTAAGTATAGTATAATATCATATGTGAATAGTGAGAGCTTGATATCTTCCTTTCCTATTCGGATGCTCTAAATCTCTTTTTCTTGCTTAATCACTATTGCTAGTATTTCCAGTACTATGTTGAACAGTAGTGGAAACAGTGGGCATCTTTGTCTAGTTCCTGATCTTAGGGGGGAGGCTCTCAGTTTTTCCCCATTAAGGATGATGCTTGCTGTAGGCTTGTGGTAGATGGCTGTAACTATATTGTGGAAAGTCTCTCTATCCCCATTTTGGCACGGGTTTTCATCATAAACGGGTGCTGGATCTTGTCAAATGCTTTCTCTGCATCTATTGATATGATCATATGATTTTTATCTTTTCTTTTGTTGATATGATGGATTATGTTGATTGATTTCCGAATGTTAAACCATCCTTGCATCCCCGGGATGAATCCCACTTGGTCATGTTGTATGATCTTTTTGATGAGTTGTTGAATTCTATTTGCTAGTATTTTGTTGAGAATCTTCGCATCCGTGTTCATCAGGGATATCGGCCTCTAGTTTTCGTTTTTTGTAGTGTCTTTGTTTCCGTTTGGTATTGGAGAGATATGGGCTTCATAGAAACTGTTTGGGAGAGTTTCTGTTTTTTCAATTTCTTGGAAAAGCTTGAGAAGGACTGGCAGTAGGCCCTCTTTAAATGTTTGGAAAAATTCGCTAGTGAGTCCATCTGGACCTGAGCTTTTGTTTTTGGGAAGACTTTTATTTACAGTTTCAATTTCCTTGATGTTAATAGGTCTATTCGGTATTCCATATCTTCTTGACTCAGCGTTGGGAGATTTTAGGAATCCGGGAATTTATCCATTTATTCTAGGTTCTCTTGTTTCGTGGTATATAGAGTTTCTAAGTAGTCTCTGATTATCCTTTGAATTTCTTTGGTTTCTGTTGTGATATCCCCATTCTTATTTCTGATTCGGTTTATTAGGGTTCTCTCTCTTTCTGTTTCTTTGTGAGTGTTGCTAGTGGTTTTTCTATCTTATTTATTTTCTCGAAAAACCAGCTCTTGGTTTCATTGATCTTTTGGATTGTTTCTTTGGTTTCCATGTCGTTGATTTCTGCTCTAAGTTTGATGATCTCTTTCCTTCCGACTGATTTGGGCTCCTTCTGTTGATCCTTTTCTAAGATCTTGAGCTGTGAAGTCAAGTTGTTTATGTGCATCCTTTCCTCCATCCTGAGATATGCTTGCAGAGCTATAACTTTTCCCATTAATACGGCTTTAGCTATTTTGTATGAAAAATAGTTCTTTATTGCTATAAGTGCTATAATTATTTGCATACTAAACAAATTTGATTCATCTATTGCAATTAGAAAATATTTTCTTCAGGAGCTGAAGCAATTGTATAGCAATAAAACACTTTCCTTGTATGTGACCCCCCACATTAACAAACAACTCAATTTAATTGAACATACAACAAGAATTTAATAAGAAGAGTTTAAATCTTGGAATGGAATGAACACAATTCTTTACTAACAGATAATATGTACCCATAGAAATTTAAAGAACCTCTCTAATTTTATTGCAATTTATAAAAATAGCTAGGCTCTTTGAATGAATTTTAGTGTCAATAAATAAAAATTGATGTTATTTACAAATACTTACACAAAAGTAGACTAATTCTAAAATACAATTTAGAATAAGAGATACAGAAATAAATATATGAAAAATTAATGTATACTCCATTGCACTAAAAATATGTATCATTGACTACAGAATTATATTCCAGTTGTTTGGGGTTTATTGTTTTGCTATGCTTAAATGCCAGGAATGCATATAGGACCTCATACTGAAGTTTGTCATGTTTTATATCTGGGATAAAGCCATGGCTCTACTTGATTAAAAAAAATTTTGAAGATTTAAATCTAAGCAAGATAGTATCCTAGTGACCATTGGGAGACATTATGCATCTAAGACACAATTCTCCTCTACTTGATTTGGAGATTCATTGCAATTTAAACCAAAAATTCAGTATGTATGTTTTAGTGAGAAATGGAATATAAAATGTGTACGAATATATAAAGTTCCTATAGTAGGTCCCAATCTAGATAGATAGAGGGAGAAAGTTAGAGTTGTGATGTAAAATTGAGTATGATACTATAATCATGAACACTTCAATTCAGTAGATTAAAAACTCCCACACCTGGGGCTGGAGCAATAGTACAGCGAGTAGGGCATGTGCCTTGCAAGTGGCCGACTTGGGTTCAATTCCCAGCATCCCATATGTCCCCTGAGTACCGCCAGGAGAAATTTTTGAGTGCAAATCCAGGAGTAACCCCTGTGCATTGCTGGGTGTGACCCCTAACCCCCCAAAAAACAACCTCCCACACCTATATTCTCATCTGATTCCAGACAAGATGGTGCTAAAATTTGCTGGAAAAAAAACCTCATATGAGTCAATTAATGTTAGTAGTACAATGGCTTTTCAGTGAATAAAATGAACAAATATTCTATAGCACACCATCAGCACACACTATTTTCCAAATAACAAGCAGAAACTACTAAAAAATTCAAATTCTAACCATATAAATAATATTTTAATAGAATTTTGCTTGTATTTTATGTACATAAGTCAACTTTTATTATGTTTTCAAAAAAGACTATTTGAATGTATTATTTGAGAAGAAGTGCTTAGTTTCTTCTTGTACATTGATGTTTGATGGTGTTCTCAGATGATGCAGAAATGGATAGAATAGATATTTTGAAAACTAAGTATAGGTAAATGTTACATATTCCCCTTCGCTCATTTATGATGGCTTTTTTCCATGATTTTTATTTATTTTATCCAAAAATTTATTTTCTACTTTGAAAGCGAACTTTACGTACTCATTCTTTTTTCTAAACTTATATGCTGCTAAATACATGTAAGAAGCTTTCTATTCTAACATAGTAGTGTATTTGTGGAAGTAGCTTTTCCTCACTTGTGAGTGATCTGTTCCACTTCTTAGCAAAGGAGTCTTTTAAAGAATATTTTTATATATCATTTTATTTATTCTTTCATTAATTTTTCCCATTTAAAACTGGTATCTCTGAGAATCTCACTGATTATTCCTTAAAATATCCCTTCCTTATGAGTGCAAATAGGTGCTCTACATCTGAAATGGTAAAGTAAAGGAGATAATGAGGATTTACAAGGGTGACATTACTATATGTGAATTAAAGCCAAAAGAAGTTGAAAAGCATTGATGGAAATTCAAACAACCAATGAGTGCTGATTGTCAGAGGGTTTTGATCAGTTTCTAAACATCAAGTAATATCTAAGAGAACAGCAGAACTTATTGAAAATAAGTCACCTATGCATATTTTTACATCACCCTCACATAAAAATTGTAAGTCACTAACCTGATTGGTTTTAAATTAGCAAATCTTCATTTATGTTACTCTCAAACTTCTTAATCTTAATCTGTTGTATTTACAACAGATCACAAAGTTCAGTTTAGGTATTTTTGATACTTTATTACCCAACAGTATATAAACACAACGTTCCCATTCAATGTTTGTGATAATCATTTTTGATTTACTGAAATTTCCTGATAGGTTACATTGTGAATGCCCGAAAGAATTGAAATTCTCTCCCAACAAAGAATATATAAATGTCATCCACACAGATATGCTTTATTTCCCTTAAAAACCTTTCTTACGGCTGACTTAACGGCTTTATTTCTCAGGCTATAGATCATTGGATTGAATGTTGGTGGAACTACTGTATACATAACAGTGAGCAAAATGTCTGACACAGTTGGAGTCTCTGAATGGGATTTTAAGTACTCAAAGGAAGCTGTAGAAATAAATAATAAGACCACAGTGAGGTGGGGGAGGCAAGTGGAAAAGGCCTTGGCTCTGCCCTCAGCAGATGGTATCCTCAGTACAGAATAAAATATGTGTATGTAGGAGAATCCTATGAAGATGATACAAAGAAATCCCACCAAAGCCAGGAAGAAAGTGACACCAACCTCATAGATATAGTCATTATAACAGGAGAGTTTCAAGATCTGAGGAATATCACAGAAGAACTGGTGAATGATGCGGGGACCACATAATTTTATGGAGAAAGTAGCTGCTGTATGCATGACTCCAGCGATGGTCCCACTGACCCAGATGCCAACGACCCCACGGACACAAGTTCTTACATTCATAATGATTTCGTAGTGAAGGGGCTGGCAGATGGCCACGTAGCCGTCATAGGACATCAGTGTGAGCATGTACATCTCAGCACAAGCACAGAGGGTGAACACCAAGCACTGAAAAACACATTCCCAGAAAGAAATGTTCCCACTCTGCAGGAAAGTGTTGATAATGAATCTTGGAACAGTCACAGAAATATAGCAGAGATCCAGGAAGGAGAGATGCTTCAGGAAGAAATACATGGGGGACTGGAGACTGTCATCCAGGGAAGTTGTGGTGATGATGAGGATGTTGCCAGCTAAAGCCAACACGTATAAGACCAAGAACAGAGAAGCATAGAATAATTCTAGTTCGGGCTTGGTAGAAAATCCTGTGAGGAGAAACCCAGTTGTCGTGAAGTTAGCCATAGCGTTTGTTAACTTCTTAAAGATGTTGTAGCAGATCACAGGTCCTACAAGGATGCAGTACTCCCCAAATTCTGTAGTCTTGTAAAACAATGGTAAATTAAACAAAGCTGTGAATTAAAAAGTAACTATAAAACTTTTTTCATAAATATAAAAACATTACGTATTTGATAGTGCCTAGCAAATAATCATGATGTAAAAGTCATGGTCACAGTCACGGTCCTCCCGTTGTTCATCGATTTGCTCGAGCGGGCCCAGTAATGTCTCCTTCATGTGACTTGTTGTTACTCTGTTTGGCATATCGAATAAGTCACGGGTAGTTTGCCAGGCTCTGCCATGCAGGCGAGATACTATCGATGTAAAAGTAATACTTGGATTAATCATAATCATCAATTAACTAAAATCCTATGAAGTAATCTGATATATTTCTTAGTGTAAAATGATTATACGTCCAATTAAGATGTGTACATATATTTTTTGTCATTTAAAATAATTTTAATTTAATAAAAACCAAGAACTATGACTTCTGAAGTAATTTTTATTAAATATATTAAGTTCCTTTGTACACAATATACTCATAATCATTCGATTATTATTTTTATGAAAAAAATCTAAAATATATAATAACATGATCAAGATTGTACATACATTCTGAAAAATAACAGAGTACTTAATAGAAGAAAAAATGGTCTGTAAGATAAAATAAGTTCATTTGCCAATTGACTAGCACTTCCATGTGATTAGTGAATAATCCATGTTTAAGAAAATTTGTTCAGGTCACTGAATGTCTCACAGTGCTAGAATGATGAAGTACTCACGCATGAGTGAGGCTCTCAAATCAATTCCATGCACTGGCAAAAAATAGAGAAAAAAGAACACTAAATTCATTAAAAATTACTAAAGTAGTAAAAACAGACAAATCCTAAACTGAAATTAATCTAAGACTTTAGAATGTTTTAATATGATGGGCTGGAGCGATAGCACAGCGGGTAGGGCGTTTGCCTTACAAGCGGCCAACATGGCCGACCCGAGTTCGATTCCTCCGCCCCTCTCGGAGAGCCCGGCAAGCTACCGAGAGTATTCGATATGCCAGACACAGTAACAACAAGGTCTCCAATGGAGACGTTACTGGGCCCGCTCGAGCAAATCGACGATCAACGGGAGGGCCTTTACCTTTACCTTTACCTTAATATGATGACTATAAGAGGGCAAGAATATTATACCTAGGATATCAAAATGCATAAATTGGGCAGACGCAGCCACTAAAATACTAGAAGAAAATAAGACCGTAACAAGCCATTAGTTCTGTGTAAGGAATATATGATTATGTTTGTGCTGATTAGTAGATTTTCACCTAAATCAGAGACACACAAAAAAAATGATTCTGCTTTTAGTTTTTTAAATTAAACTAAAAAAATTCCTAGGATGGGGACTGGAGCAATAGCACAGCTGGTAGGGCATTTGCCTTGCACGCAACCAACCCGGGTTCGGTTCCCAGCATCCCCTATGGTCCCCCGAACACTGCCAGGAGTAATTCCTGGGTTCATGAGCCAGGAGTAGCCCCTGGGTGTGACCCAAAAAGAAAAAAAAATTCCAAGGATGAGACTGTATTGATTTCCAAATATTTATATTTGGAAAACATTCAAGTCTGAACTGGAAAAGAACAGAGTCTCCCATAACTCAAAAACACAGCACATATCCAATTTAATATTTCTGGAAATCAATTCACTCTCATTTTTTTAATTATCTGTATTAGTGTTGCAAGGAGTCATGAAATAAGAACTTTTAATTAAACCAAATCATTTTATATAGATACTGATATAAAAAGTCTTTGAAGATAATGCTTCTTGATATCATAATGCTTAAGCATTCTCTTGCTTTTCCAACTCACCAGGTCAATTTCTGTAGTGTTCAGCAACATCTTCCATATCTATATACTTGGGGGCATGTTGCATAATTTTCTAGATAAAAACCAACAAAAAGAACTTAATTTAGGCACATGGAAATAGTGCTTATTTACCCTAACATCTGCTAGGCACATGGGCGCGTGCCCAGGGGAAAAAAATTAAAATTTAAAATACGTATATAGACCTTGGGCTGGAGCGATAGCACAGCAGGGAGAGCGTTTGCCTTGCACGAGGCCAACCCAGGTTTGATTCCTCCATCCCTCTCAGAGAGCACAGTAGGCTACTGAGAGCATCCCGCCTGCATGGCAAAGCATGGCAAGTCCTTATGGCTTGGATGCATGCTATTATCTCCCTTAGGTGCCATCTATAGGTCATTCTCTTCTTGGGTGAAATTTCAAAATGCCTCTAGCTATCTGCTTTCAGTATGAATCTCAAATACTTAGTGTTTACTTAAATCAGTGTTTGCATAGTGGACAATGTTATTCTCTGGTCGGCAGGGGCTGAGAGGCAAATATTAAATTTAGAGGGCTCTTGTAGCTTTGGGAGAAAGTTCTGTTTAGTAATACTTAGATTTTGAGGGCTGATTTGCTTTCCAAAAAATGGTGCTGAGGGCCTGGAGCGACAGTACAATGGGTAGGGCGTTTGCCTTGCACATGGCTGATCAGGGTTCAATTCCCAGCATCCCATATGGTCATCTGAGCACCGCCAGGAATGGTTCCTGAGTGCAGAGCCAGGAGCAACCCCTGAGCATCGCTGGGTGAGACCCCCAAACCCCCAAAAAAGTGATGAGTTTTGAGGTTTTTTTGCTGCCTTTTTATCTCACAAATGGTTGGCAAACTGAGTAGGTTTTACCTGTCTGGTAGGTGATTTTTAAATATAACCAATGTTTCACGATACACTATGAATTTTAACATTATTTTTGTTATTTATACTTTACTCTCCACTTTTAAATATTTTAACCATTCTCATATCCATTGTTGATCTTTTCTTAAATTTCTTTTCTGTCAGAATTCCTTCTACCTCCTCCCACTTCAGTCATATGCCTGAAGTGATTGGATATTAAAAGAAGCCTGATCTCATCAGACTGACCACGTTTGCCCAGAGTTACCTTTGTCCAAGGAAATGTGGTTATTTGTGGAAAAGAAAATGCGGTCGCCCACACATTATAATTTTTATATTTGTTTCATTCGAACAGTATGCTTGCACTAACATGGAAAGTATTTCACGAGGTTTGGAAATTAATTTTATAAGCATCCATGAAGTTAAACAATAGAGCAATAACAAATTCTCTCAATTGATCCACACATTCACACTGAATTAATTCTTGTTTGTCTATATAAAGAGAGAAACTAGGGATTAGGATATTAACTCCAGTTGGTCATTCCAAAATAGGTTGCTTACAATGTTGTCTCCCAGACAGTCAGTTTTCATTGATGTTTCTAGCTTATTCATTTTCTTTCATTTTTCAAGTCAAGGACAATGAGATTTTATCTAATCCAGTCAAAAGTACTTAGAAGCATCCCATTGTTCAACCCACTCTGTCTTTCTGGAACTTTGGAACTCACCAGAGTATGGTCAGGAGCCTCTTCCCTCAACATAAGGACAAGCGTCAGTGTGTGTAATTCACACTTAGTGATGGTTTGATCTCTCAAATGAAAAGACCTCAGAAAAATATCTTCTGTGGAGAGAAAAATAATGAGTCCATTTTAATCCTTCGTGGCCCCTAGAGTTTATACCATGAAGTTGTCAGGAGAATAGTCTCTGAATATTTGGAAGTCTTAATAAATTCCCCTGGGCCCGAACTTGAAATTAGATGAGGTTTTCCTACAGAATAATTTGTTGCAGTTGATGTAATGACTGTAGTGAGTCATTTGAGTTTTAAATTGTTTGTACCATAGTAAAAATGTATTGAAAAAAGACTGTATTTAAAAAACGACTTCCAGCTGTTAGGAGAGATGAAGTCATGAAATTTGCCTATAAATGGGTAGATATGGAGAGTGTCATGCTAAGTAAAATGAGTCATAAAAAGAGGGACAGATAGAAGGACTGCACTCATTTGTGAACTATAAAACAACATAACATGAGGCTGACGTCTAAGGATAGTAGATACACGGGACAGGAAGATTGCTCCATAGCTGAAAGCCTGAGTCATGAGCAAAGGGGAGAAGGCAGCTGGAATAGAGAAGGGATCATTAAGAAAATAATGGCTTGAGGAACTCGCTGGGATGAGAGATGTGTGCTGAAAGTAGATAATGGACCAAACATGAAAACATCTCAGTATCTGCATTGCAAAACATAATGCCCAAAAGAATATAGAGAGAGTATGGGGAATATTGTCTGCCATGGAGGCAGGGGGATGGTGGGAAAGCTGGGGTGTATACCAGGGATATTGGTGGTGGGGAATGTGCACTGGTGGAGGGATGGGTGATCATTGCGTGATTGTAATCCAAATAAGCATGAAAGCTTGTAACTATCTCACAGTGATTCAATAATATTGAAAAAAAAGACTGCAATTTACATTTTGATTTAGGAAGATCTACAGTTAATTTAATAATTTCAGTTGACTACTGTGGGAAATCTCCCATACTGAATGTGCTAAGATATGGGTCGTTAAAGAATCCTGCAGGAAACAGTGCTCCCATGGTTCCTCTGAAGTAGAAAATAGAGGGAAATTGACACTGTTGGTGGAATTGGTGTTGAAATATTATATACCCAAAACTCAACATTGTAAGTCACAATTCTTTAAAATAAAATTTAAAAATAATGTTAATTAAAAATGCATTTTCTTGATAAGGTCTATTTGTTTTGTATGCTGTGGCTCAGCTTCAATTCCCAGGACTCCAGATGTCCCCTGAACTTGCCAGGAGTTGAGTGTAGAGCCAGGAGTAAGCCCAGACCACTGCTAGTGTGGTCCCAAAACTCAATTTTTTAAAAGCAATTGCTTTTGTAAATGAATGGATGCTTTCTGTTGTGTGAAGTCCCAAAATCAAATTACATGCGTGACCTCTAGGGCATTGCATTCCTTTTATCCTCATTTTGTGGTGTGCATATCATGGAGAACTATGGGGTTGTCTATTGCTTTGCCCAATGTTTTTCCTTGTTTCATATTGTCTATTTGATGTTCTACCACTAACTTCACTTAATGTGACAATCTCCTGTTCTATCCATATAGCAGGGGAGTGCATTATTTCATCTTACAACAAAATAGTACCTTATCGTGTGTGAATATGTGTGTGTGTGTGTGTGTGTATACCACAACTTATATCCATTCATCTGTGTTCGAATATTACAGTGGCTTCCATATCCTGACTATTGTAGCAGATGCTACACTGCACTTAGGTTGCACACACCTTTTAGGATATATGTTTTTGTGTTTGAAGGGTAGATGACAAGAAGTGGAATTGCTGGACAAGGAGTTCATTCCTATTTTCTTGTCAAAAATTATTAATGACTTCTATAGAGAAAAATCAGAAGTAAATCCCGGCAACAATGAAAAAAGTTTCTTTTTCCTCCCAAATTTCTACCAATACTCATTGCTTCCAGTCTTTTTGGATATGTGCCATTTTCACTGCTGTGGCATGCTATCTTAATGTTGTTTTGATTTGTATTTCCCCGATAATAGTGACGATGAAAATATTTTCATGTGTATTCTTCAGGGAAATATCTATACATCTCTCCATATTTTTACAGGTTATTAAATTCCTTACTGTTGATATTAATGTAATCTCAGTTCCTACATTTGTTTAGCAAAAGGGAACAATTCATTTTGGACTCTGCTGTAAAAAGTTATTTTATATATTTATGTATTTTATAACATAAGTCATTAGTTATTTCAGTATGAAATTATGTCCTCTAAACATACATTCTCACTTTATTATTCTTTTTTTATTATTGGATAATCACAAATATTTTTTTACATTTTATTTTTATTTATTTATTTATTTAAATTTTTATTAGTGAAACACCATGAGGTACAGTTGTAGACTTACAAATTTTTGTGCTTGGGTTACAGTTATACAATGATTGAGTACCCATCCCTCCACCAGTACCCATTCTCCATCCTTTACATTTTTTAAAAAATTTTTAAAAATGTAAAAATTTTTAAATTTTAAATTTTTAAAAATTTTTTAAAAATTTAAAAAATTTTTAAAAATTTTTTAAAAATTTAAAAAATTTTTAAAAATTTTTAAATTTTTAAATTCCTGACGCCCCATTCGTTCTCAACGGAATGACCATCTCCGAATGCAACAGCTATGTGTACCTAGGTCGAGAGGTCAACATGACAAATGACCTGGCACCCAAGCTACGCAGGAGGAAGAGAGCGGCTTGGAATGCCTTCAAGAACGTCGAAGAAATAGCTAAGAGGACGAAGAACCTCCGGCTCCGGGCACATCTCTTTGATTCCACTGTTCTTCCTGCATTAACATATGCCTCAGAGACCTGGGCCCTATGCAAACAGGATGAGAATGCTATTCAGGTCTCCCAAAGAAGAATAGAAAGAGCTATGTTTGGAATATCACGTTTCACTCAAATGAGAGAAAGAATCCGGAGTTCTGACATCCGTCGACGATCAAGGATCAGGGACGCTGTCCCATTTGCCAAGGTGTCGAAAATCAGATGGGCTGGTCACGTAATGAGAGTTAAAGATGACCGCTGGACTAGAGCTGTTACGGACTGGATTCCACGGGATGTCAAAAGACCGCGTGGCCGCCCACCTACCAGATGGTCAGACTTCTTCGTCAAGATCATGAGCGATCGGTTTGAGGCTCTTCATGTTCCCGGAGCGAACAGATGCCATTGGGCTACACTAGCATGCGACAGGGACAAATGGAGACGTTACTGGCGCCCGCTCGAGCAAATCGACGACTAACGGGAAGTTAAGTGATTAAGTGATTTTAAAAAAAATTTTATTAAAAAAATTTTAATAGTGAGACATCATGAGGTACAGTTGCAGACTTACACATTTTTGTGCTTGGGATTCAATTATACAATGATCAAATACCATTTCTCCACCAGTGCCCATTTCCCACCACCTCGGATCCCAAAATCCCTCCCACCGCCCATCCCTGCCATCCTACCCTGTCTCTGTGGCTGGGCATTCCCCTCTGTTCTCTCTCTCCTTTTGGGTGTTGTGGTTTGCAAAAGAAACATTGAGTGGCAATCATGTTTGGTCTATAGTCTACTTTCAGCATGCTTCTCCCATCCATGGAGGATCCTCCTAATACCTTTATTTGGTGTTCCCCTCTATCTGAGCTCCCTTTTCCCCTAGTATGTGTGGTTGGCCTCCAAGTCATGGAGTAAAATTCCTGGTACTAATATCGGCCATTCTTGGCTGTTAGTTTCCTATTTTGTTACTATATGTTCCCCAGATGAATGCAATCTTTCTATGTCTATCCCTTACTTTCTGAGTCATTTCGCTTAACATGATACTTTCCATGTAGTACAAATTGTATGTAAATTTTGTGACTTCTTCTTTTCTAACAGCTACATAGTACTCCGTTGTGTAAATGTACCAAAGTTTCTTTAACCAGTCATCTGTTCTCGGGCACTCAGGTTTTCTCCAGATTCTGGCTATTGCAAAGAGTGCTGCAATGAACAAACAAGTGCAGATGTCACTTCGACTATACATTTTTGCCTCTCTGGGATATATTCCCAAGAGTGGTATTGCTGGATCAAATGGGAGCTCAATTTCTAATTTTTTGAGAATCGTCCATACTGTTTTCCAAAAGGGTTAAACCAGTCAGCATTTCCACCAAAAGTGAAGGAGTGTCCCTTTCTCACCACATCCGCGCCAGCACCGGTTGCTTTTGTTCTTGTGGATATGGGCCAGTCTCTGTGGTGTGAAGTGATATCTCATTGTGGTTTTGATCTGCATCTCCCTGATGATTAATGATGTGGAACATTTTCTCATGTGCCTTTTAGCCATTCGGATTTCTTCTTTGTGAAAGTTTCTATTCATTTCATCTCCCCATTTTTTGATGGGGTTGAATGTTTTCTTTTTGTGGAGTTGAACCAGTACTTTGTATATCCTTGAAATTAACCCCTTATCAGATGTGTAGTTGGCAAATATCCTTTCCCATTCTGTAGACTGTCTTTGTATTTTGGTCACTGTTTCTTTGGAGGTGCAGAAGCTTCTTAGTGTAAGATAGTCCTATTTGTTTATTTCTGTTTTCAATTGCTTGGCCAGAGGTGTGACATCTTTGAAGACACCATTAGCTTCTATGTCATGAAGGGTTTTGCCAACTTTTTCCTCAATGTACCTTATAGATTCTGGGCTGATTTTGAGGTCTTTAATACACTTAGATCTTACTTTTATACATGGAGTTAGGCAGATATCTGAGCCCATTTTTTTTGCTTGTAGCCGTCCAGTTTTGCCAGCATAAATTGTTAAAGAGGCTTTCCCTGATCCACTTCACTTTTCTTGCCCCCTTATAGAATATTAGATGCTCGTATGTTTGGGGGAAGATGTCAGTATATTCAACCCTGTTCCATTGGTCTACAGCTCTGCCTTTGTTCCAATACCATGCTGTTTTAATTATTATTGCCTTGTAGTAGAGTTTGAAGTTAGGGAGGTTGATTCCTCCCATTTTCTTTTTCCCAAGAATTGCTTTAGCTATTCGTGGGGGTTTATTATTCCATATAAATTTCAGGAGTGTTTGCTCCACTTCTTTGAAGAATGTCTTGGGTATCCTTATAGGGATTTCCTTGAATTTATACAGTGCTTTGGGAAGTATTGCCATTCTGACGATGTTAATTCTCCCGATCCATGAACAGGGGATATCTTTCCATTTCCTCGTATCCACTTTTATTTCCTGAAGTAGCGTTTTGTAGGATTCTTTGTACAGGTCCTTTACTTCCTTATTTAAGCTGATTCCTAGGTACTTGATTTTCTGGAGCAAAATTGTGAATGGGATTGTTTTCTTCATGTCACTTTCCTCTCTTTCACTATTTGCATATAGGAAAGCCATGGACTTTTGGGTATTGATTTTATAGCCTGCCACTTTACTATACAAGCCTATTTCTAGAAGTTTCTTGGTAGGGGTTTTAGGATATTCTAAGTATAGTATCATATCATCTGCGAATAGTGAGAGCTTGATTTCTTCCTTTCCTACCTGGATGCCCGTAATATCTTTTTCTTGCCTAATCGCTATTGTAAGTACTTCCAGTACTATATTCAACAGCAGTGGAGAGAGTGGACATCCTTGCCTCTTCCCTGATCTTAGAGGGAAGGCTCTCAGTTTTTCGCCATTGAGAATGAAGCTTGCTGTAGACTTGTGGTAGATAGCTTTAACTATATTGAGAAAGTCCCCCTCTATCCCCATTTTGGCTAGGGTTTTCATCATAAATGGTTTCTGGATCGTGTCAAATGCTTTCTCTGCATCTATTGATATGATCATATGATTTTTATCTTTTCTTTTGTTGATATGGTGGATTATGTTGATTGATTTCCGAGTGTTAAACCAGCCTTGCATCCCTGGGATGAATCCTACTTGGTTTTGGTGTATGATCTTTTTGATGAGTAGTTGAATTCTATTTGCTAGTATTTTGTTGAGAATCTTCGCATCCGTGTTCATCAGGGATATCGGCCTGTAGTTTTCTTTTCTCGTGGTAGCTTTGTTTCCTTTTGGTATTAGAGAGATATGGGCTTCATAGAAACTGTTTGGGAGAGTTTCTGTTTTTTCAATTTCCTGGAAAAGCTTGACAAGGACTGGCAGCAGGTCCTCTTTAAATGTTTGGAAAAATTCGCTAGTGAATCCATCTGGGCCCGGGCTTTTGTTTTTGGGAAGACTTTTGATTGCAGTTTCAATTTAATTGATGTTAATAGGTCTATTCAGATACTCCAGATCTTCTTGATTCAGTTTTGGGAGATTATAGGAGTCCCGGAATTTGTCCATTTCTTCTAGGTTCTCTTGTTTCGTGGCATACAGACATTCAAAGTAGTCTCTGATGATCTTTTGGATTTCTTTGGTTTCTGTTGTGATATACCCCTTCTCATTTCTGATTCGGTTTATTGGGGTTCTCTCTCTCTGCTTCTTTGTGAGTGTTGCTAGTGGTTTATCTATCTTATTTATTTTCTCGAAGAACCAGCTCTTGGTTTCATTGATCTTTCTGATTGTTTCTTTGGTTTTCATGTCACTGATTTCTGCTCTAAGTTTTATGATCTCTTTCCTTCTGCCTGATTTAGGCTCTTTCTGTTGATCCTCTTATAAAGTCTTGAGCTTTGAGGTCAAGTTGTTTATGTACATCGTTTCTACAGACCTAAGATATGCTTGCAGAGCTATAAATTTTCCCCTTAATACGGCTTTTGCTGCATCCCATAGGTTCTGGTAGCTCGTGTCTTCATTCTCATTTGTTTCCAAGTATCTTTTGATTTTGTCCTTGAATTCATTCTGACCCACTCGTTGTTCAGCATCGAGTTGTTTAACTTCCAGGTGTTTGATTTGGTTCTCCATGTCTGTGTGTGATTCACTTCTATCCTCGGTGCATCGTGGTCTGAAAAGATGGCTGATACTATTTCTATCTTCCTGATTCTGTTGAGGTATGTTTTGTGGCCTAGCACATGGTCTATTTTGGAAAATATTCCATGCGCACTGGAAAAGAATGTGTATTCTTTCTTTTGGGGGTGTAAAGCCCAGTATAGGTCTATAAGCCCTTTCTCTTCTATTTTTTCTTTAAAAACCAATGATTCCTTGCTGGTTTTGTTCTTGTTGATCTGTCCAGAGGTGATAGGGCAATGTTGAAGTCTCCAATACTATTGTGTTGCTTGCAATGTCCTCCTTAAAATCTGTTAGCAGTTGTTTTAAATACTTAGCTGTTCCCTCATTAAGTGCGTATACATTTAAGAGTGTTATTTCTTCCTGTTGTATGTTTCCCTTGATGAAGAGAAAATAGCCTTCACTGTCCCTTCTCGAGCTCGAGCTCGAGCGGGCCCAGTAACGTCTCCATTGGAGACTTTGTTGTTACTGTGTCTGGCATATCGAATACTCTCGGTAGCTTGCCGGGCTCTCCGAGAGGGGCGGAGGAATCGAACTCAGGTCGGCCATGTTGGCTGCGTGCAAGGCAGACGCCCTACCCGCTGTGCTATCGCTCCAGTCCCTTCTAGTCTTTTTCACGGTGAAATTAATGTTGTCGGATACTAGTTTGGCCACCCCAGCTTTTTTGCAGGAGCTATTTGCTTGCAGGATTGTTTTCCAGCCTTTGACTTTGAGTCTGTGTTTGCTCCGAGTGTTGAGATGAGTTTCTTGTAGGCAACAGAATGTTGGGTTCTGTCTCTGTATCCATTTTGCCACTCTGCGTCTCTTAAATGGTGAATTTAGACCATTGATATTGAGAGAGAGAGTATGTTTATGGGGTTTTGTGTCATGTTTCTGTGAGGGTGTGTTGTGGTTATAGGGTTTGTCTTGTCTTATAGTAGCCCCTTTAGGCCTTGTTTTAGGTTTGGTTTTGAGTCTATGAAGTTCCTGAGCTGCTGTTTATCTAGAAAATTGTGTAGCGTTCCTTCGATTTTGAGTGAGAGTTTAGCTGGATAGAGTATTCTTGGTGAAGCATTCATTTCAGTGAGTTTTTTGACTATATCTCGCCACTGCCTTCAGGCTTATAGGGTTTCCTCTGATAGGTCTGCTGTGAATCTCAGGGGTGCTCCTTTGTATGTGATTTCCTTTTTTGCCCTTGCTGCTTGCAGTATTGTGTCTCTATCGGCAGCATCGGTCATTCTAACTATAATATGTCTTGGAGTGTTTCTGTTCAGGTCTCTTTTAGCTGTCACCCTTTGGGCTTCTTGAATCTGAATGGCTGTATTGTGGAGCTCTGGGAATTTCTCGGTGATGATTTGTTTAAGCATGGTTTTTTCATTGGGATTGTTTCCCTGAGCTTCTGCTATTCCAATGATTCTAATGTTGTTTCTTTTGGAATCGTCTCATAGGACTCTGATTCTCTGTAGAGCTATTTTGAGGTCCTTTGCCACTGTTTGTTGTTGCCTGTTGGCTTGGTGCAGCTGATCTTCCAGCTCACTGATTCTTTCCTCATCTGTGGTCATTCTATTTTTGAGGGCAGAGAGTGAGTTTTTGACTTCCATCTATGGAATATGTGATGCGTGCCATTTCTGTGCGAAACTTTCCAGTATCGGCTCTCATTTCTTGCTGTATTTTGTCGATTGTGCAATCGATTGCTTCTTTCATGTCCTCTTTCAATTTAGCGAATGTCTGTCTGACTGTTTCATCAAGTTGATTGAACATCTTAATGACTTCATATCTAAATTCTTTGTCAGAGAGGTCTCTAAGGTGGCTAGCACCTATTGAGGCTACTGGACTTATTTCCTCGTGGTCTCCTTGTGGCAGGGATTTGCTTTTTTTTCTTCATGTTGTTGTGTAGGTGTAGGGATGAGATTTCTTGATTTGAGTAAACTACCCACTGCCGCGTAAGCGTTGGCCCTCCAAAAATTAGGCCACGCCCACTTTTTAAAAGCCACACACATTTCTAAAGTGGCTACACCCCAACGGATACCTGGTGTGTGTCCAGGGAGTAAAGACTGGGTGGGGAGAAGAGATCAGCTCAGCTTGGGCTGCGGAAAGGGAGAGGCAGAGAGGCTCAGATCAGCTTTGTCTCCCGGAGTCTAGGGGACGCCTCCAGGGCTTGCACGGTGCAATCCAAGTCCCGGGTCCGAGAAAAGGGGCGAAAAGTGACCTTGGGATTGGGGAAGAGAGACCGGCTCGGCTTGGGCAGGGGAAAGAGAGAGGCAGAGAGACTCAGATCAGCTTTGTATCCCAGTGTCTGGGGGACGCCTCCAGGTCTTGCACGGTGCAATTCCTCACTGTATTACTCTTATGCCTCTATTAAAAAGTTTAATGGGAATTACACAAACATACCTTATTTTTCACAAAAATATCACAGCTCTCACATTTTATTTCTGATTAAAATAAAGAACAATAACTGGCTTCATCTCACCCACTTCCAATCAATAACTTGCAAGCATCCCCGTTACTCATCCCAGATCTTCTTTCTGCAACTTGGGAGACTCACTGAAGCACAGTTAGCAGTTTCTCTCCACATACAGGCTAGTCGTCAGTCTCAGAGGTTGACCTTTAGATAAATTCTGATCTCAGCAAGTAGCTGCCTTTAGAAAAGCATCCTTTATGTATGGACAAAGTCCATGTCAACCCTTCTTGTCCACTAGAGATTAGGTCATGATGTCTCAATGGAAGAAGCATAGTTCCTGGATCTCTGGGCCTTTGAAACTCTATATAATTGCTTAGGGGTCAAATGTAGTAATTATATTGAGGTTTCTTACAGAGTATTTTTCTGGTGAATAGATTTAATGACAAAGCCAGTTATTTGCAGGTATAGTTTTCTTTATATTCATTCTAAGAAAATTATCAAAAACACTGTATGTTATATTTTGATTCAAGAAATTAAAACAAAACAAATAGTAGTACTCCTACATTAAAAAATTAAAACAAGAAGAGGTAAATAAATAGACTTTGTTGATTGACTATTCATTTAATTCATAGTTTATTATAAATCCTAATATAAGAATAACTTTAATCTGGAATGTAAATATTCATATTACAAACAATGCAGCCAATACATTTTTCATAATCTTATCTCACTTTATCACAATCTCATTTAAATCTGACTGGGGAAGCAAAAATTATCCAATTTTTAAAAATCAAGTTCAAACAATTGTTTGACTAAAATAAAACTAATACATATTTATAAAAATGCATTTGTTTCTTCAAATAGGCCTGATTTGGAGGGATAGATTCTATGCACTCCAAAAGACAAATTATGTCTATGTCCCAGATGTTAGTTATTATTTAAAAATTGAGAGCTTTTATTTTTTTTTTCTTATGGATAGCACAGCAGGTAGGGCGTTCGCCTTACAAGCGGCCAACATGGCCAACCCGAGTTCGATTCCTCCGCTCCTCTTGGAGAGCCTGGCAAGCTACCGAAAGTATTCGGTATGCCAGACACAGTAACAACAAAGTCTCCAATGGAGACGTTACTGGGCCTGCTCGAGCAAATCGACAATCAACGGGAGGGCCTTTACTTTACTTACTTTACTTCTTATGGAGGAAACAGTGTGAAGATTGTTCTATTTTGGCAGAGGCCATTAAGACATTCTTTAGGAAATCACTAACATGTTGTTAAACGTTGAATGATGTGAGTTTTCATATACATATCTGAAAATATTATGTATATCACTTGATCATTTGACATCCCGTTACTCATCGATTTGCTCAAATGGTCGCCAGTAACATCTCCATTCGTCCCTGTCAAGTGCTAGTATAGCCCAATGGCATCTGCTTGTTCTAGGAATATGAAGAGCCTCAAATCAATCTTTCAGGGTCTTGACGAAGAAGTCTGACCATCTAGTAGGTGTGCAGTCATGCAATCTTTTGACATTACATGGAATCCAGTCAGTAATGGCTCTAGTCCAGTGATCATCTCCAAATCTCATTACATGTCCAGCCCATCTGATTTTCAAGGCTTGGCAAATGAGACAGCGTTTCTGAATCTTGACCATCAACAGAGGTCAGAACTCTAGATACTTTCTCTCATTTGAGAGAAACATGATACTCCAAGCATAGCTCTTTTGATTCCTCTTTGGGAGACCCGAAGAGCGTTCTCATCCTGTATCCGTAGGGCCCAGGTCTCCGAGGCATATGATAATGCAGGAAGAACAGTGGAATCAAAAAGATGTGCTCAGAGCTAGAAGTTCTTCGTCCTCTTAGCTATTTCTTCGATGCTCTTGAAGGCATTCTAAGTTGCTCTCTTCCTTCTGCACAACTCAGTTGCCAGGTCATTCGTCATGTTGACTTCTGGACCTATGTACACATAACTGTTGCCTTCGGAGATAGTCGTTCTGTTGAGAGCGAATGGAACATCAGGAACGAGACTGTTTCTCATAAACATTGTCTTCGTGAGATTCCACTGGAGTCCGACCTTTCCACACTCACAGTCGAAGTCGGCCAGCATTTGTGCCCCTTGGCTAATGTTTGTTGTTATTAGAGCAATGTCATCAGGGAAGCAGAGGTGGTGTAGTTTCCGACCATCTATCTTCGCTCCCATTCCTTCCCCTTCTAGTAGTTGCATGGCGTTCTCCAGGGTGGCACTGAAGAGTTTCAGTGAAATGGTATCACCCTGCCAAACTCCTCTTGACATGGATGATCATTTCTCTGTAGAATGGTGAGATCCTAGTAGTGAATCCGTAATACAGCTCATGGAGGTTCATGATGTATTGATCCTTCTTGTACATTAGTACGTCGTGCTGGTTTTTCATTTGAATGGAATTTTGCATTCAGACAGGTAGCATATGAAGAGCTGAGCCAGTATATTGATGAGTACTGACGGCAGGTTCTTCAGGTGTTTCGGTCTGACCTTGTATGGGCCAGGTGCTGTTCACTTTTTTACTGACGGAATGGTGTGTCGAATTTCAGAAGGGAGAACATTGGGAACGACATATCCATCCTATGGAATTTGGTATGTGGGCAGGTGGAAGTGGCTATCGAAGAGATCTGAATAGAAGTCATGGATAATCTTCTCCATTGCCCTTCTGGATGATGTGATAGATCCCTCAGGACATAGGAAGGCAGTCCTCTTATAGTTGGTGAAGGACAGGCGAGTGTTATGAATGCTTTTCCTGGCTTCTGCCACATCTGCCAGCACTGCTGCTCTTCTCTCTTTGAGGTTTTCCTTGATCGCTTCTCTGCACCGCTTTGCAAGCTTGGATGTTTGCTTGCAGTTGCCTGAGCCATGCGCCAAGCCATTGGCGAATGAGCTTGAGAGTTTTTGAAGACAGGCATCTTTTTGTGGCTATCTATCTCTTGGCATTTTTCGCATAATCGTGTATGTGCTGAACCATTCAATCATATTCCTCATGTTGTCAATGACGGCATCTTCCCATGTTGCCTCACTAGTGCCAAAAGAGTTCCCAGTTTGTGGTCATTCTGGGAGTTTTCTTAAACTTTGCAGTCCTTTCTCCCTGCTCTGTGAAGTGCAATTTTGCACAAAGGAGACGGTGGTCCAATCCCATTTGGAATTTTGGAACCACAGTGACATTGGTCAGGTCAAACCGCTGTTTATATTTGATGTGGTCAATTTCATTGTGGAACCATCCACTTGGAAACTCCCATGTCCACCGTTTAGATTTGGCCTTTTGGAACTGTGAGTTACCATCGATGGTTGGTCGACATGATGAACTCAGACAGTCTCTCTCCTTGTTCGTTCCATTCTATGCCATAGGTCTCAATGTGGAGTTCTTCGGCTGATCTTCTTGGTCCTATCTTGGCATTAAAATCACTGACAATGGTCTTGTAGAAGGTGTGGTCTTCTTTATAAAACTTCTCCAGCTCCATGTAGAACTTCTCAATTTTTCCTTCATCAGAATTGGATGTTGGTGCGTAGACAACGAAGATAGAAACTGCTGGCAGTGAGCCACATCTATTCAAGTGTAATTGTCTGATTCATGTTGTTAGGCATTCGAATGAATCAATGCTCATGGCCAAGTTTGTGTTGACAAGGATACCGACACCACTGACCCCTCTTTTATCGCATGGTCCGAGGAACTGTTCTTCTCCTGTGTCGAAAATGGTGTGATGTGATTGATGCCTTCTCATCTCAGTCAGACCAATGATATCATACTTGATCTTTCACGCTTGTACCATCATGCCCTCAATGGATGCATCTGATGCCAGCGTATGTGCATTGAAAGTACAGATAGTCGTTTTGTCATTTTTGTCCTTCTTCGTTTTGGCAGCCTAGTTCTGCCTTGAGATTTTGTCAACCTCTCCTTTCTCATCCTTCTTAACTCTGCCATATTGGTGGTTCTTTCTGGGTGAGGGGAATGAGACCCATTGTATTAATTGGTTTTGGCATATCAAATAGGCCACAGATAGCTTGCCAGGCTCTGCTGTGTGAGCGGGATATTTTCATAGCTTGCCAGTCTCTCTGATAGGGATAGAGGCTTTTAGGGTGGCCTCTAATCTTCCTTGCAGGTGTTCCCATGGTTCAAACCATATTTGAACCCTACAATTATGGAGTTCTAATCTTGTATTAAGCAGCCACTCAGTCTGGAAAGCATCCTGGAGCATGGAGGAGGCTGGGTAGTGGTGGTAGTGAAGGTCTGCCAATGAGGTAATTACCTGGTACCGGTAGGGTGGGTTCTGTGTGTAATCCCTGGGTCACTAGAGGTTGGTGGAAGCAGACAGGGCAGGGTAGGGTGGGGCTTCTGGTTTTAATCCCTTGGTCACCAGATATTGGTGGGAGCAGGCAGAGAATCTCTGTTCCCTGATCCGTTGAGCCTGGAGTCCAAGGTCACCAAGTTCCACTTACCTGATTCTGTGGGGCTTCACTCATGCGAGAGTCTCGGCCCGGGCATCCAGAAAGCATCCTGGAGCATGGCAGCATCTGGGTAGTGTAGGTATGTATATGTATATGTATATGTATATGTATATGTATACGTATATGTATATGTATATGTATAATATATATTTACTCTATAATTTGTTGCACATCATCAAATGTGGTGTGGTATTTATGGGACCCGGGACTGAGATCTCCAAGCCTGCACGGTTTGGGACTGGACCTGTCAGTAACTAGACAGTTACACCCTCCAACTGCCGTGTAACCCCAACAACGGCCAGGATCCAGAGATTATCACAACAAGCTCCCGGGAGAGCACAAGGCAGAGTCTCCTACCCTGTGTCTGACTATCCTCGCCAGGGCCCAACAGCTGAAGACCTCCAGGCCCCAACCAAGGCTTTACTGGGGCCACTCTCCACACACTTGGATAAGCCTCAGACTTAACAGAACTGGCAGAGGAACCCAGGTGTGTGGGACCCGGGGCTGAGATCTCCAAGCCTGCACGGTTTGGGACTGGATCTGTCAGTAGCTAGACAGTTACACCCTCCAACTGCCGTGTAACCCCAACAATGGCCAGGATCCAGAGATTATCACAACAAATTTACTTTTCTCTGTGTTTTCAGGGTACCTTAAATATCCTTAAATATCCAACCCGCACGGCAGAGCCTGGCAAGCTATCCGTAGTCTATGCCAAATAGACCAAATTGATATGCCAAATCCAATAATAAATGGATCTCATTTCCCTAACCCTGAATATGCAGAGTCGAGAAGGATATGGAAGGAGAGGCTGATAAAACACCAAGGCAGACATAGGCTGCCAAAACACAGAAAAACAAAAATGATTGTCTGTACTTTTAATGCTCGTACGCTGGCATCTGCTGCATCCATTGAAGACCTTATGTTACAAGCACGAAAGATCAAGTACGACATCATTGGTCTGACCGAAACGAGAAGACATCAATCCCATCATGCTGTTTTCGACACTGGAGAAGAACTGTTCCTTGGAACATGTGATAAAAGAGGCGTCGGTGGTGTCGGTATCCTTGTCAACACAAACTTAGTCAAGAGCATTGATTCATTTGAATGCCTAACAACCCGAATCGGATGATTACACTTGAATAAATGTGGCTCACTACCGGCAGTTTCTATCTTTGTTGTCTATGCACCAACATCCAGTTATGGTGAAAGAGAAACTGAGAAATTCTACATGGAGCTGGAGAAGTTCTATAAAGAAGATCACACCTTATACAAGATCATTGTCGGTGATTTTAAAGCCAAGATAGGACCAAGAAGATCAGTCGATGAACTCCACATCGGAACCCATGGCCTGGAATGGAACGAACAGGGTGACAGACTGTCTGAGTTCATCATGTCAACCAAAACCTTCCATGGTAACACACAATTCCAAAAGGCTGAATCTAAACGTTGGACATGGGAGTCTCCTGATGGACAGTTCCACAATGAAATAGACCACATCATATTCAATTGGCGGTTTTGCCTAACCGATGTTGCTGTTGTCCCAAAATTCCAAACGGGATCAGACCACCGTCTTCTTCGTGCAAAATTCTACCTCACAGAACGAGGAGAAAAGAATGCAAGGTTTAAGAAGAGGACTCCCAGAACAACCACCAACTGGGAGCTCTTTGGCTCTATTGCGGCAACAAGGGAAGATGCCGTCATTGACAACATTGATGAGGAATACGATCGAATGATTCAGCACCTCCATGATTGTGCAAGGAATGCCAAGAGAGAGATAACCACAAAAAACCGCCTTTCTTCGAACACTCTTGAACTTATTCGCCTACGTGGCTTGGCACGTGCCTCAGGCAACCACAAGCGAACATCCGAACTGGCAAAACAGTGCAGAGAAGCCATCAAGGATGACCTCAAAAACAGGAGAGCAGCAGTACTTGTAGATGCAGCAGAAGCTGGGAAAAACATTCGTAATGCCCGCCTGTCCTTCACCAACTACAAAACCAAGATGACTGCCCTCCGACATCATGATGGATCTATCACATCTTCCAGAAGGGCAATGGAGAAGATTATTCATGACTTCTACTCAGATCTCTTTAATAGCCACATCCACTTGCCCACATACCACATACCACATGATGGATATGTCGTTCCCAATGTTCTCCCTTCCGAAATCCAACATGCCATCTCGTTGGTAAAGAAACAAAGAGCACCTGGCTCAGACAAGATCAGACCTGAACACCTGAAGAACTTACCATCAGTACTCATCAATACATTGGCTCGACTCTTCACACGCTACCTGTCTGAATGCAAGGTTCCATCCCAATGGAAAACCAGCAGGACTGTACTACTATACAAGAAAGGAGACATCCACGACATTGGCAACTATCGCCCAATCTGCCTATTGTCTGTCATCTACAAACTATTCACTCGAGTCATCCTGAATAGGATTAGCAGAACACTAGATGAAGGACAACCATGTGAACAAGCTGGATTCCGAAAAGGATTCAGTACCATCGACCATATCCACACAATAACCAAGCTCATTGAGGTATCTCGGGAGTTCAAGATGCCGCTCTGTCTAACGTTCATTGATTTAAAGAAGGCTTTTGATTGTGTTGAGACGGAAGCGGTCATGGAAGCCCTAGCCAATCAGGGCGTACAAACTCAATACATCAGGATCCTTCGTGAGCTCTATTGCGGATTCACTACCAAGATCTCACCATTCTACAAAGAAGTAATCATCCATATCAAGAGAGGGGTTCGGCAGGGTGATACCATTTCACCAAAACTCTTCAGCGCCACCCTCGAGAACATCATGCGACGATTGGAATGGGAAAACATGGGAGTGAAGATAGATGGTCGGCAACTACACCACCTCCGCTTTGCTGATGACATCGTTCTAATAACACCAAACATCAACCAAGCGGCACAAATGCTGAACGACTTTGACCGTGAATGTGGAAAGGTCGGAGTACAGCTGAATCTTACGAAGACAATGTTTATGAGAAACAGCCTTGTTCCTGACGCTCCATTCGCTCTCAACGGAACCACCATCTCCGAATGCAACAGTTACATATACCTAGGTCGAGAAATCAACATGAATGACCTGGCACCTGAGTTGCGCAGGAGGAAGAGAGCGGCTTGGAATGCCTTCAAGAGCATTGAAGAAATAACTAAAAGGACAAAGAACCTCCAGCTACGAGCACATCTCTTTGATTCCACTATTCTTCCTGCATTAACATATGCCTCAGAGACCTGGACCCTACGAGAAAAGGATGAGAACACTATTCAGGTCTCTCAAAGAGGAATCGAAAGAACTATGCTTGGAATATCACGATTCACTCAAATGAGAGATAGAATCCGGAGTTCTGATCTTCGTCAACGCTCAAGAATCAGGGACGCTGTCTCATTTGCCAAGACATCAAAAATCAGATGGGCTGGACACGTAATGAGGTTTACAGACAACCGCTGGACTAGAGCCATTACTGATTGGATTCCAAGGACATCAAAAGATCACGTGGACGCCCACCTATAAGATGGTCAGACTTCTTCGTCAAGACCCTAAATGATCGGTTTGAGGCTTTACATGTTCCTAAAACGAACAGATACCATTGGGCTACGCTAGCACGCAACCGGGATGAATGGAGACGTTACAGGCACCAGCTCGAATAAATCGATGAATAACGGGGATTAAGTGATTAAGTGATTTATGGAGAATTGGTAGGGAGTTTATGGCCGCGTGGTCCAGGAATATGTTCACTCATACATGAGGCTTGGCCTGAGTGTGTGGGGAGTGACCTTGAGCTTAGCGACTGGGTTCTGGAGGTTTTTGGCTGCAGGGGCTGGGTCCCTTGGGACAGGGAGGGCTGAGGGCTTTTCAATCACAAACGTTGCCACAAAATAAAACACGAATGTTTTTAAAATAAACATTTTCTTTCAAACTATCTTCAAACCAGTTGTCAAAATGTGCGAGCATTATATTTTTTCTAAAGAACTTACAAAAGGCACATCTAAATCTGCCATTCCATTCCTGCCTCTTTGTTCTTAAACTTGAGTGGTAATTCTTTTCTATTAAACGCACTTAAAAGACTATAGCTTTCTCAGTGAACAAGAGCAAGAAAATGTTTTCTCTGAGACCATCAGAGGTAGCATGTCAGATGCAGATTTGAACTCATGAACACATAAAGCAGGAATTACCAATACATAGAGAGAGCAAAGAAGGTTGACATTATCCAAAATTATTTGAGTGACTATAGAAAAATCTCAGAGGCTCAACTTGTGTGATGAATTGGTATTGTTAGAGGAACCATCTCTGCTTCTTCACATATTAGATAAGGAGAAGTAAAGTAGCTCAAAATTAAAAAAAAGTCTGAATAGGTTGGTAGAAGTCTAAATTTCTTTAGTGAATCCTAAATTTGGAACCCTAAAAAACATATTCAATAGCTAACAGGTAACAAAGAATGATATCCTACAAAGAAATAAAACAAAAGCTTTCTTTGGGTTGGATGTTAGATGAAATGACATCTAACATCTAACATTTAGTAAGTTTGAAAAGTTATAAATTTATAGTGATATATTATTTAGAAATATGAGAATCACAAAATTCAGTTTAACTCTGCTTTGTGTAGAGCATAAAGGGGACATATTGTCATAAATAACTCATATACTATTTCCATTAACAATTAAGACAATAAAGTAAAAATTTTGTAGGGTATTACTTAATCTGAAATATCGATTATTTTTATATATATGTGAGCCTGTAGGATATTGAGGAACAAATTCTTTTTTTTTTTTTTTTTCCCCCCTTTATTTTATTTTATTTTTTTTAAAGTTGTAGATTTACAATTTTTTGTGCTTTGGTTTCAATTATACAATGATCAGATACCCATCCCTCCACCAGTGCCCATTTTCCACCACCATGGATAATATCCCTCCCACCCCCATCCCCCCATCCCCCCGTCTCTGTGGCAGGGCAATCCCCTGTGTTCTCTCTCTCCTTTTGGGTGTTGTGGTCTGCAAAAGAGGCATTGAGTGGCAAACATGTTCAGTCCATAGTCTACTTTCGACATGCATCTCCCCTCCTGGGAGGATCCTCCAAACATCCTTTATTTGGTGCTCCCTTCTCTATCTGAATAGCCCTTTCCTCTAGGATACCCGGCTGGCCTCTAAGTTATGGAGTAATCCTCCTGGTGCTGATCTCAGCTATTCTTGGGTATTAATCTCATACTTTGTTACTTTATATCCCCCAGATGAATGCAATCTTTCTATGTCTATCCCTCTCTTTCTGACTCATTTCGCTTAGCATGATACTTTCCATATTGTACCACTTGTATGTAAATTTCATGACTTCATCTTTTCTAAGAGCTACATAGTACTCCATTGTGTAGATGTACCAAAGTTTCTTTAACCAGTCATCTGTTCTTGGGCATTCAGGTTTCTTCCAGTTTCTGGCTATTGTAAAGAGGGCTGCAATGAACAAACAAGTGCAGATGTCACTTCGACTATACATTTTTGCCTCTCTGGGATATATTCCCAAGAGTGGTATTGCTGGGTCAAATGGGAGCTCAATTTCTAATTTTTTGAGAATCGTCCATACTGTTTTCCAGAAGGGCTGAACCAGTGGACATTCCCACCAACAGTGAAGGAGTGTCCCTTTCTCGCCACATCCACGCCAGCATCGGTTGCTTTTGTTCTTTTGAATTTGGGCCAGTCTCTGAGGTGTGAGATGGTATCTCATTGTGGTTTTGATCTGCATCTCCCTGATGATTAATGATGTAGAGCATTTTCTCATGTGCTTTTTTGCCATTCGGATTTCTTCTTTGAGAAAGTTTCTGTTCATTTCATTGCCCCATTTTTGGATGGGGTTGGATGTTTTCTTCTTGTGGAGTTTAACCAGTATTTTGTATATCCTGGATATCAACCCCTTGTCAGATGTGTATTCGGTGAATATCCTTTCCCATTCTGTAGACTGTCTTTGTATTTTGGTCACTGTTTCTTTGGAGGTGCAGAAGCTTCTTAGTTTAAGATAGTCCCATTTATCTATCTCTGTTTTCACTTGCTCGGCCAGTGGCGTGGCATCTTTGAAGATACCATTAGCTTCAATATCATGGAGGGTTTTGCCAACTTTATCTTCAATGTACCTTATGGTTTCTGGTCTGATGTTGAGGTCTTTAATCCATTTTGATCTTACTTTTGTACATGGTGTTAGGCAGAGTTCTGAGCCTATTTTTTTGCATGTAGCCATCCAGTGATGCCAACACAATTTATTAAAGAGGCTTTCCTTACTCCACTTCACATTACTTGCACCTTTATCAAAGATTAGATGAGCATATGATTGAGGAGAGATGTCAGTGTATTCAACCCTGTTCCATTGGTCTGCAGTTCTGCCTTTGGAGGAACAAATTCTTTTTTTTTTTTTTTTTTTTTTTTTCCCCCTTTATTTTATTTTATTTTTTTTAAAGTTGTAGATTTACAATTTTTTGTGCTTTGGTTTCAATTATACAATGATCAGATACCCATCCCTCCACCAGTGCCCATTTTCCACCACCATGGATAATATCCCTCCCACCCCCATCCCCCCATCCCCCCGTCTCTGTGGCAGGGCAATCCCCTGTGTTCTCTCTCTCCTTTTGGGTGTTATGGTCTGCAAAAGAGGCATTGAGTGGCAAACATGTTCAGTCCATAGTCTACTTTCGACATGCATCTCCCCTCCTGGGAGGATCCTCCAAACATCCTTTATTTGGTGCTCCCTTCTCTATCTGAATAGCCCTTTCCTCTAGGATACCCGGCTGGCCTCTAAGTTATGGAGTAATCCTCCTGGTGCTGATCTCAGCTATTCTTGGGTATTAATCTCATACTTTGTTACTTTATATCCCCCAGATGAATGCAATCTTTCTATGTCTATCCCTCTCTTTCTGACTCATTTCGCTTAGCATGATACTTTCCATATTGTACCACTTGTATGTAAATTTCATGACTTCATCTTTTCTAAGAGCTACATAGTACTCCATTGTGTAGATGTACCAAAGTTTCTTTAACCAGTCATCTGTTCTAGGGCATTCAGGTTTCTTCCAGTTTCTGGCTATTGTAAAGAGGGCTGCAATGAACAAACAAGTGCAGATGTCACTTCGACTATACATTTTTGCCTCTCTGGGATATATTCCCAGGAGTGGTATTGCTGGGTCAAATGGGAGCTCAATTTCTAATTTTTTGAGAATCGTCCATACTGTTTTCCAGAAGGGCTGAACCAGTGGACATTCCCACCAACAGTGAAGGAGTGTCCCTTTCTCGCCACATCCACGCCAGCATCGGTTGCTTTTGTTCTTTTGAATTTGGGCCAGTCTCTGAGGTGTGAGATGGTATCTCATTGTGGTTTTGATCTGCATCTCCCTGATGATTAATGATGTAGAGCATTTTCTCATGTGCTTTTTTGCCATTCGGATTTCTTCTTTGAGAAAGTTTCTGTTCATTTCATTGCCCCATTTTTGGATGGGGTTGGATGTTTTCTTCTTGTGGAGTTTAACCAGTATTTTGTATATCCTGGATATCAACCCCTTGTCAGATGTGTATTCGGTGAATATCCTTTCCCATTCTGTAGACTGTCTTTGTATTTTGGTCACTGTTTCTTTGGAGGTGCAGAAGCTTCTTAGTTTAAGATAGTCCCATTTATCTATCTCTGTTTTCACTTGCTCGGCCAGTGGCGTGGCATCTTTGAAGATACCATTAGCTTCAATATCATGGAGGGTTTTGCCAACTTTATCTTCAATGTACCTTATGGTTTCTGGTCTGATGTTGAGGTCTTTAATCCATTTTGATCTTACTTTTGTACATGGTGTTAGGCAGAGTTCTGAGCCTATTTTTTTGCATGTAGCCATCCAGTGATGCCAACACAATTTATTAAAGAGGCTTTCCTTACTCCACTTCACATTACTTGCACCTTTATCAAAGATTAGATGAGCATATGATTGAGGAGAGATGTCAGTGTATTCAACCCTGTTCCATTGGTCTGCAGTTCTGCCTTTGGAGGAACAAATTCTTTGCACCTAATATTTACTGTTCTTTTTGAAAGAGTATTAAATTTTTCATTTCTTTGTTTAAATGATGAAATTCCACTGAGCAAAAATCCAATAATGTATTACATTAGTGTATATGGCTCTTGAAGTGATTTTTTTAGCTTTTACTATTTTTTTAAAGTTAGTATTTATTGAAGTTTATTTTTATTAGTTTCAATAACATGTTTATAATATTATTATCATATTTAATTCAGATATACAAATTTTGGCACCACTACCAAAGTATCAATGACTTTCAGTCATTGTCTTTTTATAAAATTTTTTTAAAAAAATTGCTATTGTTAGGCCATGTATGTACGATAATGTGGACATGTATGATTTTGATGCTTATAGTTATCTCACCTCTTCACCCCATCATGTCCAAGATCCTCCACTAATAGAATAAGTTGCTCACTTCCAGTCCACCTCATCATTCTTCCTACACTCACCCCATAACCTGGTACTCTCCGATCTTTAATCCAGTGCACCAGGTTTGTTAGCAACTGATATTCTTATACCCTTTCTTGTTTTATCTATATCCTAGAGAGGAATGAGATCATTCAGTGCTTGACCATCTTCCTCAGCCTTATTTCCCTCAATCTGTGCAGAAGGAGAAAGTTAGAATTCTGATAAAAAATTGAGTCTGATATTATAAGTATGAACTCTTCAATTCAGCAGATTAGAAACTCCTACACCTATGTTCTCATCTGATTACAGACAAGGTGTTGTTAAAATTTGCTGAAAAGAAAGCATATAATTCAATTTATGATACTAGTACAATGACTTCCAGGATGCAAACTATAAGCAGAAACTACTTTAAAAATGTCTGCGGAATATAAAGTAACAAAATAGGAGACTAACATCCAAGAACAGTCGAGATAAGTATCAGGAGGTTCACTCCATAGCCTGAAGGCCAGCAGCAAATGTTAGGGGGAAAGGGAGCTCAGATAGAGAAGGGAGTACCAAGTAAAGGGTGTTTGGAGGATCCTCCCAGGATGGGAGATGCATGCTGTAAGTAAACTATAGACTGAACATAATTGCCACTCAATGCCTCTTTTGCAAACCACAGCACCCAAAAGGAAAGAACAAAAGGGAATGCCCTGCCACCTAGGAGGGTGGGATGGGGGATGGGGGGGTCAGAGGGATACTGGGATTTGTGGTGGTGAAGAATGGTCACTGGTAGGGAGATGGGTACTCAATCATTGTATAACTGAAACCCAAGCACAAAAACTTGTAAGTTCACAGCTGTACCTCATGGTGTTTCACTAATAAACATTTTTTAAAAGTCAAAATAAAATTATAATTAAATAATTATAATTATATAATTATAACTATAATTAATACTTTAATATAATATCTACTTGTGATTGTATTTCATATACATAATTCAACTTTACAATAATGTATGTGAGTTGAAGCCCAAAGAAGTTGAAAAGCATTAATGGAACTCCAAATAACCAACGAGTGTTCTTTGTCAGGGGAGTTGGATCAGCTTATAAATATCATGTAATATCTAAGAGTACAGAAGAACCTTTTTTTTAAATAAACAAGGCTCAAGTGCACATCTTTACATCACATTGACATACAAATCGTAAGTCAAAAATTTGAATGGTTTTAAGTAAACAATTTCATTTATTTGACCCTCAAACTTCAATGAGTGAATCTTAATCTCTGATATTTACAAAAGTTTAAGTATTTTGTTATTTTATTACTCCAAAGATATATGAACAAAACATTCCCATTCAAATGGTCCCTATAATTCATTTTTGATTTACTGAAATTTCCTGGTAGTTTATAACATTATTGACCAAGAGAATTTGAAATTCTCTGCCAACAAAGAATAAAGACATGTTATCAATCCAGGTATGCTTTATTTCTCAAAAAAATCTTTCTTACTGCTAATTTTACAGCTTTATTTCTCAGACTATAGATCACTGGATTAAACGTTGGTGGAATTACTGTATACATAATAGTGAACAGAATGTCTGACACAGTTGGAGAGTCTGAATGAGATTTTAAGTACTCAAAGACACCTGTAGAAAGAAATAATATGACAACAGCGAGGTGGGGGAGACAAGTGGAAAAGGCCTTGGCTCTGCCCTCAGCAGATGGCATTCTCAGCACCGAAGAGAATATGTGCACGTAGGAGAACCCAATAAAGATGACACAAAGAAAAGACAGCATAGCCACGAAGGCAGTGACACCGATCTCACCCAGGTACTCATTAGAACAGGAGAGTTTCATAATCTGGGGAACATCACAGAAGAACTGGTGAATGATGCGGGGTCCACAGAAGTGGATGGAGAAAGTAGCTGCCGTATGCATGGCTCCACAGATGGTCCCACTGACCCAGACTGCGACCACTCCATGGACACAGGTTCTGATGTCCATGATGATTTCATAGCGCAGAGGCAGGCAGATGGCCACGTAGCGATCATAGGACATCAACGTGAGCATGGCCACCTCAGCACCCGCACAGAGAGTGAAGAAAAAGCACTGAAGAACGCATTCCCAGAAGGATATGTTTCCTCTATGCAAGAAAGAGTTAGTAATGAATCTCGGGACAGTCACGGAAATGTAGCAGAGGTCCAACAAGGAGAGATGCTTCAGGAAGAAATACATGGGGGACTGGAGACTGTCATCCAGGGAAGTTGTGGTGATGATGAGCATGTTGCCTGTTAAAGCCAACAAGTACAGAACGAAGAACAGACAGGCATAGAAGAATTCTAGCTCGGGCTCGGTAGAAAATCCTATGAGGAGAAACCCACTTGTCGTGAAATTAGCCATAGTCCATTAACTTCTTATGGATGTTGGTTGCAAATCACAGATCCTGAATGTGTACAGTAGTCCCCAAATTCTCTAGAGTTATAAAACAATTGTAAAGTAAAAGAACAGCTCATTAAAAACCAACTATCAATATTTTTCTTCATAAATATAGCATGTATTTATGCTTTAGTGCCTAACAATAATGATGATGTAAATGTAACCCTTGTATTAACCAAAATCATCAATTAACCCAAATCTTATATATTTCTTAGTTGAAAATGGTTAAAGAAAAATTTTGAAATCTATTTTCAGGAGTATAATTATCTTTACAATTAATCATTGCTTACATGTATTTTGTGTCATTTATAATCCTTTTTAATTTAATAAAAACAAGAGAACTATGAAATTCTTAAATTTTTGTTAGATTTACTAAGGACTTTTGTACAAAATATGATCGTTAAATACTATTCTATCAGGAAATTAACCATGTTATATAACATGGTCAAGTTTGCATATATTCTGAAAAAGATCAGACATAACTCATGTTTAAGAAAATTTGTTTAGGGCCCTGGGTGAGTGGTTGAGCACTGGACATACTCACCCAGGACTGATGACCTGAGTTCAATTCTATGCACAACATAAAGAAAAGAGTAAAAAAGGGAACCAAATTCATTTAAATTATTACAGTAGAAATACGGACAAATCTTAATCTTAACCTAAGGTTTTAGGATGACTGAAAATGATGGTTATAAGTAGCCAAGAATATTATACCTAGGACATTAAAATGCATAAATTGATCAGACAGAAACAAACACTAAAATGCTAGAAGAAAATAAGACCATAACAAGCAATTAGTTCTGTGTAGGCAATATATGGGCTGGGCACAGCGGGTAGGGCATTTGCCATGCATGTGCCCGTCCCGGGTTCAATTCCTTAGTCCCTCTCGGAGGGCCCGGCAAGCTATCAAGAGTATCCCACCTGCACAGCAGAGCCTGGCAAACTCCCCAACACGTATAAATATGCCAAAAACAGTAACAACAAGTCTCACAATGGAAACGTTACTGCTACCCACTCAAGAAAATCGATGAACAATGGAAGGAGAGTGCTACAGTGTTATGGGCAATATATCATTATGTTTATGCTGGTTAATAATAGACTTTCACTACCACTAGGAGGCAGGGGGGAAAAAGCTGATCCTGATTTAGCTTTTCAGCACTAGAAAAATTCCAAGGATGAGACTGTACTGATTTAAGAAAAAGCTAATAACATTTCCTTGCATCTGTAATATTGCAAATAAACATATTGGGTAAGAAATCTAGTCTGAAGTGGGTAATGACAGCATCTCCCAGAAATTAAACACACAGCAAGAAGCATAACAAATTTACAATTTCTGGAAATCAATTCACCCTCATTTTCTAATTGTGTGTGTGAGTGTGTGTGTGTGTGTGTGTGTGTGTGTGTTCCACAGGAGTCATAGGTAAGAGTTTAATTAAACTAAAGCATTTCATATAGATACTGGTACAAAAAGCCTTTGAAGATGATGCATCTTGACATCATAATTATACACTGATAACTTAGGCATTCTTTTCTTGTTTTTCAAACTCACCAGGTCAATTATTGTAGCCTCCAGAAATTTCTTTCATCCCTATGTACTTGCAAGCACGTTGCATAATTTTCTAGATGAAAGACAACAAAAAGATTTTAATTTATATACATGAAAGTGTTACTCAGTTATCCTAAAATTTTAAGCTTGATCAGTAATTCATATGAAGATGAATGAGAAAATATTCTAAAAAGAAACTCATTGTTTTTAGATAGAGCCAATTTGGAATGGTGACATCGATTCATTCCAAAATCACAACACAACTATGCATCTTCTATTAGTGCATGCCTCTGTATTGCTGAACTTACAGAAAACACTTACATTAAGTAAACTTTTTAATTCATGTTTTCTAATACTGATGACTACAGAAAGTAAATAGGGTCTTAGAGAAAATTAAAACTGATGAATGAAGATATATATTTGCACTATTTGAGCTCTAGAGAAAGCAAAATGCATTTAAATCTCCAAAGTTTAGTTGATTAAATTTTATTAATTGGATGCATTGACAAAATTTATTAAATTTTATAGATCACAATTAAAGTTTTTACATTTAAATCTTAAAAATATGTGGACCGGGACTAGCACAACACAGTGATGGTTTGGATGCATGCTATTACCCCCTTAGCCGCCATCCATTGGTCATTCTCTTTTTGGGTGAAATTTCAAAATGCTTCCAGCTATCTACTTTCATCCTGAATCCCAAATACTTAGTGTTTACATAAATCAATATTTTGTGAAGTGCTCAACACCATCCTCTGTAGGTCAGGGGCTGAAAAGGGGTATGACATCTAGAGAGCCCTGAAAGCTTGGTTGCCACTGGAGCAAGTTCTGTGTAAGCACTTTTAAATTTCCAAGAGGGATTTTGCTCTCTGAAAAGGGGAGCTGAGATTTTGGTGGTTTGTTTTGTTTCCTTTTGTTTTGCTTTGCTTTGCTTTTTCTGAGAAAAAAATAGCAAACGCAACAGGTTTAGATAGATGATAATGCTAATGATTTAGATAGATGCTAATGATTTTTACATATAACCAATATTTCATGATAGACTTACAAATTTGATAGTCATTTTTTATATTTTATATACCCTTTACTCTTTATTTTTTTAAATGTTGACCATTCACATGTCTAAAGTGGGATATTTCTTCAATTTCCATTCTGTCAGAATTCTTCCCGTCTCCTCCCTAGGTAGAAGTCAAAAACCTGAAGTAACCGGATATTAAAAGAAGCCTGACCTCTCACCATCCTCTGACAAAGTGTACCTAGAGTTACTTTGGGACAAGGAGATATGGTTATTTGTGGAGAAGAAAATATGGTCACCCCATGCATTATCAGCGTTTATGTTTCCTTAATTTGACCTATATACCTGCAATATCTTGGGTTGGAGCGATAGCACAGCGGTAGGACGTTCGCCTTACAAGCGGCCAACATGGCCGACCCGAGTTCGATTCCTCCGCCCCTCTCGGAGAGCCCGGCAAGCTACCGAGAGTATTGGATATGCCAGACACAGTAACAACAAAGTCTCCAATGGAGACGTTACTGGGCCCGATCGAGCAAATCGACGATCAACGGGAGGGCCTTACCTTTACCTTACCTTACCTGCAATATCTAATATGGAAATATTTCACAAAGTTTGGCAATTAATTTTACAAGCATCCATGAGCACAAAGAATAGAACAATAACAAATTCTGTCATTAAATACACACATTCACACTAAACTATTTTGTGTTGATGTATAAAAAGAGAGAAATTCTAGGGATATAAGAATTCAATTCCACTGAGCATTCCAAAATAGTTTGTTTACAATGTTCTCTTCCATATACCTAGTTGTCATAGATGTTTCTTAAAGTTCATGCATTTTCTTTCATTTTCAAGTCAATGACAATGATATTTTATCTTATCCAGTCAAAAGTTCTACCTTCGAGGCATTCCACTGCTCAACCCACTCTGTCTTTCTGGAACCTCAGACTCACCAGAGGACGGTCAGGAGCCTCTTTCCTCAACATAAGGACAAGTATCAGTGTGTGTAATTAGCACTTAGTGAAGCTTTGATCTCTGTAACGAACCAACCTCTGAAAAATATCTTCTACATAGAGAAAACAATGAATTTATTTCAGTCCTCCTTGGACCCTAGAGGTTACACCGTGGAGTTGTCAGGAGCAGAGCTCCTGGCCTCTGGACATTTGGAACTCTTAATAAATTCTCTTGGGCCAAAACTTGAAATTGTATGGAATCTTCCTACAAAATATTCTGCTGGATTTGATTTAATGACCATAATAGTTTATGTGAGTTTTCATAATGATTTGCACCATCTATACCTTCTAAAGTAGATAACGGAGAAATAGAGAGGGGGCCAGCTAGTGTAGATAAGTGAGGAGTAGGAAGGTTCACCAACTCGATGGTTCACCGCCTCATCCTGGCAAGAGGGAAGCAAAGGTTTCAAGCAGACCAACAGGTGCTGCCCAGAGATGACGGCAGGTGCATGGCTATACTCCTTTAATCGACTGTGTCAATCTGGCCAGTGCTTTCTATACGCGAGCAGCACGTCCATACACAAGGTGTGTGGCGTGTTTGTCAGTGTACAGATCGTTACAACATGCCACCTGCACAGCAGAGCCTGCCAAGATACCAGTGATGTATTCGACATGCCAAAAACAGTAACAAAAATAGGCCTTATTCCACCTGCTCTGGAAGAGCCCCCAATATGGCAACGTCGAGAAGGACGAACAAGGAGAGGCTGCTAAAAATCTCAGGGTTAAACTAGGTTGCCAAAGTAAAAAAGGACTAAAATGACTACCTGCACTTTTATTTTTTTTTCCCTTTATTGTATTTTTTTTTAAAGTTGTAGATTTACAATTTTTTGTGCTTTGGTTTCAATTATACAATGATCAGATACCCATCCCTCCACCAGTGCCCATTTTCCACCACCATGGATAATATCCCTCCCACCCCCATCCCCCCATCCCTCCTGTCTCTGTGGCAGGGCAATCCCCTGTGTTCTCTCTCTCCTTTTGGGTGTTGTGGTCTGCAAAAGAGGCATTGAGTGGCAAACATGTTCAGTCCATAGTCTACTTTCGACATGCATCTCCCCTCTTGGGAGGATCCTCCAAACACCCTTTATTTGGTGCTCCCTTCTCTATCTGAACTGCCCTTTCCTCTAGGATACCCGGCTGGCCTCTAAGTTATGGAGTAATCCTCCTGGTGCTGATCTCAGCTATTCTTGGGTATTAATCTCTTACTTTGTTACTTTATATCCCCCAGATGAATGCAATCTTTCTATGTCTATCCCTCTCTTTCTGACTCATTTTGCTTAGCATGATACTTTCCATATTGTACCACTTGTATGTAAATTTCATGACTTCATCTTTTCTAAGAGCTACATAGTACTCCATTGTGTAGATGTACCAAAGTTTCTTTAACCAGTCATCTGTTCTTGGGCATTCAGGTTTCTTCCAGTTTCTGGCTATTGTAAAGAGTGCTGCAATGAACAAACAAGTGCAGATGTCACTTCGACTATACATTTTTGCCTCTCTGGGATATATTCCCAGGAGTGGTATTGCTGGGTCAAATGGGAGCTCAATTTCTAATTTTTTGAGAATCGTCCATACTGTTTTCCAGAAGGGCTGAACCAGTGGACATTCCCACCAACAGTGTAGGAGTGTCCCTTTCTCGCCACATCCACGCCAGCATCGGTTGCTTTTGTTCTTTTGAATGTGGGACAGTCTCTGAGGTGTGAGATGGTAACTCATTGTGGTTTTGATCTGCATCTCCCTGATGATTAATGATGTAGAGCATTTTCTCAAGTGCTTTTTTGCCATTCGGATTTCTTCTTTGAGAAAGTTTCTGTTCATTTCATTGCCCCATTTTTGGATGGGGTTGGATGTTTTCTTCTTGTGGAGTTTAACCAGTATTTTGTATATCCTGGATATCAACCCCTTGTCAGATGTGTATTCGGCGAATATCCTTTCCCATTCTGTAGACTATCTTTGTATTTTGGTCACTGTTTCTTTGGAGGTGCAGAAGCTTCTTAGTTTAAGATAGTCCCATTTATCTATCTCTGTTTTCACTTGCTCGGCCAGTGGCGTGGCATCTTTGAAGATACCATTAGCTTCAATGTCATGGAGGGTTTTGCCAACTTTATCTTCAATGTACCTTATGGTTTCTGGTCTGATGTTGAGGTCTTTAATCCATTTTGATCTTACTTTTGTACATGGTGTTAGGCAGAGTTCTGAGCCTATTTTTTTTGCATGTAGCCGTCCAGTGATGCCAACACAATTTATTAAAGAGGCTTTCCTTACTCCACTTCACATTACTTGCACCTTTATCAAAGATTAGATGAGCATATGATTGAGGAGAGATGTCAGTGTATTCAACCCTGTTCCATTGGTCTGCAGTTCTGCCTTTGTTCCAGTACCATGCTGTTTTAATTATTACTGCTTTGTAGTACAGTTTGAAGTTCGGGAGGTTGATTCCTCCCATTTTCTTTTTCCCAAGAATTGCTTTAGCTATTCGTGGGGGCTTATTGTTCCATATAAATTTCAGGAGTGTTTGCTCCATTTCTTTGAAGAATGTCATGGGTATCCTTATAGGGATTGCATTGAATTTATACAATGCTTTTGGTAGTATTGCCATTTTGACAATGTTAAGTCTCCCGACCCATGAGCAGGGGATATCTTTCCATTTCCTCATGTCCTCTTTTATTTCCTGAAGTAGCGTTTTGTAGTTTTCTTTGTACAGGTCCTTTACTTCCTTACTTAAGCTGATTCCTAGGTACTTGATGTTCTGGGGCACAATTGTGAACGGGATTGTTTTTTTCATGTTGCTTTCTTCTCTCTCACTGTTTGCGTATAGGAAAGCCATGGACTTTTGGGTATTGATTTTATAACCTGCAACTTTACTATACGAGTCTATTGTTTCTAGGAGTTTTTTGGTGGAAGTTATTGGGTTCTCTAAGTAGAGTATCATATCATCTGCGAATAGTGAGAGCTTGATTTCTTCCTTTCCTACCTGAATGCCCTTAATATCTTTTTCCTGCCTAATCGCTATTGCAAGTACTTCCAGTACTATATTGAACAGCAGTGGAGAGAGTGGGCATCCCTGTCTCGTCCCTGATCTTAGAGGGAAGGCTCTCAGTTTTTCCCCATTGAGGATGATGCTTGCTGTAGGCTTGTGGTAGATGGCTTTAATTATGTTGAGGAAGGTCCCCTCTATACCCATTTTGGCTAGGGTTTTCATCATAAAGGGGTGCTGGATCTTATCAAATGCTTTCTCTGCATCTATTGATATGATCATATGCTTTTTATCTTTTCTTTTGTTGATATGGTGGATTATGTTGATTGATTTCCGAATGTTAAACCATCCTTGCATCCCTGGGATGAATCCTACTTGGTCATGGTGTATGATCTTTTTGATGAGTAGTTGGATTCTATTTGCTAGTAGTTTGTTGAGGATTTTTGCATCTGTGTTCATCAGGGATATCGGCCTGTAATTCTCTTTCTTTGTGGTATCTCTGTCTGCTTTTGGTATCAGTGTGATATTTGCTTCGTAGAAACTGTTCGGAAGTGTTTTTGATATTTCAATTTCGTGGAAAAGCTTAAAGAGCATCGGGAGTAAGTCCTCTTTAAAGATTTGGAAGAATTCACTAGTGAATCCATCCGGGCCAGGACTTTTGTGCTTGGGGAGACTTTTTATTACCAGTTCAATTTCCTTGATGGTGATAGGTCTGTTCAGGTATTCCAGGTCTTCTTGGTTCAGCCTTGGGAGTCTGTAGGAGTCTAGGAATTTATCCATTTCCTCGAGGTTTTGATGTTCCGTGGCATAAAGCTTTTCAAAGTACTCCTTGAGGATCCTCTGAATTTCTGTGGTTTCTGTTGTAATGACCCCCTTTTCATTTCTGATTCGGTTTATTAGGGTTTTCTCTCTCCCTTTCTTTGTGAGTTTTGCTAGAGGCTTATCGATCTTGTTAATTTTCTCGAAGAACCAGCTTTTGGTTTCATTGATCTTTCGGATTGTTTTTTGGGTTTCCATCTCGTTAATCTCTGCTCTGAGTTTTATTATTTCCTTTCTCCTGTTCGGGTTGTGCTCCTTTTTTTGGTCCTTCTCCAAGCTCTTAAGCTGTGAGGTTAGGTTACTTATGTGTGCTCGCTCCTCCTTCCTGAGGAATGCTTGTAGAGCTATAAACTTTCCTCTTAACACAGCCTTTGCTGTGTCCCATAAGTTTTGGTAACTCGTGTTCTCATTTTCATTCGTTTCTAGGAATCTTTTGATTTCCTCTTTGATTTCCTGTCTAATCCACTCGTTGTTCAATAGTGCACTGTTTAATTTCCAGGTGTTTGATTTAGTTTTCTGTTTTTGTGTGTGATTTACTTCTAATTTCAGCGCATTATGATCTGAGAAGATTGTTGATACAATCTCTACCTTCTTAATTTTATGGAGGCATGTTTTGTGGCTCAGCATGTGGTCTATCTTGGAGAATGTTCCATGGACGCTTGAGAAGAATGTGTATTCAGCTTTTTGTGGATGAAGTGTCCTGTATATATCTACTAAGTCCCTTTCTTCCATTGTTTCCCTCAAATGAAGTATGTCCTTGCTAAGCTTGAGTCTGGTTGATCTATCAAGAGGTGACAAAGCAGTGTTGAAGTCTCCCACTAGTATTGTGTTGCTATTGATGTCTTTTTCCAAATCTATGAGTAGTTGTTTTAAGTACTTTGCTGGTCTCTCATTAGGTGCATATACATTTATTATTGTAAGTTCTTCCTGTTGTACAGATCCTCTGATCAATAAGAAATGGCCTTCACTGTCTCTTATGACCTTCCTCACTCTGAAATCGATGTGGTCTGATATAAGGATGGCTACCCCAGCTTTTTTATGGGAGCTGTTTGCCTGTAGGATTGTTTTCCAGCCTTTGACTCTGAGTCTGTGTTTGCTTTGACTATTGAGATGCGTTTCTTGCAGGCAACAGAATGTTGGGTTAAATTTTCTAATCCATCCTGCCACTCTATGTCTTTTAATTGGTGCGTTTAGCCCATTGACATTGAGAGAGATTATTGTTATGGGATTTTGTCCCATTGTTCTGTTAAAATTTGGTGTATTTGAGGGGCCTTTCATGCCTTAAAGTAGCCCATTTAGTTGTTCTTGTAACCATGGTTTTGAGTCTATGAAGTTCCTGAGCTGTTGTTTGTCTGTGAAACTGTGTGTTGTTCCTTCTATTATGAATGAGAGTCTTGCTGGGAAAAGTATTTTGGGGGAGGCATTTATTTCATTGAGTTTTTTTACTATGTCCCACCACTGTTTTGGGGCCATGAGGGTTTCATCAGAAAAATCAGCTGTGAATTTTAAGGATGCTCCTTTGTAAGAGATTTCTTTCTTCGATCTTGCTGCTTTCAGAATTTTGTCTCTGTCTAAGGTTTTGGTCATTTTGATCAGAATGTGTCTTGGGGTATTTTTATTCGGATTTCTTCTAGCTGGTACCCTTCGGGCCTCCTGAATGTGGTCACAAGTTTTCTTCAGCTCTGGATGTTGTAGCAATGATTTCTTTGGCAGTTTCTTCTTCATCGAGGTTTTCTTCCTGTACCTCTGGGACTCCAATAATTCTTATGTTACCCCTCTTGGCTTCATCACGATCTTCTCTTGCCATCTGTTCCCGAATTGTGAGTCTCTTTTCCATTTTCTGCTCTTTTCTGGAGAGTCTCTGAACTTCATCTTCGAGCTCACTGATTCTGTTCTCAGCAGCTGTTACTCTGCTGCTGAGGCCTTCCACTGAGCTTTTCAATTAGCCTACGAGATTTTTCAGGTCTGACATTTCTGATTGCATTTTCCTCATTTCTGCCTTCAGATCCTCTTGTCTTCTATTGGCATTGCTTTCCATTGTTTCTTTTAATTCCCTAAGCATCCTAAGTAGCTCCCTTCTGAATTCCTTGTCAGAGAGGTTGTCTAACACTACAGTACTGTTGGTGTCATCTGGGCTAGACTCTTCAATATGAAAGTTTGGTGGGCTTTTGCGTTGCTTTACCATTGTGAGAGGTGTGGTTTAGTCCTTCACGTTCACTGTTACTATTCTGCTTTGATATGCAGTGTGAGTTAAGATAGGCTTATGAGTTATTGGCTACTGTGTTTCTAGTGGCTGCGCTAAAATAGAGAAGTTTCCATCTAAGAAGTTAGCTTATGGTTCCTATGGCATATGTAGTGGGAAAATATTTCATGGCCGCGTCAGCGGCCGCAGCTCCGGAAAGAGTCCCTGGCACTAGGCGAGGAGTTGGGAAAGTCTCCTGTTTGGAATTGGAGCCGTTCAACTTTGTTGCCCAGAGCTGGGCCTCTGTGCCCGTCCCACGCAGATCAGGGGTTGAAAACCGGCTGTCTAGGGGCTGTTTCTAGCTGCGCGTGCCCAGAGAGGGACCCGAGCCCTTGGGGGCGGGCTGTCCTACCTGCACTTTTAAGCACATATGCTAACACAGGAAGCATCCATTGAGGACATGATGGTTCAAGCTCAGAAGACCAAGTACGGTGACATTGGACTGACTGAGACAAAAAGGCATCAATCACATCATGTTGTTTTCAACACTGGAGAAGAACTATTCATCGGGAACATGCGACAATAGAGGTGTCGGTAGTGTGAGTGTCCTTGTCAACACAAACTTGGCCATGAACACTGATTCATTTGAATGCCTAAAAACATGAATCAGATGCTTATGTTTGAATAGATGTGGCTCATTGCCGGCATTTTCTATCTTCATTATCTACTCACCAACATAGAACTACAATGAAGAAGAAATTGAGAAGTTCTACATGGAGCTGGAGAAGTTCTATAAAGAAGACCACACCTTCTACAAGATCATTGTTGGCGATTTTAATACCAAGATAGTTTAGAGAAGGTCACCCAAAAAACTCCACATTAGAACTTACGGCCTAGAATGGAATAAACAGATGAGAGACTGAGTTCATCATGTCAACCAAGCCCTTCCATGGTAACTCTCAGTTCCAGAAGGCCAAATCTAAACTTTGGACATGAGAGTCTCCTGGTGGACAGTTCCACAACAAAATTGATCGCATCATATTTAATAGACAGTTTTGCCTGACCGAAGTTGCATTTGTTCCAAAATTCCAAATGAGGTCAGACAAACATCTCCTTTGTGCAAAATTCTACTTCACAGAGCAGGGAGAAAGGGCTGTAAAGTTTAAGAAGAAAACCTCCAGAATGATCACCAGCTGGGAACTCTTTGGCACTATTGTGGCAATAAGGGAAAATGTCATCCTTGACAACATCGACAAAGAGTAAGATTGACTGGTTCAGCATCTCCATGGTTGTGCAAGAAATGCTGAGATGGAGAAAGCCACAAAAAGAAGCCTGTGTTCGGAAACTCTCAAGCTCAGTAACTAATGTGGTTTGGCATGAGCCTCAGGCAATCACAAGCTAATGTCCTCGCTCACAAAGCTGTGCAGAGAAGCGATAAATGATGACCTCAAAGAGAGAAGAGAAGGAGTGTTGGCTGATGGAGCAGAAGCCAGGAAAAGCATTCGCAATGCCCGCCTGTCCTTCACCAACTACAAGACCAAAATGACTGTCTTCTGATATTCTGATGGATCTATCACATCTTGCAGAAAGGCAATGAAAAATGTTATCCATAACTTCTATTCAGATCTCTGCAATAGCTATGTCCACCTGCTCACATACAAAATTCCTCAGGGCAGATATGTTGTTCCCAGCATTCTCCCTTCCGAAATCCAACACTATGTTTTGTCAGTAAATAAGTGTACAGCACCTGGTCCAGACAAGGTCAGACCTGAACACCTGAAGAAAATGCCACCAGTACTCGTCAATACACTGGCTCAGCTCTTCACATGCTACCTGTCTGAATGCATGGTTCCATCCCAATGAAAATCCAACAGAACCGTTCTGTTGTACAAGAAGGGAGTCATCCACAAATCGGCAACTATTGCCCATTCTGGCTGTTGTCCATCATCTACAGGTTATTCACTTCAATCATTCTGAATAGGATTGGCAGAACACTAGATGAAGGACAACCATGCGAGCAAGCAGGGTTCCGAAAATGATTCAGCATGATTGACCATATTCACATGGTAACCAAGCTCATTGAGGTTTTGCGAAAGTTCAAGATGCCAGTCTGTTTGATGTTCATTGATTTAAAGAAGGCCTTTGATTCTGTTGAGACTGAAGCGGTCATCAAAGCCCTAGCCAAACAGGGCATTCAAGCTCAGTACATCAGGATTCTCTGTGAGTTGTTTTATGGATTCACCATCAGGATCTCACTCTTCTACCAGGAAGTGATCATCAACATAAAGAGACGACTTTGACAGGTGATACCATTTTACTGAAACTCTTCAGTGCCACCCTCGAGAACGTCATGCAATGACAAGAATAGGAAGGAATGGGATTGAAGATAGACGCTTGTCAACTACATCACCTCCTCTTTGCTGATGACATCGTTCTAATAACACCAAATATCAGCCAAGCAGCACAAATGCCGTTCAAATTTGACTGCGAGTGTGGAATGATCAGACTGCAGTTGAATCTCATGAAGACAATATTCATGAGAAACAGACTAGTTCCTGACATTCCATTCACTCTCAATGTAATGGCCATCTCTGAATGCAGCAGTTATGTGTACCTAGGTGGAGAAGTCAACATGATGGACAACCTGGCACCTGAATTGCACAGGAGGAAGAGAACAGTGTGGAAGACCTTCAAGAGTAGCAAAGAAGTGCTTAAGAAGATAAAGAACCTCCTGCTCCAGGCACATCTTTTCAACTCCACCTTTCTTCCTGCACTAGCATACTCCTCAGAGATCTGGGCCCTATGAAAACAGGATGAGAAGGCTATTCAGGTATTCCAAAGAGGACTTGAAAGAGCTATGCTTGGAATACCACATTTCACTCAAGTCAGAGAAGGAATCCAGAGTTCCAACCACCTTCAACAATCAAGAATCAGGGATGCTTCCTCATTTGCCAAGGTGTTAAAAATCGCATGGGCCAGACCAATAATGCGATTTAGACATGACCACTGGACTAGAGCTGTTACCATCTGGATTCCACCTAATGTCAAAAGAATGCCTGGCCGCCCACCTATGAGGTGGTCAGATTTCTTCATCAAAACCCTGAATGAATAATTTGAGGCTTTTTGTTTACCTGGAGTGAACAGACATCATTAGGCTACACTAGCATGCAAGAGGGATGAATGGAGATGTTACTGGTGCCCGCTCAGGTAAATCCATGAGAAACGATGATAAGTGATACAAGTATTTTGCACCATAGTAAAAATTATGTCAGAAGCCTAATTACAAAACATTACTTCAAGAAATAAGAGAGGAAATTAGGAAATGGAGATACATCCCCTGCTTGTAGATAGGGAAGATTATCATGATCAAAATGGCAATACTCCCCAAAGCACTATGCAGAATTAATGCAGTCCCTATAAGGATACCCATGACATTCTTCAAAGAAATAGACAAAACACTTCTGAAATTCATATGGAACAATAAGCCCCCATGAATAACTAAAGCAATCCTTAGGGGAAAGAAGATGGGTGGCACCACCTTCCCCACCTTCAAACTGTACTAAAAAGCAGTAATAATTAAAACAACATAGTATTACACTAGAATTAGGCCCGGTAGATCAATGGGACAGAGTTGAATATTCTGCCACAGACTCTCAAATATATGGTCACTTAATCTTTGATAAAGGATCAAGAAATGTGAATTCAAACAAGGAAATCCTCAACAATAGTTGTTACCAAAAAATGAACTCTACCGTCTGTCTAATGCCAGGCACAAAAGTCAGATCAAAATGGATTAAAAACGTCAATATCAGACCTGAATCCATAAAGTTCATGGAGAAAAATATAGACGGAGCCCTCCATAATATTAAAGTTAAAAGCATCTCTAAGAATGAAACACCACTGAACAAGCAAGTGGAAATGACATAAAAAATGGGACTACATTTAATCATGAAGCAGTCCATTATCACAAATCACTTATGCATGGGGCTGTCTGTAAGATTTTCCTGGGACTGGGTGGTGGCCTGTGGATGTAATAATAACATTCCCACAAAGATAACCTTGCCCCAGCACAGAAGATAGGACTTAGCCCACCTGGGGACAGGAAGTCACCAGGCTGCATTCCGTGCATTGTCAGTTCCAAATACTGATGCAAAAATAGAGTAATTTTAAAATACAATTTAGAAATAGAGATACAGAAATGAATATACCAAAAATTGTTGTACACTTCATTACACTAAAAATAGGTATCATTGATAAGACAATTATGTTTTCGTTGTTTGAGTTTCATTGTTTTGCTGTGCTTAAAAGACAAGGACTGAATACAGGACCTCATATTGAAGATTTGGCATGTGCTTCACAGCTGGGAAAAAGCAATGGCTCTGCTTAATGAAAAAAAAAAATATCAAAAGTTTAAACCTATGCAAGATAAAATCCTGGTGGCCATTGGGAGACATTATGTATCTAAGACACAATTCTCCTCGACTGGATTCATTGCCTTTCAAACCAAAATCTCAGTCTGTATGTTTCAGTGAGAATCTGAATCTAAAATGTACATTGATATATAAAGTTCCAGAGTATCCCCCAGTGTGGAGGAACAGAGGGAGAAATGATATAATATTTTAATATAGTATTGAGTTTGATATTATAAGCATGAACAATTCATCAGATTAAAAACTCCCACATCTATATTTTCCTGATTCCAGACAAGTTGTTGCTAAAATTTGCAGAAAAAAAAAACCCAAATGATTCCATCAATCCTAGTACAACGACTTTTCAGTGAATAAAATGAACCAAGATTCTACAGCATACCACTAGCACACGCTATCTTCCAGGGACTTCAAGGATGTGGAAAGCACTAGAAAATGTGAAAATCTAACCTTAATTATATGCCTTAACAGAATATTCTACTTGTGGTTGTATCTTATATACAAAAATCTGAAAGATAACAAAGTTTTGCCCTTCCTGCATAGCCTCTAGTAGTATAGGTATATTGGGTTGCTCCCATCACAGTGCTCCCATTGCTCTGTGTTTACTTGTAACTTCTTTCTTTGTGCTCTGTTGACTTGTAAATATTGTTTTTCTCTTCTTCCTCATGATGTATATGAAAATACATATACATTTCATATACATGTGTCCAGTATATGAAAATATATGCAATTATGATAACTGCAAAGCTTTGTCTCCAGGTATCAACCTAGTCCTGACCTTCAGAGAGCTTTGTACTCAAGTGTGAAATCCTTTCTGTTTCATGGTAATCTATAAGTGTTTTAATCTTTATATCTGTGTTTTCCTAGAAATCAGAATTCTGTGATGTCTCTGGGTTAATTTCTAATGTAAAGTAAACTTTTGCCCATTAAATATATGTTGTAAGAACTTGAGTTGTGAGCATCTCTAAAGCCTTTTAAATACCTATAGACTGATATAATGCTTTTGAAATGGTACTGCAGAGTATTTTTGTCAATGTTAAATGAGATGATTGGTAACTAGTGTCCAAACTTGGGAGATCATGTTGTGCTAAGTTCAGTAAAATAAAAGTTTAAACTTGTGGGATGACTCTTGGGAATATAGACGTGTGTCTTAAGTCAGAAAGATAATGGATGGAGATATCAGAGGGAAAAAGGAAAGAGATACTGTTAAAGTGAAGATGATTTTGACAGAATGTATGTAAAAGGAATTTGTAGAAGGTTTGGGGTTTGCTAAAGAAAAGGAACTGATCAAATTGTGTATAAGAAACTCTTTAAATCACATGCAAAATTGTTATATCACCTTTGTGGTAAGATCTATGGAAAAGATGATTGATGGATTATCTGGACTCCTGGTACAGTGCTCTTATTAATGGGAAGTTAAAGTTTTTCCACATGGGATTAAAAACATGTTAAATGGTATGCTTTATCTCTACAGATTTTAGCTTCTCTGACTAGGACCCACAGCAAACAGGTGTATTACATCTCTGTGAGTAAAGTGAAATACTTGCTTTTCTCTTCTTTTGTACCTTTAGTATGTTTTTGATGTTTCATGGCACTGTGTTGGTTTGCATAAATCCAGATAAGTCTTTACTCTCTGTAATAGGGTCTACCCCTCATGCAGACAGGAAAAAGCAACTATGGGAACCCAAAGCCCTCTTCAAGGGAACAGTCAGGGGATCTGTCTAAATGACAGGAGCAGGGATTTAAAAGGTACTGTTTCAAGTACCCTACAAACCTCAGGGTGACCCTAGACGCAGGCTGGCTTGAGAAAAGACGGGAAATCATCACTGCTATGGAGAATGAGGAATCTGGGACTCTGCAATGACTAACTCCTGGGTCTACTCTCAGTGTCAAGAAAAAACCTGGAAACCAGGATTTCTGCCAGCCCTGAAGAAGGGATGGGACGGATTCCTTTCTGCCAGGATATCTCTGTGGAAAATGAGGCCCAAAGCCACATCCAGTTCAACCTGAAGGCTCGAGGCCATCCAGTTCGTCACAGGACATCTTCTGGCCAGACCTGCGTAACCCTGACGTGCCAGATAAGATTAATGCCACTATTATTGGTGTGTCTCCTGTCTTTAGTCGATCCCCAGGACTTCTCAGTAAATAATGAGATATCCCAAGTGGAGAGTTCTCTAATCTTACTGTGTTTATGCAAAAGAACAAGCCAGGTTTGTTAAGCTATCTTGCATAGTTTTAAAATGAAGGTGGAGAGAAAACAATGTTTCTGTAACTTGCTTTTTGTAAGAATCAGATTCTAATTCTACAGAGGTGATTGAATAAATATATTTAATCTTGATCTAAAAGGTACCCCCTCTTTTGGGAAATTTAGATAAAACTTGGTTTACTGACTGTAGGTAAAAAGCCTAATCTATAAAGGAACTCGATGTTGTACATGCTCTCACTAGTCCGATCAGAGCTTTACTAGGGTGAAGCTCATCCCAAAGTGCAGATATGCTTTCCCCCAGTCTGTGAATTGGCCAAAGTGTCAAGAAAGGGCACCTAAACTGGTTAAGTTAGAATAGATTAATATCTACTTCTAAAATACTGTGAATTTTCTTTCTATACTTTCTGTATTGCATCTCATTTTCTGTGAACAGTTATTTGGAGAGAACAAGGATGTTAACAGCTCTTAATTTTTGTTGCATCATGGGATTAACACCAGAGAATGTTTCCTCTAAGCCAGAATGCTCTGCAGAAGAGGAACAATGGACATTGGAGGTTTCCAAAAGGAAGTTGATGGATGATTTACCAATAAGGAAAGTTGCTAGCTCCTGGACCAATGCAGTGGAATATTATTAAAGGGTTATGCTTTAACACTAGTGAAAACCATCTTCCATGGTAAGGGACTGAACAGCAAGTAAGGTAGAAGTAATTTAGAACTGTGGTTTCTGTGCCATTAATGAACCTGGTGGAATCTTGAGCCTCCTCCTAACACCTGTTCAGCATCAAGGAACTTAGAGGTGGATCGGCAGCTTGACCTTATGCAAATGATCAAATGCTCATATGTTCAAGGTATAAATATCTGTTAGTTCTTATTGATAGCTTCAGTGTATGGGCAGAAGCTTTTCCAATCTGTACTGAGAAAGCCAGAGAATGGCTTGGTGTTTCTGTGTCCAGTAGAAAAATCTGGACACAGGAAGTCATTTTTCAATCAATCAAACCTGTGGGTAGAGTTATTCCTTACCATTATTTTAATGATAGATATGGGCATGGCATTATGATGCTTTGGTTTCTGTTGCTTTAACTCTTGTTTTTTAAGACAGCAAACAACATTGTCCTCACTGGGTCAGAAAGGAATTTCTAATCCTTCAGGATCTAACCATTTCAAAATAATATCCCTCAGTCTAATCCATCTGATCTTTTCTTTCAGATACCTTCAGGAACCCAACCAATTCATTGCCTGGGGCCCATTATAAACTAAGGTAGTCTGAGATTTCCCCCTTTCACAGGCAGGGTCTGTGCCCCTTGTCAGTATGAAGGAGCTTCAGAAGATAGAACACCGACCAATTTCCCCTTAAAGATTTAAGGTGGTGAAATCTCTAGGGGGGATATGATGTAGGCAGGTAGACAGGGAAGGCCCCCCTCCCAAGCAATGTCAAAAGCCAACCCTGCAGAAAATAGGAAAACAGGAACTAAGGCTTAATAAGACCCTCACCTGGCTCCAGCAACAGACCCAAAGAAGCTCCAGCAGGAACAAAAGGCCAGGAAAGGAATTTCAAAAAAGACCATCACCCTACAATCCTACCTGGTAACCTGCTTAGCAATGGACTTTTACCTGGGAAAAAGCCCCAAGTGGGGGCAGGTTGGAGAAACCCTATAAAGGCCACCTTGAACAAAGGAAGGGCGCGCATATGCTGCCTGAGCCCATGTGTGCTTATGCCCACGTGGCTGAGCACACATGGTGTCCAAGCACATGTGTCGCCCGCATCTCCCCTCTTGAGATGTGTACTTTCATGCTTTCCTGTCTAACTTTTCTCTCTCTCTCTCTGTATCTCTCTTTTTCTTTCTTCCCCCCCTCCACTCGACACCTTAAAAATCCTCCAAATAAAATGTATTTACTTCACTGCTTGTTTGCTCCTGAAATTCCTTTCTGTGAGGCAAGACATGAACCCAGTAACCATGGGTCCCGGGTGGCAGAGGCAATTGGGGAGAAAGTGACCATTTTTCTCCTCCCTGCTTCACATAAGTCACCCATGGGGCCCAACGACATCACTAAGTCCTTTGAATAGTTTATTCAGAACAATGTCCATTTTGTATGGACACAAGAAGATATACTCTTGTAATGTTACTCTCAGTGATATTTCCCTCCTGGGCATCTGTTCTTTCACCTAAACCTCAGCTGCCTTTACGTCCTAGCGTCCCCAAAATCAGGGTCCCAATGAGGGACTGGATAGAACCAGGGCAAATGGTAAGCTATGTGCTACCCTGGCATCAAGATGGGCCTGGCAAATCACCATAATGCTTGACTAAAAGTTAAGAGCTTGGTCATGGGCAAATTCTGTCATGATCCAAAAGTAATAACTACATTTGGACCCTCCTAGGGATAGGAATGATTAATCTGGCCTGAGTGATGTAGTCTGCCTCTGTGGCAAGATGTTCCCAGGAGAGCTGCCCTACAAGTCTCAATGTTATCTCTTACAGTGTCTATACAAAAATAGCTAGCATTGATATGTTGACAGTTATTGGACTAAGGAAAAGAGAAAAACACCTGAAGGGCTATTTTGCCCATGGGCAGTCAGGAAGGGAAGGGCTTTGGAATATCCTAGGTGGTATTCCCTTTGAACTTGGTAAGACCTCAGGAAGTGCTTTCTTATGTTGATTTGGCTACCTGATTGGGGGCAGAGTCAGCCTGGAGAGATAAGGGAGTTGCAAAGAGAGAAAACATCATGGCATGATGGAGAGACTAGCAAGGGGGACAGACAGAGAAGAATTTAGAAGAGTACAGGGGCAGGGAAGTGGAGAAAAAGAAGGCTCAGATGGGAGATGGAGCATGGAGAGATAATGGAATTGGAGAGAGAAGCAGAGGAGTCAGGAGTGAAGGAAGAGAGGATAGCAATAAACTGCAATGAATACCTATCAACCTGGCTCTTGCATCTTCCTTTGTCTGCCCTTGGCCAACAACTGTCACAATCCAGGCCACACACAGCAACTCAGGAGCACTGAACACGGGCGGTGATACAGAGCGGACCAGAGAGCCCGCAAACACACAACCTTGTGCGTGCATATTTTTTTACATAAATCCATTTTTATTATGATTTCAAACAAGATTATGGGAATGTATTATTATGGGAGAATTGCTTCTAGTTTTTTTTTTATATATTGGTGGTTGATGGTGTCCTTAGAGCATGGATAGAATAGATATTTTGAAAACTATATGGAAGGTAAATGTTACATATTTCCTTTATATAGAGCTGGAGCGATGCCACAGAGGTAGAGCGTTTGCCTTACAAGCAGTCAACATGGGCGACCCGAGTTCGATTCCTCAGCCACTCTCGGAGAGCCTGGCAAGTTACCGAGAGTATCTTGCCGCACGTAGAGCCTGGCAAGCTACCCGTGACGTACTCAATATGCCAAACACAGTAACAACAAGTCTCACGATGGAGACGTTAATGGGCCCGCTCAAGCAAATCGATGAACAATGGGAGGACCGGGACCATGACATCATTTATGATAGTTTCTTTTCCATGCTTTTTATCACTTTCATTCATTCTATTCAAAACATTTTCTTCTAATTTGAAAACAAACTTTCAGTATACTCATTCTCTTTCCTAATTTTATATGCTGATAAATACATGCATGAAGTTTCCCATTTTGTAATTACCTATTTCTTCTTTTTGAGTGATCTCTTCCATTTTCAGCAAATAAATCTTTAAATGAAAATTTTTATTTATATATATATTTTTCTTCTTACATTCATTTTGCCAATTTAAAACTGGTATCTCTGAGAACCTCACTGATCATTACTTAAAATATCCCTTCCTCATGGTAGCAAAGTGATCCACTACATCTGAAATTGGAAAGGGAGATCATGAGACATTACGAGGGTGGCATTATCGAATGTGAATGGAAGCCCCAAAAAGTTGAAAAACATTACTGGAACTAAAAGAACCAATGAATGCTGATTGTCAGGGCGTTTTGACCAGTTTATAAACATCATGTAATATCTGAGAGTAGAAGAGAACTTACTGGAAATAAAACAAATCTCATATGCACATTTTTATATAACCTTGACATACAAATCAAGAGTCACTAACCTAACTGGTTTTAAATTAACAAAATCTCATTTATATTACTCCAAACCTTAATGAAGAAATTTTAATGTGCTCCATTTACAAGTTTAATTTAGGTATTTTTGATAGTTTATTATGCAATAATATATAAACACAATATTACCCTTCAAATGTCCACTGGAATCATTGTGGGGTGTTTTTTTTTCTTTTTGGGTCATACCCAGCGATGCACCAGAATTACTCCTGGCTCATGCACTCAGGAATTACTGTTGGCGATGCTGGAGGACCATATGGCATGCTGGGAATCGAACTCAGGATGGCTGCCTGCAAGGCAAATGCCCTAACCACTGTGCTATTGCTCCAGCCACTATATTCACTTTTTATTTTTAAAATTTCCTGATAGATTATGTCAGGATTCCTCATAGAAATTGAAATTCTCTCCCCACAAAGAATACATAAATGTGATCAACAAAGACAAGCTTTATTTATTTTAAAAATCTTTCTTACAGCTGACTTAACAGCTTTATTTCTCAGGCTGTAGATCATTGGATTGAATGTTGGTGGAACTATTGTATACATAATAGTGAGTAAAATATCTGACACCGTTGGAGAGTCTGAATGAGATTTAAAGTACTCAAATGCAGCTGTAGAAAGAAATAATAAGACAACAGCGAGGTGGGGGAGGCAAGTGGAAAAGGCCTTAGCTCTGCCCTCTGCAGATGGCATCCGCAGTACAGAAGAAAATATGTGCATGTAGGAGAATCCAATAAAGGTAAAACAAAGAAATGTCACCAAACCCAGGAAAACAGAGACACTGAGCTCATAGATATAGTCATTAGAGCAGGACAGTTTCATAATCTGGGGGATATCACAGAAGAACTGGTGAATGACACGGGTACCACAGAAGTGGATGGAGAAAGTAGCTGCTGAATGCATGACTCCAGAGATGACCCCACTGACCCAGACGCCAGCAACTCCATGGACACAGGTTCTGACGTCCATGATGATGTCATAGTGCAGGGGCAGGCAGATGGCCACGTAGCGGTCATAGGACATCAGCGTGAGCATGGCCATCTCTGCACCTGAACAGAGGATGAAGAAAAAGCACTGAAAAACGCATTCCCAGAAGGAAATGTTTCCTCTATGCATGAAAGAGTTGATAACAAATCTTGGTACAGTCACGGAAATGTAGCAGAGATCCAGCAAGGAGAGATGCTTCAGGAAGAAATACATGGGAGACTGGAGACTGTCATCCAGGGAAGTTGTTGTGATGATGAGCATGTTGCCAGTTAAAGCCAACAAGTACAGAATGAGGAACAAAGAAGCATAGAAGATTTCTAGCTCAGGCTTGGTAGAAAATCCTATGAGGAGAAACCCACTTGTCGTGAAATTAGTCATAGTCTTCATTAACTTTATATGATGTTTGTTGGAAATCACAGGTCAACTCTCTAGAGTTGCAAAACAATGGTAAAGTAAACAAACCAATAAATTAATATCTAAATATAAGTCTATCTCTTCATAAATACAAAAATGATATGTTTGAGATAATGCCTATAAGTAATGATGTAAAAGTAACAATTATATTACCATAATCATCAATTGGGCTGGAGTGTTAGCACAGTGGGTAAGGCATTTGCCTTCCATGCGGCTGACATGGCCGACCAGGATTTGATTCCTCTTCCTGTCTCAGAGACCCCGGCAAGCTACTGAGAGTATCTTGCCCACATGGCAAAGCCTGACAAGCTTCTTGTGACATATTCAAAATGCCAAACACAGTTAACAACAAGTCTCACAATTTGTTGTGAGAGAGTACTGGTGCCCGCTCAAGCAAATTGATGAACAACGGGAGGACAGTATTACAGTGCTAATCATCAATTAACCCAAATCCTATCGATTAATAAATTTATATAATTCTTATTTCAAAATGTCTAAAGAAAAGCTTTGAAATCTTTTTTGAAAAATAAAATTACCTGTCCAATTACTACTGATTACATAAACAGTATCATTTATAATCATTTTTATTAAAATAAGAATAATAGAACTGCAAAATTTTTAAGTAATTTTGTATGTAACATATAAAACTTTTTGTACATTATATACTTATACCATTCGACAAACATTATTTTATCAGGAAAGTTATCTAAAATATATACTATCACGGTCAATTTGTGCCTATATTTTGAAAAAGATCAGAATATTTAACAGAAGATAATTAGTCTATAAATTAAAATAAGTTCATTTACATATAAATAACACTTTGATATAATTAGTAAGTAATTTGCAGCACTGTGGCACTGTCCTCCCATTGTTCATCAATTCACTCATGCTGGCACCAGTAATGTTTCACAACAAATTGTGAGACTTATTACTCTTTTTGGCATATTGAATACATCAGGGGTAGTTTGCCAGACATTGCTGTTTAGGGCCCTGGATATTTCACAGTGCCAGAGTACTGAGGTACTAACGTATGAGTGAGGCAATGAGATCAGTTCTATGCACTTGAAAAAGAAAAGAGAGAAAAATCTATCTCACAATGATTTGCTTATTTATTGAATCACTGTGAGATAGACCCTTAGAAAGCTGTTCACGATTATATTTCAGTGTTCTAATATCCATCCCTCCACCAGTGTACATTTCCTAGTGTCCCGAGATCCCCTTCCATCACCCCATCGTCTCTCTCTCTCTCTCTCTCTCTGTCTCTCTCTCAATTCTTTTATAGTAAGTACAATAGTAAAAACGGACAAATTCTGAAATTAAATGAATAGAAGTTTTTAGATGCTTGAAAATTATGTTATACTTCACCAAGGATATTATATCTAGGATATCAAATGCATGAATTGATAGAATGGAAATGGACACTAAAAAATTAGAAGGTAAAAAAGAACATAGTGTGCAATTAGTTTTCTTTAGAGAATATATGATTGTTTATGTGACTAATAGACTTTCACCCTAAATCTGAGACACACAGAAAAACACTGATCTTGCTGTAAGATTTTTATCACTAGAAAAATTCCAAGGATTAGACTGTACTGATTTAAGATGAAGTCATGTAGTTTCCTTGCATCTCTTATGATTGTAGCACTTACTCCAGTGGGCACCAGTAACTTCTCCATTGTTGTTACTGTTTTCGTCATATCAAATACGCCACAGGGAGCTTGCGAGGCTCTGCCATGCTGGTGGGAAACTTTGGTAGCTTGCTGGCTCTCTGAGAGGGATGGAGGAATCAAGGCCGGATGCAAGGCAAACACCCTACCTGCTGTGCTATCGTTCCAGCTCTCCAAATAATTATACTGGGAAAGCATTCAAGTCTGAATTGAATAAGGACACCATCTCTCAGAACTCAAAAACACAGCACAGATCAAATTTTATATTTCTGGAGATCAATTCACCCTCAATTTCTTGTGTGTGTGTTTGTGTGTGTGTGTGTTCCACAGAAGTCATAAAATAAGATTTAAACTAAATTAAACTATTTAGTTTTATACAAGTATACAGGTACTGGTAAAAGAAAGACTTTGTAGACAATTCTTCTTGAGATCATAATGGGACATTTACTCAATTAGGCATTCTCCTCAGGCCTCTTCAACTTACCAGCTCAATTTTTGTAGCCTCCAGAAGCTTCTTCCATATCAATATATTTGAGAGCATCTGCTTATTTTTCTAGATGGAAATCAAGAAACAATTTATATACATGGAAATTTTGTTCATTAATCCTAAAATCTTATTCTTGATCACTAATATGAAGATGAATGAGAAAATGCAATAGACAGAAACTCATTGTCTTTAGATAGGCCCAATTTGGAATGGAAACATCTATTCAGTCCAAAATCACAATTTACATATACATCTTCGATTCATTGCATGTCTCTGTATTCCTGAAATCGAAGAAAACATGTATATTAAATAATTTTTTTAAATACAGGGCTTCTAATACAGTTGACTACAGAAAATGAACATATTCTTGGGAAAACTGAGTTTATGAATAAAGATGTGTATTTGCAATATTTGAGTTAAGAGAAGGTAAATATCAACATTTATATCACAAATTTAGCTGATTAAATTATATTAATTGGACAAATTGACTAAATTTCATTTTACTTTTAAAGATTATAATTCAAGGTTTTACATCTAAGTGCTAAAAAAGAAATGTATTGGGGCTAGAACAATACAGTGATGGTTTGGATACAAACAGTCAGCTCCCTTAGCTGCCATCTTATAGTCATTTTCTACTTGGATGAAATTTCAAAATGCCTCTAGCTACCTACTTTCAATATGATCCCAATACTTAGAGTTCACTTAAATCCTTGTTTTTGCACAGTGGACAATACCATCCTCTGGAGGGCAGGGGTTGGGAGGGAGGTAGTCGATCAAGAGGGCTCTAGTAGCTGTGATTGCTGTTGGGTGCAAGTTCTCTTTAGTCACTTTTAAATTTCTAGGCGTGGTTTGTTTTCTGAATAGGGGTGCCGAGTTTCATTTGAATTTTTTTCTGACAAATGATTGGCAAACACAGAAGATTTGCAACCAGTCTTTTAGGTGGAGTTGGATGAATTTTAAATATAACCAATGTTTCACGATACACTTATGAAATTTACTATTATTTTTCATAATTTGCTCTCCATTTTTTAATATTTTGACCGTTCATATATCCATTGTAGAACTTTTCTTAAATTTCTTTCTGTCAAAATTCATCTCACCTCCTCCCAAGGTAGAAAAAGTCAGAAATCTGAAGTGGATTGATATTAAATAAAATGTGATCATTCATCATACGCTGACAAAGTTTACCTAGAATTACTTTTGGACAAAAGAAATGTGGTTATTATTGGGGAAGAAAATGTGGTTGCCCAAGCTTTATCAGCTTTTATATTTGTTTATTTGAACAATATGCCTGCAATCTCTAATATGGAAAGTATTTAATAAGTTATGTAATTAAATTTTACAGCATTCATGAATATAAAGATAGAGCAATAAATAATTCTGTCCATTGATCCACACATTCACCCTGAATTACTTCTTATTTGTCTATATGAAGAAAGAAATTCCCCACTCCGCACCCCCGATCATTCCAAAATATGTTGTCTACAGTGTTCTCTTCCATATACCTAGTTTTTATGGACGTTTCTTAGCTCATGCGTTTCCTTTCATTTCTCAAGTCAAGGACAATGATATTTTATCTTATCCAGTCAGAAGTTCTACCTTAGAGGCATTCCACTGTTCAACCCACTCTGTCTTTCTGAAACCTTTGACTCACCAGATGACAGACAGGAGCCTCTTCCCTCAACATAAGGACAGGCATCAGTGGGTGTAATTCGCACTTAGTGAAGGTTTGATCTCTGTAATGAACCAACCTCAGAAAACTATCTTCTTCTGAGAGAAAGAAATTAGTCTATTTCAATCCTCAATGGTCTCAAGAGGTTACACCAGGAATTTATTCAAAGCAAACTTCCTGACCTCTGGATATTTTGAAGTCTTAATAAATTCCCTTGGGTCAGAACTTGAAATTATATGTTGGAGCTGATTTAATGACCATAATAAGCAAGGTGAGTTTTTATTTTTTTTGTGTGTCCATGGAATAATTTATTGAAAAACACTAATCTCTATTTATAATTCAAGGATAGCCTACAATTGATTTCATCAATTAAAGTAGCTATTGTGGGAAATCACACTGTCCTGAAAGCCCTGTCCTGGGCTATTGTGGGAAATCACACTGTCCTGAATGCCCTAAGATATGTGCAGTGTCCCGGGTTAAATAAGCCTAAAGGACACAGTGTTCCTTGGATTTCTACAGTAATACTGAGAGAGGGAATTCGACACTGCTGCTGGGACTGGTGTTAAAACACTATCTTCCTCGAACTGACTATCAATAACTTTGTAAATCACAGTTCTTTAAATTTATAAAACTTTTTAATAAAGAAAAACATTTCCTTGGTAAGGCACCTGCCTTGCATGCAGCTGACCCCAGGTTCAACCCCCAGGACTCCAGATAGCCCCTGAGCTCACCAGAAATGAATCTTGGGTGCAGAACCAGGAGTAAGCCCTGAGCACTGCCAGGTATGGCCCCAAAAGTAAAAATGCATTTTCTTCCCTTAAAAGTTTCAAAACTGAATGAGTGCTTATTTTTGGGTGAAGTCTAAAACACAAATTACCTGCATGACCTCTGTTATAATGAACAGCATTCCTTCTATGCCTTATTTTTTGTGTGCTTTTTGTGAGGAAGAGTGGGGTGGTTGGATGCTTTGCCAAATGTTTTTCATTGTTTCTTATTGTCTGTTCAATATTTGTTATTTCTACCACTAACTTTGGGCTGGATCGATAGCACACCTGGAAGGGTGTTTGCCTTACATCCGGCCGACCCGGGTTCAATTCCTTCGTCCCTCTTGGAGAGCCGGTAAAGGTAAAAAGGTAAAGGCCCTCCCGTTGATCGTCGATTTGCTCGAGCGGGCCCAGTAACGTCTCCATTGGAGACTTTGTTGTTACTGTGTCTGGCATATCAAATACTCTCGGTAGCTTGCCGGGCTCTCCGAGAGGGGCGGAGGAATCGAACTCGGGTCGGCCATGTTAGCCGCTTGTAAGGCGAACGCCCTACCCACTGTGCTATCGCTCCAGAGCCGGTAAGCTACCAAAACTATCCTGCCCGCACAGCAGAGCCTGGCAAGCTCCCCAATGGCATATTCCATATACCTAAAACAGTAACAGGGAGTCTCACAATAGAGACATTACTGGTGCCTGCTCAAGCAAATTGGTGAACAACGTGATGAAAATGCTACAGTGCTATCACTGACTTCACTTAACTAACATACCCTCCAATTCCCTCTAAAATATAGGGAAATGCATTGTTCTATCTTTGTTACAACCCCATTGGGTTTATGGGTATATATATATACCCTATGTGATATATATATATATATATATATATATATATATCACAACTTATTATTTTATTCATCTCTGTTTGAATATTTCAGTTGCCTTCACATCGTGATTATTGTACCAGGTGTTCCACTGGACTTAGGTTGCACATACCTTTTAAGATAGATGTTTTTTTGGTTGAAAGTCAGATGCCAAGAAGTAGAATTGCTGGATCCAGTGGGAGTTCTGTTCCTACTTACTTGGAGATTTTTAAGGATGACTTCATGGTCACGGTCACGGTCCTCCCGTTGTTCATCGATTTGCTCAAGTGGGCCCAATAACGTCTCCATCATGAGACTTGTTGTTACTGTGTTTGGCATATCGAATACGCCGCGTGTAGCTTGCTAGGCTTTAGCTTGCCAGACTTTGCCGTGCGGGGGAGATACTCTCGGTAGCTTGGTGGGCACTCCGAGAGGGGCAGAGGAATTGAACTTGGGCCGGCCATGTTGGCTGCATGCAAGGCAAATGCCCTACCGCTGTGCTATCGCTCCAGCCCAATGATGACTTCGATAGAGAAAATTCAGAAGTAAATTCCAGCAACAGTGAATATCCCACATCTCTGCCAATACTCATTGTTTCCATTCTTTTTCCATATGTGTTGTTTTCACTGCTGTGAGACGCTATCTTACTGTTGTTTTGATTTGTATTTCCCTGATAATAGTGACACTGAAAACGTTTTCACTCTCTTCTTCAGGCAAGTGTCTATACGTCTATCCCTCCCATATTTTTATAGCTTATTGAATTTCTTACTGTTGATATTTTAGTGCTTTAAAAATCTAGGATAGTAACTTTTTATATATATATATATAACTCATATATAAAGTGTGAAAATGCTTTCTTCCTCTCATTGAGGTTACTTTAACAAATTAAATTAAATTAATTAAATTAAATTACTGTGAATTAAATTAAATTACTAAATTAAAGGCCCTTTGAAATATTTAGTATTATCCTGTTTACATATACATATATAAAAATGTTTAGGAGCGATAGCAGAGCAATTAGGGCATTTGCCTTGCATGCAGCCAACATGTTCGACCCGAGATTGATTGCTTTGCCTCTCTCGGAGAGCCTGGCAAGTTACCAAGAGTATTTCGCACGCATGGCAAAGCCTGTCAAGCTCCCCGTGACGTATTCGATATGCCAAACACAGTAACAACAAGTGTCACAATGGAGACATTACTGGGCCCGCTTGACTAAATCGATGAACAGTGGGAGGACCGTGACTGTGACTGTGACTATGATCATTATAGTTCAGTGATCATGATTTAATGATATAAGAATTGCAATTAAAATTTACAACTTAAGTCCTACTCAACCTAGAGTTCCAAGTAAACATAAAAGATAAACCGTAGTTTTAAATCCTGAGATGGAAAAATTAAAAACCTTTCATCACAGATAATAGTGTTTACATAGAAAATCAGAGCAACCTGTGAAGTTTCTATCATAAGAAAACTGAACAAATCCATTAACATCACTTGATCACTGATCCCCCGTTATTCATCGATTTACTCGAGCAGGTGCAAGTAACATCTCCATTCAACCCTGTTGCGTGCTAGCATAGCCCAATGGCATCTGTTTGTTCAAGGAACATGCAGAGCCTCAAACCGAGCATTCTGGGTCTTGACGAAGAAGTCTGACCATCTTGTAGGTGGGCGTCCTTGTGATCTTTTGTCGTCCCGTGGAATCCAGTCAGTAATGGCTCTAGTCCAGCGGTTGTCTGTAAACCTCATTACGTGTCTAACCCATCTTATTATTGATGCCTTGGCAAATGAGACAGCGTCCCTGATTCTTGAGTGTTGATGGAGATCAGAACTCCGGATTCAATCTCTCATTTCAGTGAATCGTGATATTCCAAGCATAGCTCTTTTGATTCCTCTTTGAGAGACCCAAATAGTGTTCTCATCCTGTTTTCATAGGGCCCAGGTCTTTGAGGCATATGTTAGCAGGAAGAACATTGGAATCTAAGAGATGTGCTTATAGCTGGAGGTTCTTTGTCCTCTTAGTTATATCTTCGATGCTCTTGAAGGCATTCCAAGCCGCTCTCTTCCTCCTGCGCAACTGAGGTGCCAGGTCATTCATCATGTTGATTTCTCAACCTAGGTATATATATCTGTTGCATTCGGAGATGGTGGCTCCATTGAGAGCAAATGGAGCGTCAGGAACAAGACTGTTTCTCATAAACATTGTCTTCGTAAGATTCAGCTGTAGTCCGACCTTTCCACACTCACGGTCTAAGTCGGCCAGCATTTGTGCCTCTTGGCTGATGTTTGGTGTCATTAGAATGATGTCATCAGAAAAGTGGAGGTGGTGCAGTTGCCAACCCCATTCTTCACTCCCATTCTTTCCCATTCCAGTCATCGCATATTGCTCTCGAGGGTGGCACTGAAGAGTTTTGGTGAAATGGCATCACCCTGCCAAACCCCTCTCTTGACAAGGATGATTACTTCTTTGTAGAATGGTGAGATCCTGGTAGTGAATCCGCAATAGAGCTCATGGAGAATCTTGATGTACTGGGCTTGAATGCCCTGATTGGGTAGGGCTTCTATGACTTCTTCTGTCTCAACAGAATCTAAGGCCTTCTTTATATCAGTGAACGTTAGACAGAGCGGCATCTGGAACTCCTGAGAAACCTCAATGAGCTTATTAATCGTGTGGATATGGTCGATGGTACTGAATCCTTTTCGGATTCTGGCTTGTTCACATGGTTTCCTTCATCTAGTGTTCTGCTAATCCTATTCAGGATTGCATTCAGACAGGTAGCGTGTGAATAGCCGAGCCAGTGTATTGATGAGTACTGATGGTAAGTTCTTCAGGTGTTTGGGTCTGATCTTGTCTGGGCCAGGTGTTCTTTGTATCTTTACCGACGAGATGGCATGTTGGATTTCGGAAGGGCGAACATTGGGAACGACATATCCATCATGCGGAATGTGGTATGTGGGCAAGTGGAAGTGGTTATTAAAGAGATCTGATTAGAAATCATGAATAATCTTCTCCATTGCCCTTCTGGAAGATGTGATAGATCCATCAGGATGTCAGAGGGCAGTCACTTTGGTCCTGTAGTTGCTGAATTACAAATGCTTTTCCCGGCTTCTGCCACATCTACCAGAATCACTTCTCTCCTTTCTTGGAGGTCATCCTTGATGGCTTCTCTGCATTGTTTTGTCAGCTTGGACGTTCGCTTGTGGTTACCTGAGGCATGTGCCAAGTCACGTTGGCAAATAAGTTCAAGAGTGTTCGACGAAAGGTGGTTTTTTGTGGTTATCTCTCTCTTGGCATTCCTCGCACAATCATGGAGGTGCTGAATCATTCGATTGTATTGCTCATCAATGTTGTCTATGACGGCATCTTCCATGTTGCCACAACAGAGCCAAAGAGCTCCCCAGTTGGTGGTCATTCTGGGAGTCCTCTTTTTAAACTTTGTATTCTTTTCTCCTCGTTCTGTGAGGTCGAATTTTGCACAAAGGAGATGGTGCTCTGATCCCGTTTGGAATTTTGGGACAACAGCAACATCGGTTAGGCAAAACCGCCGATTGAATATGATGTGGTCTATTTCATTGTGGATCTGTCCACCGGGAGAATCCCATGTCCAACATTTAGATTCAGCCTTTTGGAACTGTGAGTTACCATGGAAGTTCTTGGTTGACATGATGAACTCAGTCAGTTTGGCACCCTGTTCGTTCCATTCTAGGCCATGGGTCCCAATGTGGAATTCATCAACTGATCTTCTTGGTCCTATCTTGGCATTAAAATCACCGACAATGATCTTGTAGAAGGTGTAATCTTTATAGAACTTCTCCAGCTCCATGTAGAACTTCTCAATTTCTCTTTCACTATAATTGGATGTTGGTGCATAGAAAACAAAGATAGAAACTCCCGGCAGTGAGCCACTTCTATTCAAGTGTAATCGTCCGATTCGGGTTGTTAGGCATTCTAATGAATCAATGCTCTTGACTAAGTTTGTGTTGACAAGGATACTGACACCACTGATGCCTCTTTTATCACATGTTCCAAGGAACAGTTCTTCTCCAGTGTCGAAAACGGCGTGATGTGATTGATGTCTTCTCATTTCGGTCAGACCAATGATGTCCTACTTGATCTTTTGCGCTTGTACCATCCGGTCTTCAATGGATGCATCAGATGCCAGCGTACGAGCATTAAAAGTACAGACAATCATTTTTGTCTTTCTTCAATTTGGCAACCTATTTCTGCATTGGGATTTTATCAGCCTCTCCTTCCACATCCTTCTCGATTCTGCCGTATTCAGGGTCAGGGGAATGAGATCCATTTTTTTTACTGGGTATGTCATATGAAATAGACCACGGATAGCTTGCCAGGCTCTGCTGCGTGAGTGGGATATTTAAGGTACCCTGAAAAATTCAAAGAATGTAAATAAAAAGTCGCGCTGCCGCAAATGCGGCCACGCACTCCTGGGAGCTTGGTGTGATAATCTCTGGATACTGGCCGTTGTTGGGGCTACACGGCAGTTGGTGTGTGTAACTGTCTAGCTACTAGCAGGTCCAGTCCCAAACCGTGCAGGGTTGGAGATCTCAGCCCCGGGTCCCACACACCTGGGTTCCTCTGCCAGTTCTTTATGCATGAGGTTCATCCAAGTGTGTGGAGAGTGGTCCCAGCATAGCTACTAACATACAGTCCATTATAGCATATAATCGATTAACATACAGTCAATAATTGATCATTTATTGCATTTTGAAATACTGGTACCAGAACAGATCATTTTCAAATCCACTTTATATAGCTTCAAACACTTTGAAATAAATATATAAATTGTATAAAGACTCTACACTAAAAATACATTCATTGATGAGAAAATTTTAAATACACCTAATATGCAAGAAAAGATACAAGTAACAAATTGGAAGACACAATGTAAGGAAGAACACAATTCTCTTATGCTTGATGTGTTCGTTCAATGTAATTCTAATCAAAATCTTAGCAGGCATGTTTCAGAAAGTGAAAGAACTGAATCTAAAACTCCTATAGCAATATAAAGTACCTGAAATAGTTAAAATATATTGAAGAAGGAAACAGAAAAAATTAGAGTACATCCCCAAAGAAGAATCTGCAACCTGTAGACCAAATCTTCTGAGTTTGTAAATGTAATTTAAATTCGCTTTTCTCTTTTCTTTATGCCCTTTACATAGTTTGCTTTAGAGCAATGTCCATTTTGTATGCAGGAAGGCAGTGAAAGCTATACTTTTGTAACTTGGATGTTAACTGACTCTAAAGAATATTTACTCCGGCAATCTGTATATTTACTTGACATAAGCCTCAGTTGCTCTGATTTGCTAGTACCATAATGGGGGTCCTAGTGAGGAATTTGGATTTGGATGGACCCAGGAGAAGCTGTAGCTACCCTGAATAGTAAAGGGACAGTTCAAGTGCCACAAGAAGTATAATAGGTTAAGAGTACAGTCATGTACCAAACTCTGTAATAAGCCAATAGGATGTAACTGTAATAGGACTTTTCTGGGGTGAGGAAAGACTCACCTGATCTGAGGACTGTAGAACATGGCGGTTGCCCCTTTCTCTCCAGCTGTCTCAGGGATGTCCCTGTTATCTCAGATGGGTGGCACATGTCAGGCTTTGGGGCAGCTGTGATCTCAGATAACGAGAACAGCAGTCTTTCTGCCCCCCATTATCTGTCTGGGCTGGTCTCAGAGTGGCGACTCCTGGCACCTTCTGGCAGCCATCAGGTTGCCACTCGCTGCTCTTGCCCTGCTCTGACAATGTTCCTGCTCTGTCTCCCTCTCTGTTGCTCTTAGTCTAGATCTGTTGTGTTTTCTCTATCTCTCTGTCTCTGTCTGTTATTGTCTCTCTGTCTCTCTCTCTGTTTTTCTTTCTCTTCATTTTTTTTTGTTATTTCCCAAATTTATTATGACACAATTGACATATGACAGTGTATAAGTTTAAGGGGTACAAAGTGATGATGTGTGGGAGTACACATTTTGTAGAATGACTACCATTTTAAGAACACTGCTATTGTAAGGAACTGCTTTTTTCTAGTTAATATCCATCAAATCAAAGTTTGTCATTCTTTTTTCTTTTCCTTTGAGATGATGTCTTGTTATTGATTTGATTGCATCTCCCTGATGATTAAGGCTGACTGAGACAGTTGGAGTTCATCATATTGACCAAGACTATCCATGGTAACTCACAATTTCAGAAGGCCGAATCTAAGTGTTGTACATGGAAGTCTCCTGGTGGATGATTCCTCAACAAAATTCACCATGCCATATTCAATCAAAGGTTTTGCCTGACTAATGTTGCTGTTGTCTTAAATTCCAAATGAGATCAGACCACCATCTCCTTCATGCAAAATTCTACTTAACAGAGTGGGCATAAAGGGCTGCAGAGTTTAAGAAGAGAACTCCCACAATGACCACCAACTGGAAGCTCTTTGGCACTATTGTGGCAACATGGGAAGATGCCATCACTGACAACATTGATGAAGAATACGATCAACTATTTCAGCACCTCCATGATTGTGCGAAGAACACCAAGAGAGAGATAGCCACAAATAGACACCTGTCTTCAAAAACTCTGGACCTCATTTGGCAACATGGCTTGGTGCAAGCCTCAGGCAACTGCGAGCAAATGTCCAAGCTCCCAAAACAGTGCAGAGAAGTGATAAAGGAAGACCCCATAGAGAGAAGAGCAGCAATGCTGGCAGATGCGGCAGAAGGTGGAAAAAGCATTCACAACGCCCACCTGTCCTTCCCCAACTACAAGACCAAGATGACTGGCCTCAGACATCCTGATGGATCTATCACATCCTCCAGAAGGGCAATGGAGAAGATTATCCATACTTCTCGGATCTATTCAATAGCCATGTCCACCTGCCCAAAATCTCAGTCTGTATGTTTCAGTGAGAAACTGAATCTAAAATGTGTACGGATATAAAAACTTCCAGAGTAGCCCCCAGTGTGGAGAGACAGAGGGAGAAATGATATAATATTTTAATATAGTATTGAGTCTGATATTATAAGGATGAACAATTCATCAGATTAAAAACTCCCACATCTATATTTTCCTGATTCCAGACAAGTTGTTGCTACAATTTGCAGAAAAAACCCTAGTTATTTCATCAATCCTAGTAAAACAACATTTTAGTGAATAAAATGAACCAAGATTCTACAGCATACCCGAGCACACGCTATCTTCCAGTGACTTCAAGGATGTGGAAAACACTAGAAACTGTGAAAATTTAACATTAATTATATGCCTTAAAAGAAAATTCTACTCGTGGTTGTATCTTACATACAAAAATCTGAAAGATAACACTGTTTTGTCTTTCCTGCATAGCCTCAAGTAGTGTAGGTATATTGGGTTGTTCCCATCACAGTGCTCCCATTCCTCTGTGTTTACTTGTAACTTCTTTCTTTGTGCTCTGTTGACTTGTAAATATTGTTTTTCTCTTCTTCCTAAGACCTTTGCATAGTTTATTCAGAGCAATGTCCATTTTGTATGGACACAAGTAGATAAGCTCTTGTAATGTTACTCTCAGCGATATTTCCTTCCTGGGCATCTGTTCTCTCCCCTAATCCTCAGCTCCCTTTACGTCCTAGGGACCCCCAAATCAGGGTCCCAACGAGGGACTGGATGGAACCAGGGCAAGTGGTAAGCTATGTGCTGCCCTGGCATCAAGATGGGCCGGGCCAAAGTGCCATAATGCTTAACTAAAAGTTAAGAGGTTGGTCATGGGCAAATTCTGTCATGATCCAAAAGTAATAACTACAATTGGACCCTGCTAGGGATAGGAATAATTAATCTGGCCTGAGAAATGTAGTCTGAGTCTTTGGCAAGGTGTTCCCTGGAGAGAACATCTGCCCTGCAAGTCTCAATGTTATCTCTTACAGTAAAAAGATAAAGGCCCTCCCGTTGATCGTCGATTTGCTCGAGCGGGCCCAGTAACGTCTCCATTGGAGACTTTGTTGTTACTGTGTCTGGCATATCGAATACTCTCGGTAGCTTGCCGGGCTCTCCGAGAGGGGCGGAGGAATCGAACTCGGGTCGGCCATGTTGGCCGCTTGTAAGGCGAACGCCCTACCCGCTGTGCTATCGCTCCAGCCTTACAGTGTCTATACAAAAATAGCTAGTATTGATATGTTGACAGTTATTAGACTAAGGAAAAGAGAAAAACACATCAAGGGGTATTTTGCCTTGGGCAGTCAAGAAGAGCTTTGGAATATCCTAGGTGGTGTTCCCTTTGCACTTGTTTAGCCCTCAGGAAGGGCTTTCTTATGTTGATTTTGCTACCTGACTGGGGGCAGTGTCAGCCTGGAGAGATAAGGGAGTTAGAGAGAGAGAGAGAGAAAGAAGCAAGGCAAGATGGAGAGGCTAGCAAGGAGGACTGAGGGAGAAGAATGTAGAAGAATACAGAATCAGAGGAGGAGAGAGAGAGAGAGAGAGAGAGAGAGAGAGAGAGAGAGAGAGAGAGGTGAGCAAGCTCAGATGGGAGATGGAGCATGGAGAGGTAAGGGAGTTAGAGAGAAGCAGAGGAGTCAGGTGTGAAGGGAGAGAGGACTGTAATAAACTGCAAGGAAGACCAACCAACCTGGCTCTCACGTCTTCCTTTGTCTGCCCTTGGCCAACAACCATCACAATTCAGGCTACACACAGCGGCTCAAGAGAACCGAACACGGGGGGTGGGGGGGGGTTGATACAGAGTCGTCCAGAGAGCCCGCAAACACACAACTTTCTGCGTGCATAGTTTTTACATAAATTTACTTTTATTATGATTTCAAACAAGATTATTGGAATATATTATTAAGGAACCACCATCTCCGAATGCAACAGTTATATATACCTAGGTCGAGAAATCAACATGATGAATGACCTGGCACCTGAGTTGCGCAGGAGGAAGAGAGTGGCTTGGAATGCCTTCATGAGCATTGAAGAAATAACTAAGAGGACAAAGAACCTCCAGGTACAAGCACACCTCTTCAATTCCACTGTTCTTCCTGCATTAACATATGCCTCAGAGACCTAGGCCCTGCGAAAACAGGATGAGAACGCTATTTGGGTCTTTCCAAGAGGAATCTAAAGAGCTATGCTTGGAATATCACGATTCACTCAAATGAGAGATTGAATCCAGAATTCTGATCTCCGTCAACGCTCAAGAATCAGGGATGATGTCTCATTTTCCCAGGCATCAAAAATCAAATGGGTTGGACACGTAATGAGATTTACAGACAACCGCTGGACTAGAGCCATTACTGACTGGATTCCAAGGACATCAAAAGATCGTGTGGACGCCCAACTACAAGATGGTTAGACTTCTTCATCAAGACCCTGAATGATCGGTTTGAGGCTCTGCATGTTCCTAGAACGAACAGATGCCATTGGGCTACGCTAGCATGCAACAGGGATGAATGGAGACGTTACTGGCTCCCGCTCGAGTAAATCGATGAATAACGGGGATCAAGTGATCAATTGACTAGGGGAGAATTGCTAATAGTTTTTTCTTATATATTGGTGTTGATGCTGTCCTTAGAGCATGGATAGGATAGATATTTTGAAAACTATATGGAAGGTAAATATTACATATTTCCTTTATATCATTTGTGATAGTTTCTTTTCCATGATTTTAACACTTTCATTCATTCTCTTCAAAAAATTTACTTCTAATTTGAAAACTAACTTTCAGTATACTCATTCTCTTTCCTAATTTTATATGCTGATAAATACATGTATGAAGTCTCCCATTTTTAATTACCTTTTTCTTCTTTCTGAGTGATCTCTTCCATTTTTAGCAAATGAATCTTTAAATGAAAATTTTTATTTATATATATATATTTTTCTTCTTTCGCTCATTTTTCGAATTTAAAGCTAGTATCTCTGAGAATCTCACTAATTAGTACTTAAAACATCCCTTCCTCATGAGTAGCAAAGTGATCCACTACATCTGAAATTGGAAAGGGATATCATGAGACAGTGCGAGGGTGGCATTTTGGAATGTGAATGGAAGCCCCAAAACGTTGAAAAACATTAATGGAACTAAAAGAACCGATTAATGCTGATTGTCAGGGGTTTTTATCAGTTTGTAAACATCATATAATATCTGAGAGTAGAAGAGAATTTACTGAAAATAAAACAAATCTCATATGCACATTTTCATGTAACCTTGACATACAAATCAAGAGTCATTAACCTGACTGATTTTAAATTAACAAAATCTCATTTATAGTACTCCAAAATTTAATGAAGAACTCTTAATGTGTTGCATTTACGAGTTTAATTTAGGTATTTTTGATAGTTTATTACCCAATAATATATAAACACAATATTCGCCTTCAAATGTCCACTAGAATCAGTGTGGGGTATTTTTTTTATTTTTTTGCTTTTTGGGTCATACCCAGCGATGCATAGGCATTACTACTGGCTCATGCACTCAGGAATTACTGCTGGCGATGCTCGGGGGACCATATTGGGTGCTGGGAATCGAACCCAGGATGGCTGCTTGCAAGGCAAATGCCCTACCCACTTTGCTATTGCTCCAGCCACTATATTTACTTTTAATTTCTGAAATTTACTGATAGATTATGTCAAGATTGCTCATAGAAATTGAAATTCTCTCTCAACAAAGAATACATAAATGTCATCAACACAGAGAAGCTTTCTTTATCTTAAAATCCTTCTTACAGCTGACTTAATGGCTTTATTTCTCAGGCTGTAGATCATTGGATTGAATGTTGGTGGAACTATTGTATACATAATAGTGAGTAAAATATCTGACACGGTTGGGGAGTCTGAATGAGATTTAAAATACTCAGATGCAGCTGTAGAAAGAAATAATAAGACAACAGCGAGGTGGGGGAGGCAAGTGGAAAAGGCCTTGGCTCTGCCCTCTACAGATGGCATCTGCAGTACAGAAGAAAATATGTGCGTGTAGGAGAATCCAATAAAGGTAAAAGAAAGAAATGCCACCAAAGCCAGGAAAACAGAGACACTGAGCTCATAGATATAGTCATTAGAGCAGGACAGTTTCATAATCTGGGGGATATCACAGAAGAACTGGTGAATGACGCGGGGGCCACAGAAGTGGATGGAGAAAGTAGCTGTCGTATGCATGGCTCCACAGATGGTCCCACTGACCCAGACGCCGGTGACTCCACGGACGCAGGTTCTGACGTCCATGATGACGTCATAGTGCAGGGGAAGGCAGATGGCCACGTAGCGGTCATAGGACATCACCGTGAGCATGAACACCTCAGCAGAACAACAGAGAGTGAAAGCAAAGACCTGCATGATGCATTCCAAGAGGGAAATAGTTTCACTATGCATGAAAGAGTTGTAAACGAATCTCGGTACCGTCACAGAAACATAGCAGAGATCCAGCAAAGAGAGATGCTTCAGGAAGAAATACATGGGGGACTGGAGACTGTCATCCAGGGAAGTTGTGGTGATGATGAGCATGTTGCCAGTTAAAGCCAACAAGTACAAAATGAGGAACAAAGAAGCATAGACGATTTTTAGCTCAGGCTTGGTAGAAAATCCTATGAGGAGAAACCCGCTTGTTGTGAAATTAGCCATAATCTTCAATAACTTTATATGATGTTGGTTGGAAATCAGAGGTCAACTCTCTAGAGTTGCAAAACAATGGTAAACAAACCAATAAATTAATATCTAAGTATAAATCTATTCTTCATAAATACAAAAATGTTAAGTTTGAGATAGTGCCGACAAGTATTTATGTAAAAGTAACAATTATATTACCATAATCATCAGTTGGGCTGGAGTGTAAGCACAGTGGGTAAGGTGTTTGCCTTGCACGCAGCTGACATGACCGACCAGGATTTGATTCCTCTGCTCCTCTCAGAGAGCCCGGCAAGCTACTGAGAGTATCTTGTCCACAAGGCAAAGCCCAACAAGCTCCCCGTGACGTATTCAATATGCCAAAAAAAGTAACAACAGTGCCCACTCGAGCAAATCGATGAACAACGGGAGGACAGTGCTACAGTGCTAATCATCAATTAACCCAAATTCTATCAATTAATATATTTATATATTTCTTAATTAAAATATCTAAAGGAAAGCTTTGAAATCTTTTTTGAAAAATAAAATTACTTGTGCTATTACTACTCATTACATAAATAGTAGCATTTATAATCATTTTTATTAAAATACAAATAATAGAATTATGAAATTTTTAAGTAGTTTTGTATGTAACATATTAAATCTTTTGTACATAATATACTTATCCCATTCGACAAACATTATTTTATCAGGAAAGTTTTCCAAAATATATAATATTACGTCAATTTTTGCCTATATTTTAAAAAAGATCAGAATATTTAACAGAAGAAAATTAGTCTATACAATAAAATGTGTTAGTTTACATATAAATAACACTCTGATGTAATTAGTAAATAATTCGTAGCACTGTAGGACTGTCCTCCCATTGTTCATCAATTTGCTCAAGCGGGCACCAGTAGCATCTCATTACAAATTGTGAGACTTATTACTCTTTTTGGCATATTGAATACATCACAGGTAGCTTGCCAGACTTTACTGTTTAAGGCCCTGGATATTTCACAGTGCCAGAGTACTGAGGTACTAACCTATGAGTGAGGCAATGGGTTCAATTCTATGCACTCACGAAAGAAAAGAGAGAAAAATTGATCTCACAGTGATTTACTTTTTTATTGAATCAGTGTGAGAGAGACCCTTAGATGTTCACGATTAGATTTCAGTCATAGTGTTCTAATATCCATCCCTCCACAAGTGTAAATTTCCTAGTGTCCCGAGATTCCCTTCCATCACCCTACCGTCTCTCTCTCTCTCTCCCTCTCTCTCTCTCCTTCTCTCTCAATTCTTTTATAGTTAATACAGTAGTGAAACGGACAAATTCTGAAATTAAATTAATAGAAGTTTTTAGACACTTGAAAATGAAGTTATACTTCGCCAAGGATATTTTATCTAGGATATCAAATGCATGAATTGATAGAATAGAAATGGACACTAAAAAATTAGGAGGTAAAAAAGAACATAGTGTGCAATTAGTTTTCTCTAGAGAATATACGATTATGTTTATGCTGATTAATAGACTTTCACCGTAAATCAGACACACCCAGAAAACGCTGATCTTGCTGTAAGTTTTTCATCACTAGAAAAATTCCAAGGATTAGACTGTACTGATTTAAGATGAAGTAATGTAGTTTCCTTGCATCTGTTATGATTGTAGCACTTGCTCGAGCAGGCACCAGTAACGTCTCCATTGTGAGACTTGTTGTTACTGATTTTGGCGTATCAAATACACCACTGGGAGCTTGTGAGACTCTGCCGTGCTGGTGGGATACTTTGGAAGCTTGCCGAGTTCTCCGGGAGGGAGGGAGGAATCAAATCTGATGCAAGGCAAACACCCTACCTGCTGCTCCAGCCCTTCAAATAATTATACTGGGAAAGCATTCAAGTCTGAATTGAATAAGGACACCATCTCTCAGAACTCAAAAACACAGCACAGATCAAATTTTATATTTCTGGAGATCAATTGGTGAATTGATCAATTTCTTGTGTGTTTGTTTGTGTGTGTGTTCCACAGAAGTCATAAAATAAGATTTAAACTAAATTGAACTAAAGCATTTAGTTTTATATAGGTATACACGTACTGGTAAAAAAAGACTTTGTAGACAGTTCTTCTTGAGAACATAATGACACATTTACTCATTTAGGCATTCTCCTCAGGCTTCTTCAACTTACCAGGTCAAATTTTGTAGCCTCCAGAAGCTTCTTCCATCTCGGTATATTTGAGAGCATTGGCTTAATTTTCTAGATAGAAACAAAAAAACAATTTATATACATGGAAATTTTGTTCATTAATCCTAAAATCGTATTCTTGATCATTAATATGAAGAGGATGATAAAATATAATGGACAGAAACTCATTGCCTTTAGATAGGCCCAATTTGGAATGGTAACATCTATTCAGTCCAAAATCACAATTTACATATACATCTTCCATTCATTGCATACCTCTGTATTCCTGAAATCGAAGAAAACATATATATTAAATAATTTTTCTAAATACAGGGCTTCTAATACAGTTGACTACAGAAAATAAACATACTCTTGGGAAAAATTGAGTTTATGAATAAAGATGTGTATTTGCAATATTTGAGTTAAGAGAAGGTAAAAATCAACATTAAATCTCAAATTTAGCTGATTAAATTATATTAATTGGACAAATTGACAAAATTTCATTTAATTTTTAAAGATTGTAATTCAAGGTTTTACATTTAAGTGCTAAAAAAGAAATGTATTGGGGCTAGAACAATACAGTGATGGTTTGGATACAAACAGTCAGCTCCCTTAGCTGCCATCCTATGGTCATTTTCTTCTTGGATGAAATTTCAAAATGCCTCTAGCTACCTACTTTCAATATGATCCCAATACTTAGAGTTCACTTGAATCCTTGTTTTTGCACAGTGGACAATACCATCCTCTGGAGGGCAGGGGTTGGGAGGGAAATAATAAACCAAGAGGGCTCTAGTAGTTTTGATTGATGTTGGGTGCAAGTTCTCTTTAGTCACTTTTAAATTTCTAGGCATGGTTTGTTTTCTGAATAGGGGTGCTGAGTTTTCATTTGATTTTTTTCTGACAAATGACTGGCAAACACAGAAGGTTTGCAAACAGTCTTTTAGGTGGAGGTGGATGATTTTTAAATATAACCAATGTCTCTCGATACGCTAATGAAATTTACTATTATTTGTGCTAATTTGCTCTCCATTTTTTAATATTTTGACCAGTCATATGTTCATTGTAGGACTTTTCTTAAATTTCTTTCTGTCAGAATTCATCTCACCTCTTCCCAAGGTAGAAAAAGTCAGAAATCTGAAGTGGATTGATATTAAATAAAATGTGATCATTCATCATACTCTGACAAAGTTTATCTAGAATTCCTTTTGGGAAAAAATGTGGTTAGTAGTGGGGAAGAAAATGTGGTTGCCCAAGCTTTATCAGCTTTTATATTTGTTTATTTGAACAATATGCCTGCAATCTCTAATATGGAAAGAATTTAATAAGTTATGTAATTAAATTTTACAGCATTCATGAATATAAAGATAGAGCAATAAATAATTCTGTCCATTGATGCACACATTCACCCTGAATTATTTCTTTATTTGTCTATATAAAGAAAGAAATTCCCCACTCCGCAGCCCCGATCATTCCAAAATAGGTTGTCTACAGTCTTCTCTTCCATATACCTAGTTTTTCTGAATGTTTCTTAGCTCATGCGTTTCCTTTCATTTCTCAAGTCAAGGACAATGATATTTTATCTTATCCAGTCAGAAGTTCTACCTTAGAGGCATTCCACTGTTTAACCCACTCTATCTTTCTGAAACCTTTGACTCACCAGATGACAGACAGGAGCCTCTTCCCTCAACATAAGGACAGGCATCAGTGGGTGTAATTCGCACTTAGTGAAGGTTTGATCTCTGTAATGAACCAACCTCAGAAAACTAACTTCTTCTGAGAGAAAGAAATTAGTCTATTTCAAACCTCAATGGCCCCGAGAGGTTACAGCAGGAATTTATTCGAAGCAAACCTCCTGACCTCTGGACATTTTGAAGTCTTAATAAATTCCCTTGGGTCAATACTTGAAATTATATGTTGGAGCTGATTTAATGACCATAATAAGCAAGGTGAGTTTTTATTTTTGGTGTGTATGTCCATGGAATAATTTATTGAAAAACACTAATCTCTATTTATAATTCAGGGAGAGCCAACAATTGATTTCATCAATTTAAGTGGCTATTGTGGGAAATCACACTGTCCTGAATGCCCTAAGATATGTGCACTGTCCCGGGTTAAACAAGCCTACAGGAAACAGTGTTCCTTGGATTTCTACAGTAATACTGAGAGAGGGAATTCGACACTGCTGCTGGGATTGGTGTTAAAACACTATCTTCCTCAAACTGACTATCAATAACTTTGTAAAACACAGTTTATTAAATTTATAAAACTTTTTAACAAAGAAACACATTTGCTTGGTAAGGCACCTGCCTTGCATGCAGCTGACCCCAGGTTCAACCCCCAGGACTCCAGATAGCCCCTGAGCTCACCAGAAATGAATCTTGGGTGCAGAGCCAGGAGTAAGCCCTGAGCACTGCCAGGTATGGCCCCAAAAGTAAAAATGCATTTGCTCCCCTTAAAAAGTTTCAAAACTGGGGAAAGAAAGATGGAGGCCGCACGGGAGCCTTGTGGACAGCAGGTTTGAGCCGGGGGTGTGAACGGCAGGGACCTCATGGGAAGGGGGGCGTTGTGGGCCATCCCTCACGCCCTACCGAGGTCACCAGCTGCCCCCCACGAGCGGCTATCCGGCACGGCCACGACTCCAGAGCACAGAAACCAATCTCTTAACTATCTAACTTTTAATAGAAATTCTTCCAGGGTTAATAAGTAAAATATCAGAAATCCAAACCGCGCGACATCATTTTATTCTTAAACCCAGCTGTAGAATGCAAATCATTTCACAATGCTGTTTTAGCATGTCTGATTGGGGGGGGGGGTCGTAAACTCTAAACAATAATTGTGCATCTTCTATCGAAACAAAGTATCTAGTCAAAGTAGATAGAGTATTAACTAGAAGTCATCTGCCTCACAGGAATTGGGAGGGGTGGGAGGTGGGGTTCTATTGGGGTTCGCGGTTAAAAATAAGTATTGGTAAAGGGAAATGTGTTTGATATTTACATGACTGAGACCTAAACCTGAAAGCTCTGTAACTTTTCCCACAGTGATTCAATAAAGAAATAAATTTTAAAAAAGTTTCAAAACTGAATGAGTGCTTATTTTTGGGTGAAGTCTAAAACACAAATTACCTGCATGACCTCTGTTATAATGAACAGCATTCCTTCTATGCCTTATTTTTTGTGTGCTTTTTGTGAGGAACAGTGGGGTGGTTGGATGCTTTGCCAAATGTTTTTCATTGTTTCTTATTGTCTATTCAATATTTGTTATTTCTACCACTAACTTTGGGCTGGATCGATAGCACACCTGGAAGGGTGTTTGCCTTACATCCGGCCGACCCGGGTTCAATTCCTTCGTCCCTCTTGGAGAGCCGGTAAGCTACCAAAACTATCCTGCCCGCACAGCAGAGCCTGGCAAGCTCCCCAATGGCATATTCCATATACCTAAAACAGTAACAGGGAGTCTCACAATAGAGACGTTACTGGTGCCTGCTCAAGCAAATTGGTGAACAACGTGATGAAAATGCTACAGTGCTATCACTGACTTCACTTAACATACCCTCCAATTCCCTCTAAAATATAGGGAAATGCATTGTTCTATCTTTGTTACAACCCCATTGGGTTTACGGGTATATATATATACCCTATGTGATATATATATATATATCACAACTTATTATTTTATTCATCTCTGTTTGAATATTTCAGTTGCCTTCACATCGTGATTATTGTACCAGGTGTTCCACTGGACTTAGGTTGCACATACCTTTTAAGATAGATGTTTTTTTGGTTGAAGGTCAGATGCCAAGAAGTAGAATTGCTGGATCCAGTGGGAGTTCTGTTCCTACTTACTTGGAGATTTTTAAGGATGACTTCATGGTCACGGTCACGGTCCTCCCGTTGTTCATCGATTTGCTCGAGTGGGCCCAATAACTTCTCCATCATGAGACTTGTTGTTACTGTGTTTGGCATATCGAATACGCCGCGTGTAGCTTGCTAGGCTTTAGCTTACCAGACTTTGCCGTGCGGGGGAGATACTCTCGGTAGCTTGGCGGGCACTCCGAGAGGGGCAGAGGAATTGAACGTGGGCCGGCCATGTTGGCTGCATGCAAGGCAAATGCCCTACCGCTGTGCTATCGCTCCAGCCCAATGATGACTTCGATAGAGAAAATTCAGACGTAAATTCCAGCAACAGTGAATATCCCACATCTCTGCCAATACTCATTGTTTCCAGTCTTTTTCCATATGTGTTGTTTTCACTGCTGTGAGGTGATATCTTACTGTTGTTTTGATTTGTATTTCCCTGATAATAGTGACACTGAAAATGTTTTCACTCTCTTCTTCAGGTAAGTGTCTACACGTCTATCCCTCCCGTATTTTTATAGCTTATTGAATTTCTTACTGTTGATATTTTAGTGCTTTAAAAATCTAGGATAGTAACTTTATTTATATATATAACTCATATATAAAGTGTGAAAATGCTTTCTTCCTCTCATTGAGGTATGTTACTGTGAATCAAATTAGTTTAACAAATTAAATTAAATTACTGTGAATTAAATTAAATTACTAAATTAAAGGCCCTTTGAAGTATTTAGCATTATCCTGTTTACATATACATATATAAAGATGTTTAGGAGTGATAGCAGAGCAAGTAGGGCATTTGCCTTGCATGCAGCCAACATGGTCGACCCGAGTTTGATTCCTTTGCTCTCTCAGAGAGTCTGGCAAGTTACCAAGAGTTTCTCACCCACACGGCAAAGCCTGGCAAGCTTCCCGTGACGCATTTGATATGCCAAACACAGTAACCACAAGTCTCACAATGGAGATGTTACTGGGCCCGCTTGACTAAATCGATGAACAATGGGAGGACTGTGACTGTGACTGTGACTATGATCATTATAGTTCAGTGATCATAATTTAATGATATAAGAATTGCAATTAAAATTTACAACTTAAGTCCTACTCAACATAGTGTTCCAAGTAAACATAAAAGATAAACCGTAGTTTTAAATCCTGAGATGGGAAAATTAAAAACCTTTCATCACAGATAATAGTGTTTACATAGAAAATCAGAGCAACCTGTGAAGTTTCTATCATAAGAGAACTGAACAAATCCTTTAACATCACTTGATCACTGATCCCACGTTATTCATTGATTTACTCGAGCGGGTGCCAGTAACGTCTCCATTCATCCCTGTTGCGTGCTGCATAGCCCAATGGCATCTGTTTGTTCTAGGAACATGCAGAGCCTCAAACCGAGCATTCCGGGTCTTGACGAAGAAGTCTGACCATCTTGTAGGTGGGCGACCATGTGATCTTTTGACGTCCTGTGGAATCCAGTCAGTAATGGCTCTAGTCCAGCGGTTGTCTGTAAACCTCATTACGTGTCCATCCCATCTGATTATTGATGCCTTGGCAAATGAGACAGCGTCCCTGAATCTTGAGTGTTGACAGAGATCAGAACTCCGGATTCTAGCTCTCATTTCAGTGAATCGTGATATTCCAAGCATAGCTCTTTTGATTCCTCTTTGAGAGACCAAAATAGCGTTCTCATCCTGTTTTCGTAGGGCCCAGGTCTCTGAGGCATATGTTAATGCAGGAAGAACAGTGGAATCAAAGAGATGTGCTTATAGCTGGAGGTTCTTTGTCCTCTTAGTTATATCTTCGATGCTCCTGAAGGCATTCCAAGCCGCTCTCTTCCTCCTGTGCACCTGAGGTTCCAGACCATTCATCATGTTGATTTCTCGACCTAGGTATATATAACTGTTGCATTTGGAGATCGTGGCGCCTTTGAGAGCGAATGGAGGGTCAGGAACGAGACTGTTTCTCATAAACATTGTCTTCGTAAGATTCAGCTGTAGTCCGACCTTTCGACACTCACGGTCGAAGTCGGTCAACATTTGTGCCGCTTGGCTGATGTTTGGTGTTATTAGAACGATGTCATCAGAAAGTGGAGGTAGTGCAGTTGCCAACCCCATTCTTCACTCCCATTCTTTCCCATTCCAGTTGTCGCATGATGCTCTCGAGGGTGGCACTGAAGAGTTTTGGTGAAATGGTATCACCCTGCCAAACCCCTCTCTTGACATGGATGATTACTTCTTTGTAGAATGGTGAGATCCTGGTAGTGAATCCGCAATAGAGCTCCCGGAGGATCTTTATGTATTGGGCTTGAATGCCCTGATTGGCTAGGGCTTCTATGATTCTTCTGCCTCAACAGAATCTAAGGCCTTCTTTATATCAGTGAACGTTAGACAGAGCGGCATCTTGACTCCCAAGAAACCTCAATGAGCTTAGTAATCATGTGGATATGGTTGATGGTACTAAATCCTTTTCGGAATCTGGCTTGTTCACATGGTTGTCCTTCATCTAGTGTTCTGCTAATCCTATTCAGGATTGCATTCAGACAGGTAGCGTGTGAAGAGCCAAGCCAGTGAATTGATGAGTACTGATGGTAAGTTCTTCAGGTGTTCAGGTCTGATCTTGTCTGGGCCAGGTGCTCTTTGTATCTTTACCGACAAGATGGCATGTTGGATTTCAGAAGGGCAAACATTGGGAATGACATATCCATCATGCGAAATGTGGTATGTGGGCAAGTGGAAGTGGCTATTAAAGAGATCTGAGTAGAAGTCATGAATAATCTTCTCCATTGCCCTTCTGGAAGATGTGATAGATCCATCAGGATGTTGGAGGGCAGTCATCTTGGTCCTTTAGTTGCTGAAGGACAGGCGGGCATTACGACTGCTTTTCCCGGCTTCTGCCACATATACCAGCATCACTGCTCTCCTGTCTTTGAGGTCATCCTTGATGGCTTCTCTGCATTGTTTTGTCAGCTTGGATGTTCGCTTGTGGTTACCTGAGGCATGTGCCAAGCCACGTTGGCGAATAAGTTCAAGAGTGTTCGAAGAAAGACGGTTTTTTGTGGTTATCTCTCTCTTGGCATTCCTCGCACAATCACGGAGGTGCTGAATCATTCGATTGTATTCCTCATCAATGTTGTCAATGACGGCATCTTCCATGTGCCGCAACAGAGCCAAAGAGCTCCCCAGTTGGTGGTCATTCTGGGAGTCCTCTTCTTAAACTTTGTATTCTTTTCTCCTCATTCTGTGAGGTAGAATTTTGCACGAAGGAAACGGTGGTCCGATCTCGTTTGGAATTTTGGGACAACAGCAACATTGGTTAGGCAAAACCGCCGATTGAATATGATGTGGTCTATTTCATTGTGGATCTGTCCACCGGGAGAATCCCATGTCCAACGTTTAGATTCAGCCTTTTGGAACTGTGAGTTACCATGGAAGTTCCTGGTTGACATGATGAACTTAGTCAGTCTGTCACCCTGTTCTTTCCATTCTAGGCCATGGGTCCCAATGGGGAATTCATCGGCTGATCTTCTTGGTCCTATCTTGGCAATAAAATCACCGACAGTGATCTTGTAGAAGGTGTGATCTTTATAGAACTTCTCCAGCTCCATGTAGAACTTCTCAATTTCTCTTTCACCATAATTGGATGTTGGTGCATAGACAACAAAGATAGAAACTGCCAGCAGTGAGCCACTTCTATTCAAGTGTAATCGTCCTATTCGGGTTGTTAGGCATTCGAATGAATCAATGCTCATGGCTAAGTTTGTGTTGACAAGGATACTGACACCACTGATGCTTCTTTTGTCACATGTTCCAAGGAACAGTTCTTCTCCAGTGTCGAAAACGGCGTGATGTGATTGACGTCTTCTCATTTCGGTCAGACCAATGATGTCGTACTTGATCTTTCGCGCTTGTACCATCAGGTCCTCAATGGATGCATCAGATGCCAGCGTACGAGCATTAAAAGTACAGACAATCATTTTTGTCTTTCTTCGTTTTGGCAACCTATTTCTGCATTGGGATTTTATCAGCCTCTCCTTCCACATCCTTCTCGATTCTGCCGTATTCAGGGTCAGGGGAATGAGATCCATTTTTTTTACTGGATATGTCATATGAAATAGACCATGGATAGCTTGCCAGGCTCTGCTGTGTGGGTGGGATATTTAAGGTACCCTGAAAAATTCAAAGAATGTAAATAAAAAGTTGCGCTGCCGCAAATGCGGCCGCACACTCCTTGGAGCTTGGTGTGATAATCTCTGGATACTGGCCGTTGTTGGGGTTACACGGCAGTTGGTGTGTGTAACTGTCTAGCTACTAGCAGGTCCAGTCCCAAACCGTGCAGGGTTGGAGATCTCAGCCCCGGGTCCCACACACCTGGGTTCCTCCCCCAGTTCTTTTATGCATGAGGCTCATCCATGTGTGTGGAGAGTGGTCCCAGCATGGCTACTAACATACAGTCCATTATAACGTATAATCGATGAACATACAGTCAATAATTGATCATTTATTGCATTTTGAAATACTGGTATCAGAACAGATCATTTTCAAGTCCACTTTCTACAGCTTCAAACACTTTCAAAGAAATATATAAATTGTATAAAGACTCTACACTAAAAAATACATTCATTGATGAGAAAATTTTAAATATACCTAATATGCAAGAAAAGATACAAGTAACAAATTGGAAGACACAATGTAAGGAAGAACACAATTCTCTTATGCTTAATGTGTTCATTCAATGTAATTCTAATCAAAATCTTAGCAGGTACATTTCAGAAACTGAAAGAACTGAATCTAAAACTCCTATAGCAATATAAAGTACTTCGAGCAGTTCAAATATATTGAAGAAGGTAACAAATAAATTAGAGTACATCCCCAAAGCAGAATCTGCAACCTGTAGGCCAAATCTTCTGGGTTTGTAAATGTAATTAAAATTTGCTTTTCTCTTTTCTTTATGCCCTTTGCATAGTTTACTTTAGAGCAATGTCCATTTTGTATGCAGGAAGGCAGTGAAACCTATACTTTTGTAACTTGGGTGTTAACTGACTCTAAATAATATTTACTCCGGCAATCCGCATATTTACTTAACATAAGCCTCAGTTACTCTTATTTGCTTATACTATAATGGGGGTCCTAGTGAGGAATTTGGATTTGAATGGACCCAGGAGAAGCTGTAGCTACCCTGAATAGTAAAGGGACAGTTCAAGTGCCATAAGAAGTATAATAGGTTAAGAGTACAGTCATGTACCAAACTCTGTAATAAGCCAATAAGATGTAACTGTAATAGGACTTTTCTGGGGTGAGGAAAGACTGACCTGATCTGAGGACGGTAGAACATGGCGGTTGCCCCTTTCTCTCCAGCTGTCTCAGGGATGTCCCTGTTATCTCAGATGGGTGGCACATGTCAGGCTTTGGGGCAGCTGTGATCTCAGATAACGGGAACAGCAGCCTTTCTGCTCCCTATTATTTGTCTGGGCTTGTCTCAGATAGGCAACTCCTGGCACATTCTGGCAGCCATCAGCTTGTCCACTCGCTGCTCTTGCCCTGGTCTGGCATTGTTTCTACTCTGTCTCCCTCTCTGTTGCTCTTAGTCTAGATCTGTTGTGTTTTCTCTATCTCTCTGTCTCTGTCTGTTATTGTCTCTCTGTCTCTCTCTCTGTTTTTCTTTCTCTTCATTTTTTTTGTTATTCCCCAAATTTATTATGAAACAATGGACATATGACAGTGTATAAGTTTAAGGGGTACAAAGTGATGATGTGTGGGAGTACACATTTTGTAGAATGACTACCATTTTAAGAACACTGTTGTTGTAAGGAACTGCTTTTTTCTAGCTAATATCCATCAAATCAAAGTTTGTCATTCTTTTTTCTTTTCCTTTGAGATGATGTCTTGTTATTGATTTGATTGCATCTCCCTGATGATTAAGGACCGCCTGAGACTGTCTGAGTTCATCATGTTGATCAAGATTATCCATGGTAACTCACAATTTCAGAAGGCTGAATCTAAATGTTGTACATGGGAGTCTCCTGCTGGATGGTTCCACAACAAAATTAACCACGCCATATTCAATCAAAGGTTTTGCCCGACAAATGTTCCTGTTGTCTCAAAATTCCAAACGAGATCAGACCAGCATCTCCTTCACGCAAAATTCTACTTCGCAAAGCGGGAAGAAATGGCTGCAAAGTTTAAGAAGAGAACTCCCAGAATGACCACCAACTGGGAGCTCTTTGGCACTATTGTGGCAACATGGGAAGATGCTGTTGTTGACAAGATTGATGAGGAATACAATCAGCCAGTTCAGCACCTCCATGATTGTGCGAAGAACGCCAAGAGAGAGATAGCCACAAAAAGACACCTGTCTTTAAAAATTCTCGAGCTCATTTGCCAGTGTGGCTTGGCACAAGCCTCTGGCAACCGCAAGCAAATGTCCAAGCTCGCAAAACAGTGCAGTGAAGTGATAAAGGAAGACCTCATAGAGAGAAGAGAAGCAGTGCTGCTGCCAGAAGGTGGAAAAAGCATTCACAACGCCCACCTGTCCTTCGCCAACTACAAGACCAAGATGACTGCCCTCAGACATCCTGATGGATCTATCACATCCTCCAGAAGGGCAATGGAGAAGATTATCCATACTTCTCGGATCTATTCAATAGCCATGTCCACCTGCCCAAAATCTCAGTCTGTATGTTTCAGTGAGAAACTGAATCTAAAATGTGTTCTAATATATAAAGTTCCAGAGTAGACCCCAATGTGGAGAGACAGAGGTAGAAATGATATAATATTTTAATATAGTGTTGAGTATGATATTATAAGCGTGAACAATTCATCAGATTAAAAACTCCCACATCTATAGTCTCCTGATTCCAGACAAGTTGTTGCTAAAATTTGCAGAAAAAAAACCCAAGTGATTCCATCAATCCTACTACAACAACTTTTCAGTGAATAAAATGAACCAAGATTCTACAGCATACCCCTAGCACACTCTATCTTCCAGTGACTACAAGGATGTGGAAAGCACTAGAAACTGAAAATCTAACCTTAACTATACACCTTAACAGAATATTCTACTTGTGGTTGTATCTTATGTACATAAATCTGAAGGATAACACTGTTTAGTCCTTCCTGCATAGCTTCAGGTAGTTTAGGTATATTGGGTTGCTCCCATCACAGTGCTCCTATTCCTCTGTGTTTACTGGTAACTTCTTTCTTTGTGCTTTGTTGACTTGTAAATATTGTTTCTCTCTTCTTCCTAAGTCCTTTGCATAGTTTATTTAGAGCAATGTCCATTTTGTATGGACACAAGTAGATAACCTTTTGTAATATTACTCTCAGTGATATTCCCCTCCTGGTCATCTGTTCTCTCACCAAACCTCAGCTGCCTTTATGTCCTAGCGTCCCCAAAATCAGGGTCCCAATGAGGGACTGGATCAAACCAGGGCAAGCGGTAAGCTATGTTGCACCCTGGCATCAAGATGGACCTGACCAAAGTGCCATAATGCTTAACTAAAAGTTAAGAGCTTGGTCATGGGCAAATTTTGTCATGATTCAAAAGTAATAACTACATTTGGACCCTCCTAGGCATAGGAATGATTAATCTGGCCTGAGTGATGTACTCTGAGTCTGTGGCAAGTAGTTCCCAGGAGAGCTTCCCTACAAGTCTCAATGTTATCTCTTACAGTGTCTATACAAAAATAGCTAGTATTGATATGTTGACAGTTACTGGACTAAGGAAAAGAGAAAAACACCTGAAGGGTTATTTTGCCCTTGGGCAGTCAGGAAGGGCTTTGGAATATCCTAGGTGGTGTTCCCTTTGAACTTAGTGAGCCCTCAGGAAGGGCTTTCTTATGTTGATTTGGCTACCTGACTGGGGGCAGTGTCAGCCTGGAGAGATAAGGAAGCAGAGAGAGAGAGAGAGAGAAAGCAGGGTGGCATGATGGAGAGACTTGCAAGGAGGACTGAGGGAGAAGAAAGTAGAACACAGGAGCAGGGGAGCGGAGAGAGAGCTCAGATGGGAGATGGAGCATGGAGAGATAAGGGAGTTGGAGAGAGAAGCAGAGGAGTCAGGAGTGAAGGAAGAGAGGATTGGAATAAACTGCAATGGAGACCTACCAACCTGGCTCTTGCGTCTTCCTTTGTCGGCCCTTGGCCAACTACCGGCACAATCCAGGCCATACACAGCGGCTCAAGAGCACCGAACACGGGCGGTGATACAGAGTGGTCCAGAGAGCCCGCAAACACACAACCTTCTGCGTGCATACTTTTTACATAAATCCTCTTTTATTATGATTTCAAACGAGATTATTGAAATATATTATTAGGGAAGAATTGCTTCTAGTTTTTTCTTATATATTGGTGGTTGATGGTGTCCTTAGAGCATGGATAGAATAGATATTTTGAAAACTACATTGAAGGTAAATGTTACATATTTCCTTTATATCATCTGTGATAGTTTCTTTTCCATGGTTTTTTATCACTTTCATTCATTCTATTCAAAACATTTTCTTCTAATTTGAAAACAAACTTTCAGTGTACTCATTCTCTTTCCTAATTTTATATGCTGATAAATACATGTATGAAGTTCCCCATTTTGTAATTACCTATTTCTTCTTTGTGAGTGATCTCTTCCATTTTCAGCAAATAAATCTTTAAATGAAAAATTTTATTTATATATATTTTTTCTTCTACATTCATTTTGCCAATTTAAAACTAGTATCTCCAAGAATCTCACTGATTATTACATAAAACATCCCTTCCTCATGAGTAGCAAAGTGATCCACTACATCTGAAATTGGAAAGGGAGATCATGAGACATTACGAGGGTGGCATTATCGAATGTGAATGGAAGCCCCCAAAATGTTGAAAAACATTAATGGAACTAAAAGAACCAATTAATGCTGATTGTCAGGGGTTTTTATCAGTTTGTAAACATCATGTAATATCTGAGAGTAGAAGAGAACTTACTGGAAATAAAACAAATCTCATATGCACATTTTTATATAACCTTGACATACAAATCAAGAGTCACTAACCCGACTGGTTTTAAATTTAAAAAATCTCATTTATATTGCTCAAAAATTTAATGAAGGAATCTTAATGTGTTGCATTTACAAGTTTAATTTAGGTATTTTTGATATTTTATTACCCAACAATATATAAACACAACCTTCCCCTTCTAATGTCCACTAGAATCATTGTGGGTTTTTTTTTTCTTTTTGGGTCTTACCCAGCAATGCTCAGGAGTTACTCCTGGCTCATGCACTCAGGAATTACTGCTGGCTATGCTCGGGGGATCATATGGTGTGCTGGGTGCTGGTAATTGAACCCAATATGACTGCCTGCAAGGCTAATGCCCTACCCACTGTGCTATTGCTCCAGCCGCTATAATGAATTTTTATTTCTGAAATTTTCTCTCATTCTTGCACACACTATCTCCTTTTCTTTTTCCTCAAAAGAATATTTTTTTCTGTTTTGTAAATTTTCTAATTGCGATAGCTTAATCTGTCACTGTCACTGTCAGTGTCCTCCCATTCATGGATTTGCTCGAGTGGGCCCAGTAACGTCTCCATTGGAGACTTTGTTGTTACTGTGTTTGACATATTGAATACATCATGGGTAGCTTGCCAGGCTCTGCTGTGTGGGCAAGATACTCTCAGTAGTTTGCTCCAAGAGGGGCGGAGGAATCGAACTCGGGTCGGCCATGTTGACTGAGTGCAAGGCAAACGTCCTACCACTGTGCTATCACTCCAGCCCACTAAATTACCTTAACATATCCTCCAATCCCATCCACGTTATAGGGAAATGCATTATTCCTTCTTTGTTACAACAGTATTGTGTCCCATCGGGTATATATACCACAACTTATTATTTTATTCGTCTCTGTTCAAATATTTCAGTGGCTTCCACATTGTGATTATTGTACAGGGTGTTCCACTGGACTTAGGTTGCACATACCTTTTAGGATAGACGTTTTTGTGTGTTTGAAGGGCAACTGCCAAGAAGTGAAATTGCTGGATCAAGTGGGAGTTCTGTTCCTAGTTACGTGGAGATTTTTAATGATGATTTCTATAGAGAAAAATCAGAAGTAAATTCCAGCAAAAGTGAATAAAGTTTCTTTTCCCTGCCACATCTCTGCCAACACTCATTGTTTCCAGTCTTTTTCCATGTGTGTTGTTTTCACTGCTTTGAGATGCTATCTTATTGTTGTTTTGGTTTGTATTTCTCTCATAATAGTTATAATGAAAAAGTTTTCTTTCTCTTCTTCAGGGAAGTGTCTATACATCTCTCCTTCCCACATTTTAATAGCTTATTGAATTTCTTATGATTGATATCTTAGTGCTTTAAAAATCTAGTATATTAACTCTTATCATATATATATAAAGTGTGAAAATGCTTTCTCTCTTGAGGTATGTTACTGTGAAGACTAAATTAAGTGCACTTTAAAGTATTTAGTTATCTAGTACACATATACATATACTAGTTGAAAATTTTTCTTTAGTACTGTGATCATTATAGTTCGGTGATCGTGATTTAATGATATAATTATTGCAATTAAAGATCTACAACTTAAGTCCTATTCAACATAGTTTCAAGGAAACATAAAAGATAAACCAAAGTTTCTTAATAATATTCAAATAATTATAACACTTATAGCAATAAATAACTTTTTATACAAGTGTTCTTTATGTGTAAGAAATGTTGTAAGTTCTTTTAAGAAACTATGACTTTCTTCTCTTTTTAAAAAATTTTTATTAATGAATCACCGTAAGGTACAGTTACAGACTTAAAAACTTTCATACTCACGTTTCAGTCATACAATGGCAAAGTAACCATCCATCCACCAATACCCATTTTCCACCATCATTGATCCCAACATCCCTCCCACCACCCCCACCCAGTTGCCTCTACCCAACCCACCTCTGTGGCAGGGCATTCCCTTTTGCTCTCTCTTCTTCGGTGTTGTGGTTTGCAATATAGGTATTGAGTGGCCTTCATGTTCAGTCTATAGTCTACTTTCAGCCCACATCTCCCATTCTGAGCAGGCCTTCCTAGCACACTTCGCTTGCTGGTTCCTTCTCTTTCATTCCACTGTTCTTCCTGCATTAACATAAGCCTCAGAGACCTGGGACCTAAGAAAACAGGATGAGAACGCTATTCGGGTCTCCCAAAGAGGAATTGAAAGAGCTATGCTTGGAATATCACGTTTCACTCAAATGAGAGAAAGAATCTGAAATTCCGTCCTCCGTCGACGATCAAGAATCAGGGATGCTGTCTCGTTTGCGAAGGTGTCAAAAATCAGATGGGCTGGTCACGTAATAAGATTTAAAGACGACCACTGGACTAGAGCTGTTACTGACCGGATTCCACTGGATGTCAAAAGACCGTGTGGCCACCCACCTACCAGATAGTCAGACTTCTTCATCAAGATCATGAACGATTGGTTTGAGGCTCTTCATGTTCCTAGAGCAAACAGACGCCATTGGGCTACACTAGCACATGACAGGGACAAATAAAGACGTTACTGGTACCTGCTTAAGCAAATCGACAATTAACGGGAAATCAAGTGATCAAGCGATATCACAACTTATTATTTTATTCATCTCTGTTCGAATATTTCAGTTGCTTCTACATTGTGATTATTGTACCGGGTGTTCCATTGGACTTAGGTTGCACATACATTTTAGGATAGATGTTTTTGTGGAGGAAGGGCAGATGCCAAGAAGTAGAATTGCTGGATCAAGTGGGAGTTCTGTTTCTAATTACTTGGAGTGTGTGTGTGTGTGTGTGTGTCTGTGTGTGTTTTATATTCTTGCTTTACTTTCTTTTTAATTTTTATTAAAAACACTCGGAAACACTATGGCATACTATTGTAGACTTATAAATTTTTGTGCTTAGATTTCAATTATACAATGATCAAATACCCATCCCTCTACCAGTGACCATTTTCCACCACCACGGGTCCTAGTATCCCTCCCACACACCAAACGCCTAATCCTCCTCTGTGGCAGGGCGTTCCCTTTTGTTCTTTCTCTCCTTTTAGGTGTTGTGGTTTGCAAAAGAGGGATTGAGTAGCAATCATGTTTGGTCTATAGTCCACTTTCAGCATGATTCTCCCATCCTGGGAGGATCCTCCCAACACACTTTATTTGGTGCTCCCTTCTCTATCTGAGCTGCCTTTTCCCCTAGCATGTGTGGCTGGCCTTCAAGTGATGGAGCAAAACTCCTGGTACTAATGTCGGCCACTCTTGGCTGTTAGTCTTCTATTTTATTACTTTATGTTCCCCAGATGAATGCAATCTTTCTGTGTCTATCCCTCTCTTTCTGATTCATTTCGCTTAACATGATACTTTCCATGTAGTACCACTTGTATGTAAATTTTATGACTTTATCTTTTCTAACAACTACATAGTACTCCATTGTGTAGATGTACCAAATTTTCTTAAACCGATCATCTGTTCTCAGGCACTCAGGTTTCTTCCAGTTTCTGGCTATTGTAAAGAGTGCTGCAATGAACAAACGAGTGCAGATGTCACTTCGACTATAGTTTTTTGCCTCTCTGGGATATATTCCCAGGAGTGGTATTGCTGGGTCCAAAAGGATCTCAATTTAAAATTTTTTGAGAATCATCCATACTGTTTTCCAAAAGGGCTGAACCAGTCAGCATTCCCACCAGCAGTGAAGGAGGGTCAATTTCTCGCCCCATCCACGCCAGCACCGGTTACTTTTGTTCTTTTGGATGTGGGCCAGTCTCTGTGGTGTGAAATGATATCTCATATTTGTTTTGATCTGCATCTCCCTGATGATTAATGATGTAGAGTATTTTCTCATGTGCCTCTTTGCCATTGGGATTTCTTCTTTGAGAAAGTTTCCGTTCATTTTGTCACCTCATTTTTTGATGGGGTTCTATTTTTTCTTCTTGTGGAATTCAACCAGTCCTTTGTATGTCCTTGATATCAGCCCATTGTCGAATGTGTATTTGGCAAATATCCTTTCCCATTCTGTAGACTGTCTTTGTATTTTGGTCACTGTTTCTTTGGAAGTGCAGAAGCTTCTTGGTTTAAGATAGTCCCGTTTATCTATCTCTCTTTTCACTTGCTTGGCCAGTGGCGTGGCATCTTTGAAGATACCATTAGCTTCAATGTCATGGAGGGTTTTGCCAACTTTGTCTTCAATGTACCTTATGGATTACGGTCTGATGGTGAGGTCTTTAATCCATTTCGATCTTACTTTTGTACATGGTGTTAGGCAGAGATCTAAGCTCAGTTTTTTGCATGTAGTCGTCCAGTTTTGCCAGCACCATTTGTTAAAAAGGCTTTCCTTACTCCACTTCGCATTTCTTGCCCCTTCATCAAAGATTAGATGATCATATGTTTGAGGGGAGATGTCAGTATATTCAACCCTGTTCCATATGTCTGCAGCTCTGCCTTTGTTCCAGTACTTTGCTGTTTTAATTATTACTGCTTTGTAGTAGAATTTGAGGTTCGGGAGGTTAATTCCTCCCATTTTCTTTTTCCCAAGAAATGCTTTAGCTATTCCAGGGGGATTATTGTTCCATATAAATTTCAGGAATGTTTGCTCCATTTCTTTGAAGAATGTCATGGGTATCCTAATAGGAATCGCATTGAATATGTACAGTGCTTTGGGAAGTATTGCCATTTTGACTATATTAATTCTCCCGATCCATGAACAGGGGATATTTTTCCATTTCCTCGCATCCTCTTTCATTTCCTGAAGTAGCGTTTTGTAGTTTTCTTTGTGCAGGTCCTTTACTTCCTTAGTTAAACTAATTCCTTGGTAGTTGATTTTCTGGAGTTCAGTTGTAAATGGGATTGTTTTCTTCATGTCATTTTGTTCTCTCTCACTATTTGCGTATAGGAAAGCCATGGACTTTTGGGTATTGATCTTATAGCCTGCAACTTTACTATACAAGTCTATCGTTCCTAGGAGATTCTTGGTAGGGGTTTTGGGGTTCTCTAAGTATAGTATAATATCATATGTGAATAGTGAGAGCTTGATATCTTCCTTCCTATTCGGATGCTCTAAATCTCTTTTTCTTGCTTAATCGCTATTGCTGTATTTCCAGTACTATGTTGAACAGTAGTGGAAACAGTGGGCATCTTTGTCTAGTTCCTGATCTTAGGGGGGAGGCTCTCAGTGTTTCCCCATTGAGGATGATGCTTGCTGTAGGCTTGTGGTAGATGGCTGTAACTATATTGTGGAAAGTCTCTCTATCCCCATTTTGGCACGGGTTTTCATCATAAACGGTTGCTGGATCTTGTCAAATGCTTTCTCTGCATTTATTGATATGATCATATGATTTTTATCTTTTCTTTTGTTGATATGATGGATTATGTTGATTGATTTCCGAATGTTAAACCATCCTTGCATCCCCGGGATGAATCCCACTTGGTCATGTTGTATGATCTTTTTGATGAGTTGCTGAATTCTATTTGCTAGTATTTTGTTGAGAATCTTCGCATCCGTGTTCATCAGGGATATCGGCCTCTAGTTTTCATTTTTTGTAGTGTCTTTGTTTCCGTTTGGCATTGGAGAGATATGGGCTTCATAGAAACTGTTTGGGAGAGTTTCTGTTTTTTCAATTTCTTGGAAAAGCTTGAGAAGGACTGGCAGTAGGCCCTCTTTAAATGTTTGGAAAAATTCGCTAGTGAGTCCATCTGGACCTGGGCTTTTGTTTTTGGGAAGACTTTTATTTACAGTTTCAATTTCCTTGATGTTAATAGGTCTATTCAGTATTCCATATCCTCTTGACTCAGCGTTGGGAGATTTTAGGAATCCGGGAATTTATCCATTTATTCTAGGTTCTCTTGTTTCGTTGTATATAGAGTTTCTAAGTAGTCTCTGATTATCCTTTGAATTTCTTTGGTTTCTGTTGTGATATCCCCATTCTTATTTCTGATTCGGTTTATTAGGGTTCTCTCTCTTTCTGTTTCTTTGTGAGTGTTGCTAGTGGTTTTTCTATCTTATTTATTTTCTCGAAAAACCAGCTCTTGGTTTCATTGATCTTTTGGATTGTTTCTTTGGTTTCCATGTCGTTGATTTCTGCTCTAAGTTTGATGATATCTTTCCTTCCGCCTGATTTGGGCTCCTTCTGTTGATCCTTTTCTAAGATCTTGAGCTGTGAAGTCAAGTTGTTTATGTGCATCCTTTCCTCCATCCTGAGATATGCTTACAGAGCTATAACTTTTCCCATTAATATGGCTTTAGCTATTTTGTATGAAAAATAGTTCTTTATTGCTATAAGTGCTATAATTATTTGCATACTAAACAAATTTGATTCATCTATTGCAGTTAGAAAATATTTTCTTCAGGAGCTGAAGCAATTGTATAGCAATAAAACACTTTCCTTGTATGTGACCCCCCACATTAACAAACAACTCAATTTAATTGAACATACAACAAGAATTTAATAAGAAGGGTTTAAATCTTGGAATGGAATGAACACAATTCTTTACTAACAGATAATATGTACACATAGAAATTTAAAGAACCTCTCTAATTTTATTGCGATTTATAAAAATAGCTAGGCTCTTTGAATGAATTTTAGTGTCAATAAATAAAAATTGATGTTATTTACAAATACTTACACAAAAGTAGACTAATTCTAAAATACAATTTAGAATAAGAGATACAGAAATAAATATATGAAAAATTAATGTATACTCCATTGCACTAAAAATATGTATCATTGACGAGACAATTATATTCCAGTTGTTTGGGGTTTATTGTTTTGCTATGCTTAAATGCCAGGAATGCATATAGGACCTCATACTGAAGTTTGTCCTGTTTTATATCTGGATAAAGCCATGGCTCTACTTGATTAAAAACAATTTTGAAGATTTAAATCTAAGCAAGATAGTATCCTAGTGACCATTGGGAGACATTATGCATCGAAGACACAATTCTCCTCTACTTGACTTGGAGATTCATTGCAATTCAAACCAAAAATTCAGTATGTGTGTTTTAGTGAGAAATGGAATATAAAATGTGTACGAATAAATAAAGTTCCTATAGTAGGTCCCAATCTGGATAGATAGAGGGAGAAAGTTAGAGTTGTGATGTAAAATTGAGTATGATACTATAATCATGAATACTTCAATTCAGTAGATTAAAAACTCCCACACCTGGGGCTGGAGCAATAGTACAGTGAGTAGGGCATTTGCCTTGCAAGTGGCCGATTTGGGTTCAATTCCCAGCATCCCATATGTCCCCTGAGTACCGCCAGAAGTAATTTTTGAGTGCAAATCCAGGAGTAACCCCTGTGCATTGCTGGGTGTGACACCTAACCCCCAAAAAACAACCTCCCACACCTATATTCTCATCTTATTCCAGACAAGAATAAGGGTGCTAAAATTTGCTGAAAAAAAAACTCAAATGAGTCAATTAATGTTAGTAGTACAATGGCTTTTCAGTGAATAAAATGAACAAATATTCTATAGCACACCATCAGCACACACTATCTTCCAAATAACAAGCAGAAACTACTAAAAAAATTCAAATTCTAACCATATAAATAATATTTTAATAGAATTTTCCTTGTATTTTATGTACATAAGTCAACTTTTATTATGTTTTCAAAAGAGACTATTTGAATGCATTATTTGAGAAGAAGTGCTTAGTTTCTTCTTGTACATTGATGTTTGATGGTGTTCTCAGATGATGCGGAAATGGATAGAATAGATATTTTGAAAACTAAGTATAGGTAAATGTTACATATTCCCCTTCGCTCATTTATGATGGCTTTTTTCCATGATTTTTATTTATTTTATCCAAAAATTTATTTTCTACTTTGAAAGCGAACTTTACGTACTCATTCTCTTTTCTAAACTTATATGCTGCTAAATACATGCAGGAAGCTTTCTATTCTAACATAGTAGCGTATTTGTGGAAGTAGCTTTTCCTCACTTGAGTGATCTGTTCCACTTCTTAGCAAAGGAGTCTTTTAAAGAATATTTTTATATATCGTTTTATTTATTCTTTCATTAATTTTCCCATTTAAAACTGGTATCTCTGAGAATCTCACTGATTATTCCTTAAAACACCCCTTCCTTATGAGTGCAAATAGGTGCACTACATCTGAAATGGTAAAGTAATGGAGATAATGAGGCTTTACAAGGGTGACATTACTATATGTGAATTAAAGCTAAAAGAAGTTGAAAAGCATTGATGTAAATTCAAACAACCAATGAGTGCTGATTGTCAGAGGGTTTTGATCAGTTTCTAAACATCAAGTAATATCTAAGAGGACAGCAGAACTTATTGAAAATAAGTCACCTATGCATATTTTTACATCACCCTCACATAAAAATTGTAAGTCACTAACCTGATTGGTTTTAAATTAGCAAAGCTTCATTTATGTTACTCTCAAACTTCTTAATCTTAATCTGTTGTATTTACAACAGATCACAAAGTTCAGTTTAGGTATTTTTGATACTTTATTACCCAACAGTATATAAACACAACGTTCCCATTCAATGTTTGTGATCATCATTTTTGATTTACTGAAATTTCCTGATAGGTTACATTGTGAATGCCCGAAAGAATTGAAATTCTCTCCCAACAAAGAATATATAAATGTCATCCACACAGATATGCTTTATTTCCCTTAAAAACCTTTCTTACGGCTGACTTAACGGCTTTATTTCTCAGGCTATAGATCATTGGATTGAATGTTGGTGGAACTACTGTATACATAACAGTGAGAAAAATGTCTGACACAGTTGGAGTCTCTGAATGGGATTTTAAGTACTCAAAGGAAGCTGTAGAAATAAATAATAAGACCACAGTGAGGTGGGGGAGGCAAGTGGAAAATGCCTTGGCTCTGCCCTCAGCAGATGGCATCCTCAGTACAGAATAAAATATGTGCATGTAGGAGAATCCTATGAAGATGATACAAAGAAATCCCACCAAAGCCAGGAAGAAAGTGACACCAACCTCATAGATATAGTCATTAGAACAGGAGAGTTTCAAGATCTGAGGAATATCACAGAAGAACTGGTGAACGATGCGAGGACCACATAATTTTATGGAGAAAGTAGCTGCTGTATGCATGACTCCAGCGATGGTCCCACTGACCCAGATGCCAACGACCCCATGGACACAAGTTCTTACATTCATAATGATTTCGTAGCGAAGCGGCTGGCAGATGGCAACGTAGCGGTCATAGGACATCAGTGTGAGCATGTACATCTCAGCACAAGCACAGAGGGTGAACACCAAGCACTGAAAAACACATTCCCAGAAAGAAATGTTCCCACTCTGCAGGAAAGTGTTGATAATGAATCTTGGAACAGTCACAGAAATATAGCAGAGATCCAGGAAGGAGAGATGCTTCAGGAAGAAATACATGGGGGACTGGAGACTGTCATCCAGGGAAGTTGTGGTGATGATGAGGATGTTGCCAGCTAAAGCCAACACGTATATAAGACCAAGAACAGAGAAGCATAGAATAATTCTAGTTCGGGCTTGGTAGAAAATCCTATGAGGAGAAACCCAGTTGTCGTGAAGTTAGCCATAGTGTTTGTTAACTTCTTAAAGATGTTGTAGCAGATCACAGGTCCTACAAGGATGCAGTACTCCCCAAATTCTGTAGTCTTGTAAAACAATGGTAAATTAAACAAAGCTGTGAATTAAAAAGTAACTATAAAACTTTTTTCATAAATATAAAAACATTAAGTATGTGATAGTGCCTAGCAAATAATCATGATGTAAAAGTCATGGTCACAGTCACGGTCCTCCCGTTGTTCATCGATTTGCTCGAGCGGGCCCAGTAATGTCTCCTTCATGTGACTTGTTGTTACTCTGTTTGGCATATCGAATAAGTCACGGGTAGTTTGCCAGGCTCTGCCATGCAGGCGAGATACTATCGATGTAAAAGTAATACTTGGATTAATCATAATCATCAATTAACTAAAATCCTATGAAGTAATCTGATGTATTTCTTAGTGTAAAATGATTATACGTCCAATTAAGATGTGTACATATATTTTTTGTCATTTAAAATAATTTTAATTTAATAAAAACCAAGAACTATGACTTCTGAAGTAATTTTTATTAAATATATTAAGTTCTTTTGTACACAATATACTCATAATCATTCGATTATTATTTTTATGAAAAAAATCTAAAATATATAATAACATGATCAAGATTGTACATACATTCTGAAAAATGACAGAGTACTTAATAGAAGAAAAAATGGTCTGTAAGATAAAATAAGTTCATTTGCCAATTGACTAGCACTTCCATGTGATTAGTGAATAATCCATGTTTAAGAAAATTTGTTCAGGTCACTGAATGTCTCACAGTGCTAGAATGATGAAGTACTCACGCATGAGTGAGGCTCTCAAATCAATTCCATGCACTGGCAAAAAATAGAGAAAAAAGAACACTAAATTCATTAAAAATTGCTAAAGTAGTAAAAACAGACAAATCCTAAACTGAAATTAATCTAAGACTTTAGAATGTTTTAATATGATGACTATAAGAGGGCAAGAATATTATACCTAGGATATCAAAATGCATAAATTGGGCAGACGCAGCCACTAAAATACTAGAAGAAAATAAGACCGTAACAAGCCATTAGTTCTGTGTAAGGAATATATGATTATGTTTGTGCTGATTAGTAGATTTTCACCTAAATCAGAGACACACACAAAAAATGATTCTGCTTTTAGTTTTTTAAATTAAACTAAAAAAATTCCAAGGATGGGGACTGGAGCAATAGCACAGCTGGTAGGGCATTTGCCTTGCACGCAACCAACCCGGGTTCGGTTCCCAGCATCCCCTATGGTCCCCCGAACACTGCCAGGAGTAATTCCTGGGTTCATGAGCCAGGAGTAGCCCCTGGGTGTGACCCAAAAAGAAAAAAAAATTCCAAGGATGAGACTGTATTGATTTCCAAATATTTATATTTGGAAAACATTCAAGTCTGAACTGGAAAAGAACAGAGTCTCCCATAACTCAAAAACACAGCACATATCCAATTTAATATTTCTGGAAATCAATTCACTCTCATTTTTTTAATTATCTGTATTAGTGTTGCAAGGAGTCATGAAATAAGAACTTTTAATTAAACCAAATCATTTTATATAGATACTGATATAAAAAGTCTTTGAAGATAATGCTTCTTGATATCATAATGCTTAAGCATTCTCTTGCTTTTCCAACTCACCAGGTCAATTTCTGTAGTGTTCAGCAACATCTTCCATATCTATATACTTGGGGGCATGTTGCATAATTTTCTAGATAAAAACCAACAAAAAGAACTTAATTTAGGCACATGGAAATAGTGCTTATTTACCCTAACATCTGCTAGGCACATGGGCGCGTGCCCAGGGGAAAAAAATTAAAATTTAAAATACGTATATAGACCTTGGGCTGGAGCGATAGCACAGCAGGGAGAGCGTTTGCCTTGCACGAGGCCAACCCAGGTTTGATTCCTCCATCCCTCTCAGAGAGCACAGTAGGCTACTGAGAGCATCCCGCCTGCATGGCAAAGCATGGCAAGTCCTTATGGCTTGGATGCATGCTATTATCTCCCTTAGGTGCCATCTATAGGTCATTCTCTTCTTGGGTGAAATTTCAAAATGCCTCTAGCTATCTGCTTTCAGTATGAATCTCAAATACTTAGTGTTTACTTAAATCAGTGTTTGCATAGTGGACAATGTTATTCTCTGGTCGGCAGGGGCTGAGAGGCAAATATTAAATTTAGAGGGCTCTTGTAGCTTTGGGAGAAAGTTCTGTTTAGTAATACTTAGATTTTGAGGGCTGATTTGCTTTCCAAAAAATGGTGCTGAGGGCCTGGAGCGACAGTACAATGAGTAGGGCGTTTGCCTTGCACATGGCTGATCAGGGTTCAATTCCCAGCATCCCATATGGTCATCTGAGCACCGCCAGGAATGGTTCCTGAGTGCAGAGCCAGGAGCAACCCCTGAGCATCGCTGGGTGAGACCCCCAAACCCCCAAAAAAGTGATGAGTTTTGAGGTTTTTTTGCTGACTTTTTATCTCACAAATGGTTGGCAAACTGAGTAGGTTTTACCTGTCTGGTAGGTGAGGCAGATGATTTTTAAATATAACCAATGTTTCACGATACACTATGAATTTTAACATTATTTTTGTTATTTATACGTTACTCTCCACTTTTAAATATTTTAACCATTCTCATATCCATTGTTGATCTTTTCTTAAATTTCTTTTCTGTCAGAATTCCTTCTACCTCCTCCCACTTCAGTCATATGCTTGAAGTGATTGGATATTAAAAGAAGCCTGATCTCATCAGACTGACCACGTTTACCAGAGTTACCTTTGTTCAAGGAAATGTGGTTATTTGTGGAAAAGAAAATGCGGTCGCCCACACATTATAATTTTTATATTTGTTTCATTCGAACAGTATGCTTGCACTGTCTAACATGGAAAGTATTTCACGAGGTTTGGAAATTAATTTTATAAGCATCCATGAAGTTAAACAATAGAGCAATAACAAATTCTCTCAATTGATCCACACATTCACACTGAATTACTTCTTGTTTGTCTATATAAAGAGAGAAACTAGGGATTAGGATTTTAACTCCACCTGGTCATTTCAAAATATGTTGCTTACAATGTTGTCTCCCAGACAGTCAGTTTTCATTGATGTTTCTAGCTTATTCATTTTCTTTCATTTTTCAAATCAAGGACAATGAGATTTTATCTAATCCAGTCAAAAGTATTTAGAAGCATTCCATTGTTCAACCCACTCTGTCTTTCTGGAACTTTGGAACTCACCAGTGTATGGTCAGGAGCCTCTTCCCTCAACATAAGGACAAGCATCAATGTGTGTAATTCACACTTAGTGATGGTTTGATCTCTCAAATGAACAGACCTCAGAAAAATATCTTCTGTGGAGAGAAAAATAATGAGTCCATTTTAATCCTTCGTGGCCCCTAGAGTTTATACCATGAAGTTGTCAGGAGAATAGTCTCTGAATATTTGGAAGTCTTAATAAATTCCCCTGGGCCCGAACTTGAAATTAGATGAGGTTTTCCTACAGAATAATTTGTTGCAGTTGATGTAATGACTGTAGTGAGTCATTTGAGTTTTAAATTGTTTGTACCATAGTAAAAATGTATTGAAAAAAGACTGTATTTAAAAAACGACTTCCAGCTGTTAGGAGAGATGAAGTCATGAAATTTGCCTATAAATGGGTAGATATGGAGAGTGTCATGCTAAGTAAAATGAGTCAGAAAGAGAGGGACAGACATAGAAGGACTGCACTCATTTGTGGAGTATAAAACAACATAACATGATGCTGACGCCTAAGGATAGTAGATACACGGGACAGGAAGATTGCTCCATAGCTGAAAGCCTGCGTCATGATCAAAGGGGAGAAGGCAGCTGGAATAGAGAAGGGATCATTAATAAAATAATGGCTTGAGGAACTCGCTGGGATGAGAGATGTGTGCTGAAAGTAGATAATGGACCAAACATGAAAATATCTCAGTATCTGCATTGCAAAACATAATGCCCAAAAGAATATAGAGAGAGTATGGGGAATATTGTCTGCCATGGAGGCAGGGGGATGGTGGGAAAGATGGGGTGTATACCAGGGATATTGGTGGTGGGGAATGTGCACTGGTGGAGGGATGGGTGATAATTGCGTGATTTTAACCCAAACAAGCATGAAAGCTTGTAACTATCTCACAGTGATTCAATAATATTGAAAAAAAAGACTGCAATTTACATTTTGATTTATGAAGATCTACAGTTAATTTAATAAGTTCAGTTGACTACTGTGGGAAATCTCTCATACTGAATGTGCTGATATGGGTGGTTAAAGAATCCTGCAGGAAACAGTGCTCCCATGGTTCCTATGAAGTAGAAAATAGAGGGAAATTGACACTGTTGGTGGAATTGGTGTTGAAATATTATATACCCAAAACTCAACATTGTAAGTCACAATTCTTTAAAATAAAATTTAAAAATAGTGTTAATTAAAAATGCATTTTCTTGATAAGGTCTATTTGTTTTGTATGCTGTGGCTCAGCTTCAATTCCCAGGACTCCAGATGTCCCCTGAACTTGCCAGGAGTTGAGTGTAGAGCCAGGAGTAAGCCCAAACCACTGCTAGTGTGGTCCCAAAACTCATTTTTTTAAATACATTTGCTTTTGTAAATGAATGGATGCTTTCTGTTGTGTGAAGTCCCAAAATCAAATTACATGCATGACCTCTAGGGCATTGCATTCCTTTTATCCTCATTTTGTGGTGTGCATATCATGGAGAACTATGGGGTTGTCTATTGCTTTGCCCAATGTTTTTCCTTGTTTCATATTGTCTATTTGATGTTCTACCACTAACTTCACTTAATGTGACAATCTCCTGTTCTATCCACATAGCAGGGGAGTGCATTATTTCATCTTACAACTAAATAGTACCTTATTGTGTGTGTGAATATGTGTGTGTGTGTGTGTTGTGTATACCACAACTTATGTCCATTCATCTGTGTTCGAGTATTACAGTGGCTTCCATATCCTGACTATTGTAGCAGATGCTACACTGCACTTAGGTTGCACACACCTTTTAGGATATATGTTTTTGTGTTTGAAGGGTAGATGACAAGAAGTGGAATTGCTGGACAAGGAGTTCATTCCTATTTTCTTGTCAAAAATTAATAATGACTTCTATAGAGAAAAATCAGAAGTAAATCCCGGCAACAATGAAAAAAGTTTCTTTTTCCTCCCAAATTTCTACCAATACTCATTGCTTCCAGTCTTTTTGGATATGTGCCATTTTCACTGCTGTGACATGCTATCTTAATGTTGTTTTGATTTGTATTTCCCCGATTATAGTGACGATGGAAACATTTTCATGTGTATTCTTCAGGGAAATATCTATACATCTCTCCATATTTTTACAGGTTATTAAATTCCTTATTGTTGATATTAATGTAATCTCAGTTCCTACATTTGTTTAGCAAAAGGGAACAATTCATTTTGGACTCTGCTGTAAAAAGTTATTTTATATATTTATGTATTTTATAACATAAGACATTAGTTATTTCAGTAGAAATTATGTCCTCTAAACATACATTCTCACTTTATTATTCTATTTTTTATTATTGGATAATCACAAATTTTTTTTTACATTTTATTTTTATTTATTTATTTATTTAAATTTTTATTAGTGAAACACCATGAGGTACAGTTGTAGACTTATAAACTTTTGTGCTTAGGTTACAGTTATACAATGATTGAGTACCCATCCCTCCACCAGTACCCATTCTCCATCATTTACATTTTTTAAAAAATTTTTAAAAAATGTAAAAATTTTTAAATTTTAAATTTTTAAAAATTTTTTTTTTTTTTGCTTTTTGGGTCACACCCGGCGATGCTCAGGGGTTACTCCTGGCTCATGCACTCAGGAATTGCCCCTGGCGGTGCTCAGGGGACCATATGGGGTGCTGGGAATTGAACCTGTGTCGGTCATGTTGGCTGCGTGCAAGGCAAACGCCCTACCCGCTGTGCTATTGCTCCAGCCCCAATTTTTAAAAATTTTTTAAAAATTTAAAAAATTTAAATTTTTAAATTCCTGATGCCCCATTCGCTCTCAACGGAACGACCATCTCCGAATGCAACAGCTATGTGTACCTAGGTTGAGAGGTCAACATGACAAATGACCTGGCACCCGAGCTACGCAGGAGGAAGAGAGCAGCTTGAAACGCCTTCAAGAACGTCGAAGAAATAGCTAAGAGGACGAAGAACCTCCGGCTCCGGGCACATCTCTTTGATTCCACTGTTCTTCCTGCATTAACATATGCCTCAGAGACCTGGGCCCTACGCAAACAGGATGAGAATGCTATTCAGGTCTCCCAAAGAAGAATAGAAAGAGCTATGCTTGGAATATCACGTTTCACTCAAATGAGAGAAAGAATCCGGAGTTCCAACATCCGTGGACGATCAAGAATCAGGGACGCTGTCCCATTTGCCAAGGTGTCGAAAATCAGATGGGCTGGTCACGTAATGAGAGTTAAAGATGACCGCTGGACTAGAGCTGTTACCGACTGGATTCCACGGGATGTCAAAAGACCACGTGGCCGCCCACCTACCAGATGGTCAGACTTCTTCGTCAATATCATGAGCGATTGGTTTGAGGCTCTTCATGTTCCCGGAGCGAACAGATGCCATTGGGCTACACTAGCACGCGACAGGGACAAATGGAGACATTACTGGCGCTCGCTCGAGCAAATCGACGACTAACGGGAAGTTAAGTGATTAAGTGATTTTAAAAAAATTTTTTATTGAAAAAAATTTTAATAGTGAGACATCATGAGGTACAGTTGCAGACTTACACATTTTTGTGCTTGGGATTCAATTATACAATGATCAAATACCATTTCTCCACCAGTGCCCATTTCCCACCACCTCGGATCCCAATATCCCTCCCACCGCCCATCCCCGCCATCCTACCCTGTCTCTGTGGCAGGGCATTCCCCTCTGTTCTCTCTCTCCTTTTGGGTGTTGTGGTTTGCAAAAGAAACATTGAGTGGCAATCATGTTTGGTCTATAGTCTACTTTCAGCATGCTTCTCCCATCCTGGGAGGGTCCTCCCAACACCTTTATTTGGTGTTCCCCTCTTTATCTGAGCTCCCTTTCCCCCTAGTATGTGTGGTTGGCCTCCAAGTCATGGAGTAAAATTCCTGGTACTAATCTCGGCCATTCTTGGCTGTTAGTTTCCTATTTTGTTACTATATGTTCCCCAGATGAATGCAATCTTTCTATGTCTATCCCTTTCTTTCTGAGTCATTTCGCTTAACATGATACTTTCCATGTAGTACAACTTGTATGTAAATTTTGTGACTTCGTCTTTTCTAACAGCTACATAGTACTCCATTGTGTAAATGTACCAAAGTTTCTTTAAACAGTCATCTGTTCTCGGGCACTCAGGTTTTTTCCAGATTCTGGCTATTGTAAAGAGCGCTGCAATGAACAAACAAGTGCAGATGTCACTTCGACTATACATTTTTGCCTCTCTGGGATATATTCCCAAGAGTGGTATTGCTGGATCAAATGGGAGCTCAATTTCTAATTTTCTGAGAATCGTCCATACTGTTTTCCAAAAGGGTTAAACCAGTCGGCATTTCCACCAAAAGTGAAGGAGTGTCCCTTTCTCACCACATCCGCACCAGCACCGGTTGCTTTTGTTCTTGTGGATATGGGCCAGTCTCTGTGGTGTGAAGTGATATCTCATTGTGGTTTTGATCTGCATCTCCCTGATGATTAATGATGTGGAACATTTTCTTATGTGCCTTTTAGCCATTCGGATTTCTTCTTTGTGAAAGTTTCTATTCATTTCATCTCCCCATTTTTTGATGGGGTTGAATGTTTTCTCTGTGTGGAGTTGAACCAGTACTTTGTATATCCTTGAAATTAACCCCTTATCAGATGTGTAGTTGGCGAATATCCTTTCCCATTCTGTAGACTGTCTTTGTATTTTGGTCACTGTTTCTTTGGAGGTGCAGAAGCTTCTTAGTTTAAGATAGTCCTATTTGTCTATTTCTGTTTTCACGTGCTTGGCCAGAGGTGTGACATCTTTGAAGACACCATTAGCTTCTATGTCATGAAGGGTTTTGCCAACTTATTCCTCAATGTACCTTATAGATTCTGGGCTGATTTTGAGGTCTTTAATACACTTAGATCTTACTTTTGTACATGGAATTAGGCAGATATCTGAGCCCATTTTTTTGCATGTAGCCGTCCAGTTTTGCCAGCATAAATTGTTAAAGAGGCTTTCCCTGATCCACTTCACTTTTCTTGCCCCCTTATAGAATATTAGATGCTCGTATGCTTGGGGGAAGATGTCAGTATATTCAACCCTGTTCCATTGTTCTACAGCTCTGCCTTTGTTCCAATTCCATGCTGTTTTAATTATTATTGCCTTGTAGTAGAGTTTGAAGTTAAGGAGGTTGATTCCTCCCATTTTCTTTTTCCCAAGAATTGCTTTAGCTATTCGTGGGGGCTTATTATTCCATATAAATTTCAGGAGTGTTTGCTCCACTTCTTTGAAGAATGTCTTGGGTATCCTTATAGGGATTGCCTTGAATTTATACAGTGCTTTGGGAAGTATTGCCATTTTGACAATGTTAATTCTCCTGATCCATGAACAGGGGATATCTTTCCATTTCCTCGTATCCACTTTTATTTCCTGAAGTAGCATTTTGTAGGATTCTTTGTACAGGTCCTTTACTTCCTTATTTAAGCTGATTCCTAGGTACTTGATTTTCTGGAGCAAAATTGTGAATGGGATTGTTTTCTTCATGTCACTTTCCTCTCTTTCACTATTTGCATATAGGAAAGCCATGGACTTTTGGTTATTGATTTTATAGCCTGCCACTTTACTATACAAGCCTATTTCTAGAAGTTTCTTGGTAGGGGTTTTAGGATATTCTAAGTATAGTATCATATCATCTGCGAATAGTGAGAGCTTGATTTCTTCCTTTCCTACCTGGATGCCCCTAATATCTTTTTCTTGCCTAATCGCTATTGCAAGTACTTCCAGTACTATATTCAACAGCAGTGGAGAGAGTGGACATCCTTGCCTCTTCCCTGATCTTAGAGGGAAGGCTCTCAGTTTTTCGCCATTGAGAATGAAGCTTGCTGTAGACTTGTGGTAGATAGCTTTAACTATATTGAGAAAGTCTCTTCTATCCGCATTTTGGCTAGGGTTTTCATCATAAATGGGTTCTGGATCTTGTCAAATGCTTTCTATGCATCTATTGATATGATCATATGATTTTTATCTTTTCTTTTGTTGATATGGTGGATTATGTTGACTGATTTCCGAGTGTTAAACCAGCCTTGCATCCCTGGGATGAATCCTACTTGGTCTTGGTGTATGATCTTTTTGATGAGTAGTTGAATTCTATTTGCTAGTATTTTGTTGAGAATCTTCGCATCCGTGTTCATCAGGGATATCGGCCTGTAGTTTTCTTTTCTCGTGGTAGCTTTGTTTCCTTTTGGTATTAGAGAGATATGGGCTTCATAGAAACTGTTTGGGAGAGTTTCTGTTTTTTCAATTTCCTGGAAAAGCTTGAGAAGGACTGGCAGCAGGTTCTCTTTAAATGTTTGGAAAAATTCGCTAGTGAATCTATCTGGGCCCGGGCTTTTGTTTTTGGGAAGACTTTTGATTGCAGTTTCAATTTAATTGATGTTAATAGGTCTATTCAGATACTCCAGATCTTCTTGATTCAGTTTTGGGAGATTTATAGGAGTCCCGGAATTTGTCCATTTCTTCTAGGTTCTCTTGTTTTGTGGCATACAGACATTCAAAGTAGTCTCTGATGATCTTTTGGATTTCTTTGGTTTCTGTTGTGATATCCCCCTTCTCATTTCTGATTCGGTTTATTAGGGTTCTCTCTCTCTGCTTCTTTGTGAGTGTTGCTAGTGGTTTATCTATCTTATTTATTTTCTCGAAGAACCAGCTCTTGGTTTCATTGATCTTTCTGATTGTTTCTTTGGTTTTCATGTCACTTATTTCTGCTCTAAGTTTTATGATCTCTTTCCTTCTGCCTGATTTAGGCTCTTTCTGTTGATCCTTTTATAAAGTCTTGAGCTTTGAGGTCAAGTTGTTTATGTACATCGTTTCTACAGACCTAAGATATGCTTGCATAGCTATAAATTTTCCCCTTAATACGGCTTTCGCTGCATCCCATAGGTTCTGGTAGCTCGTGTCTTCATTCTCATTTGTTTCCAAGTATCTTTTGATTTTGTCCTTGACTTCATTCTGACCCACTCGTTGTTCAGCATCGAGTTGTTTAACTTCCAGGTGTTTGATTTGGTTCTCCATGTCTGTGTGTGATTCACTTCTATCCTCAGTGCATCATGGTCTGAAAAGATGGCTGATACTATTTCTATCTTCCTGATTCTGTTGAGGTATGTTTTGTGGCCTAGCACATGGTCTATTTTGGAAAATATTCCATGCGCACTGGAAAAGAATGTGTATTCTTTCTTTTGGGGGTGTAAAGCCTAGTATAGTTCTATAAGCCCTTTCTCTTCTATTTCTTCTTTAAAAACCAATGATTCCTTGCTGGTTTTGTTCTTGTTGATCTGTCCAGAGGTGATAGGGCAATGTTGAAGTCTCCAATACTATTGTGTTGCTTGCAATGTCCTCCTTAAAATCTGTTAGCAGTTGTTTTAAATACTTAGCTGTTCCCTCATTAAGTGCGTATACATTTAAGAGTGTGATTTCTTCCTGTTGTATGTTTCCCTTGATGAAGAGAAAATAGCCTTCACTGTCCCTTCTCGAGTTCAAGCTCGAGCGGGCCCAGTAACGCCTCCATTGGAGACTTTGTTTTTACTGTGTCTGGCATATCGAATACTCTCGGTAGCTTGCCGGGCTCTCCGAGAGGGGCGGAGGAATCGAACTCAGGTCGGCCATGTTGGCTGCGTGCAAGGCAGACGCCCTACCCGCTGTGCTATCACTCCAGTCCCTTCTAGTCTTTTTCAAGGTGAAATTAATGTTGTCGGATACTAGTTTGGCCACCCCAGCTTTTTAGCAGGAGCTATTTGCTTGCAGGATTGTTTTCCATCCTTTGACTTTGAGTCTGTGTTTGCTCCGAGTGTTGAGATGAGTTTCTTGTAGGCAGCAGAATGTTGGGTTCTGTCTCTGTATCCATTTTGCCACTCTGCGTCTCTTAAATGATGAATTTAGACCATTAATATTGAGAGAGAGAGTATGGTTATGGGGTTTTGTGTCATGTTTCTGTGTGGGTGTGTTGTGGTTATAGGGTTTGTCTTGTCTTATAGTAGCCCCTTTAGGCCTTGTTTTAGGTTTGGTTTTGAGTCTATGAAGTTCCCGAGCTGCTGTTTATCTAGAAAATTGTGTAGATTTCCTTCTATTTTGAGTGAGAGTTTAGCTGTATAGAGTATTCTTGGTGAAGCATTCATTTCAGTGAGTTTTTTGACTATATCTCGCCACTGCCTTCAGGCTTATAGGGTTTCCTCTGATAGGTCTGCTGTGAATCTCAGGGGTGCTCCTTTGTATGTGATTTCCTTTTTTGCCCTTGCTGCTTGCAGTATTGTGTCTCTATCGGCAGCATCGGTCATTCTAACTATCATATGTCTTGGAGTGTTTCTGTTCAGGTCTCTTTTAGCTGTCACCCTTTGGGCTTCTTGAATCTGAATGGCTGTATTGTGGAGCTCTGGGAATTTCTCGGTGATGATTTGTTTAAGCATGGTTTTTTCATTGGGATTGTTTCCCTGAGCTTCTGCTATTCCAATGATTCTAATGTTGTTTCTTTTGGAATCGTCTCATAGGACTCTGATTCTCTGTAGAGCTATTTTGAGGTCCTTTGCCACTGTTTGTTGTTGCCTGTTGGCTTGGTGCAGCTGATCTTCCAGCTCACTGATTCTTTCCTCATCTGTGGTCATTCTATTTTTGAGGGCAGAGAGTGAGTTTTTGACTTCATCTATGGAATATGTGATGTGTGCCATTTCTGTGCGAAACTTTCCAGTATCGGCTCTCATTTCTTGCTGTATTTTGTCGATTGTGCAATCGATTGCTTCTTTCATATCCTCTTTCAATTTAGCGAATATCTGTCTGACTGTTTCATCAAGTTGATTGAACATCTTAATGACTTCATATCTAAATTCTTTGTCAGAGAGGTCTCTAAGGTGGCTAGCACCTATTGAGGCTACTGGACTTATTTCCTCGTGGTCTCCCTGTGGCAGGGATTTGCTTTTTTTTCTTCATGTTGTTGTGTAGGTGTAGGGATGAGATTTCTTGATTTGAGTAAACTACCCACTGCTGTGTAAGCGTTGGCCCTCCAAAAATTAGGCCACGCCCACTTTTTAAAAGCCACACACATTTCTAAAGTGGCTACACCCCAACGGATACCTGGTGTGTGTCCAGGGAGTAAAGACTGGGTGGGGAGAAGAGATCAGCTCAGCTTGGGCTGCGGAAAGGGAGAGGCAGAGAGGCTCAGATCAGCTTTGTCTCCTGGAGTCTAGGGGACGCCTCCAGGGCTTGCACGGTGCAATCCAAGTCCCGGGTCCGAGAAAAGGGGCGAAAAGTGACCTTGGGATTGGGGAAGAGAGACCGGCTCGGCTTGGGCAGGGGAAAGGGAGAGGCAGAGAGGCTCAGATCAGCTTTGTATCCCAATGTCTGGGGGACGCCTCCGGGTCTTGCACGGTGCAATTCCTCACTGTATTACTCTTATGCCTCTATTAAAAAGTTTAATGGGAATTACACAAACTTTTCTCAAAATAAAAGCATATTTTTTCTCCAACATACCTTATTTTTCACAAAAATATCACAGCTCTCACATTTTATTTCTGATTAAAATAAAGAACAATAACTGGCTTCATCTCACCCACTTCCAATCAATAACTTGCAAGCATCCCCGTTACTCATCCCAGATCTTCTTTCTGCAACTTGGGAGACTCACTGAAGCACAGTTAGCAGTTTCTCTCCACATACAGGCTAGTCGTCAGTCTCAGAGGTTGACCTTTAGATAAATTCTGATCTCAGCAAGTAGCTGCCTTTAGAAAAGCATCCTTTATGTATGGACAAAGTCCATGTCAACCCTTCTTGTCCACTAGAGATTAGGTCATGATGTCTCAATGGAAGAAGTATAGCTCCTGGATCTCTGGGCCTTTGAAACTCTATATAATTGCTTAGGGGTCAAATGTAGTAATTATATTGAGGTTTCTTACAGAGTATTTTTCTAGTGAATAGATTTAATGACAAAGCCAGTTATTTGCAGGTATAGTTTTCTTTATATTCATTCTAAGAAAATTATCAAAAACACTGTATGTTATATTTTGATTCAAGAAATTAAAACAAAACAAATAGCAGTACTCCTACATTAAAAAATTAAAACAAGAAGAGGTAAATAAATAGACTTGTTGATTGACTATTCATTTAATTCATAGTTTATTATAAATCCTAATAGAAGAATAACTTTAATCTGGAATGTAAATATTCATATTACAAACAATGCAGCCAATACATTTTTCATAATCTTATCTCACTTTATCACAATCTCATTTAAATCTGACTGGGGAAGCAAAAATTATCCAATTTTTAAAAATCCAGTTCAAACAATTGTTTGACTAAAATAAAACTAATACATATTTATAAAAATGCATTTATTTCTTCAAATAGGCCTGATTTGGAGGGATAGATTTTATGCACTCAAAAAGACAAATTATGTTTATGTACCAGATGTTAGTTATTATTTCAAAATTGAGAGCTTTTATTTTCTTTTTTTTTCTTATGGAGGAAACAATGTGAAGATTGTTCTATTTTGGCAGAGGACATTAAGACATTCTTTAGGAAATCACTAACATGTTGTTAAACGTTGAATGATGTGAGTTTTCATATACATATCTGAAAATATTATGTATATCACTTGATCATTTGACATCCCGTTACTCATCGATTTGCTCAAACGGTCGCCAGTAACATCTCCATTCGTCCCTGTCAAGTGCTAGGTGCTAGTATAGCCCAATGGTGTCTGCTTGTTCTAGGAATATGAAGAGCCTCAAACCGATCTTTCAGGGTCTTAACGAAGAAGTCTGACCATCTCGTAGGTGTGCAGCCATGCAATCTTTTGACATCACGTGGAATCCAGTCAGTAATGGCTCTAGTCCAGTGATCATCTCCAAATCTCATTACATGTCCAGCCCATCTGATTTTCGAGGCCTTGGCAAATGAGACAGCGTTTCTGAATCTTGACCATTGACAGAGGTCAGAACTCTAGATACTTTCTCTCATTTGAGTGAAACATGATACTCCAAGCATAGCTCTTTTGATTCCTCTTTGGGAGACCCGAAGAGCGTTCTCATCCTGTATCCGTAGGGCCCAGGTCCCTGAGGCATATGATAATGCAGGAAGAACAGTGGAATTGAAAAGATGTGCTCAGAGCTAGAGGTTCTTCGTCCTCTTAGCTATTTCTTTGATGCTCTTGAAGGCATTCCAAGTTGCTCTCTTCCTTCTGCACAACTTAGTTGACAGGTCATTTGTCATGTTGACTTCTCGACCTATGTACACATAAATGTTGCATTTGGAGATGGTCGTTCCGTTGAGAGAGAATGGAACATCAGGAACGAGACTGTTTCTCATAAACATTGTCTTCGTGAGATTCATCTGGAGTCCGACCTTTCCACACTCACAGTCAAAGTCGGCCAGCATTTGTGCCCCTTGGCTAATGTTTGTTGTTATTAGAGCAATGTCATCAGCGAAGCAGAGGTGGTATAGTTGCCGACCGTCTATCTTCACTCCCATTCTTTCCCCTTCTAGTAGTTGCATGATGTTCTCGAGGGTGGCACTGAAGAGTTTCGGTGAAATAGTATCACCCTGCCAAACTCCTCTTGACATGGATGATCATTTCTCTGTAGAATGGTGAGATCCTAGTAGTGAATCCGTAATACAGCTCATGAAGGTTCGTGATGTATTGATCCTTCTTGTACATTAGTACGTCGTGCTGGTTTTTCATTTGAATGGAATTTTGCATTCAGACAGGTAGCATATGAAGAGCTGAGCCAGTATATTGATGAGTACTGATGGCAGGTTCTTCAGGTGTTTCGGTCTGACCTTGTATGGGCCAGGTGCTGTTCACTTTTTTACTGACGGAATGGTGTGTCGAATTTCAGAAGGGAGAACATTGGAAACGACATATCCATCCTATGGAATTTGGTATGTGCGCAGGTGGAAGTGGCTATCGAAGAGATCTGAGTAGAAGTCATGGATAATCTTCTCCATTGCCCTTCTGGATGATGTGATAGATCCCTCAGGACATAGGAAGGCAGTCCTCTTATAGTTGGTGAAGGACAGGCGAGTGTTGTGAATGCTTTTCCTGGCTTCTGCAACATCTGCCAGCACTGCTGCTCTTCTCTCTTTGAGGTTTTCCTTGATCGCTTCTCTGCACCGCTTTGCAAGCTTGGATGTTTGCTTGCAGTTGCCTGAGCCATGCGCCAAGCCACATTGGCGAATGAGCTTGAGAGTTTTTGAAGACAGGCATCTTTTTGTGGCTATCTATCTCTCGGCATTTTTCGCATAATCGTGTATGTGCTGAACCATTCAATCTTATTCCTCATGTTGTCAATGACGGCATCTTCCCATGTTGCCTCACTAGTGCCAAAAGAGTTCCCAGTTTGTGGTCATTCTGGGAGTTTTCTTAAACTTTGCAGTCCTTTCTCCCTGCTCTGTGAAGTGCAATTTTGCACAAAGGAGACGGTGGTCCAATTCCATTTGGAATTTTGGAACCACAGTGACATTGGTCAGTTCAAACCGCTGTTTATATTTGATGTGGTCAATTTCACTGTGGAACCATCCACTTGGAAACTCCCATGTCCACCGTTTAGATTTGGCCTTTTGGAACTGTGAGTTACCATCGATGGTTGGTCGACATGATGAACTCAGACAGTCTCTCTCCTTGTTCGTTCCATTCTATGCCATAGGTCGCAATGTGGAGTTCTTCGGCTGATCTTCTTGGTCCTATCTTGGCATTAAAATCACTGACAATGGTCTTGTAGAAGGTGTGGTCTTCTTTATAAAACTTCTCCAGCTCCATGTAGAACTTCTCAATTTTTCCTCCATCAGAATTGGATGTTGGTGCGTAGACAACGAAGATAGAAACTGCCGGCAGTGAGCCACATCTATTCAAGTGCAATTGTCTGATTCATGTTGTTAGGCATTCGAATGAATCAATGCTCATGGCCAAGTTTGTGTTGACAAGGATACCGACACCACTGACCCCTCTTTTATCGCTTGGTCCGAGGAACTGTTCTTCTCCTGTGTCGAAAATGGTGTGATGTGATTGATGCCTTCTCATCTCAGTCAGACCAATGATGTCATACTTGATCTTTCACACTTGTACCATCATGCCCTCAATGGATGCATCTGATGCCAGCGTATGTGCATTGAAAGTACAGATAGTCATTTTGTCATTTTTGTCCTTCTTCGTTTTAACAGCCTAGTTCTGCCTTGAGATTTTGTCAACCTCTCCTTTCTCATCCTTCTTAACTCTGCCATATTGGTGGCTCTTTCTTGGTGAGGGGAATGAGACCCATTGTATTAATTGGTTTTGGCATATCGAATAGGCCACAGATAGCTTGCCAGGCTCTGCTGTGTGAGCGGGATATTGTCATAGCTTGCCAGTCTCTCTGATAGGGATAGAGGCTTTTAGGGTGGCCTCTAATCTTCCTTGCAGGTGTTCCCATGGTTCAAACCATATTTGAACCCTACAATTATGGAGTGCTAATCTTGTATTAAGCAGCCACGCAGTCTGGAAAGCATCCTGGAGCATGGAGGAGGCTGGGTAGTGGAGGTAGTGAAGGTCTGCCAATGAGGTAATTACCTGGTACCGGTAGGGTGGGTTCTGTGTGTAATCCCTGGGTCACTGGAGGTTGATGGAAGCAGACAGGGCAGGGTAGGGTGGGGCTTCTGGTTTTAATCCCTTGGTCACCAGATATTGGTGGGAGCAGGCAGAGAATCTCTGTTCCCTGATCCGTTGAGCCTGGAGTCCAAGGTCACCAAGTTCCACTTACCTGATTCTGTGGGGCTTCATTCATGCGAGAGTCTCGGTCCGGGCATCCAGAAAGCGTCCTGGAGCATGGCAGCATCTGGGTAGTGTAGGTATGTATATGTATATGTATATGTATATGTATATGTATACGTATATGTATATGTATATGTATAATATATATTTACTCTATAATTTGTTGCACATCATCAAATGTGGTGTGGTATTTATGGAGAATTGGTAGGGAGTTTATGGCTGCGTGGTCCAGGAATATGTTCACTCATACATGAGGCTTGGCCTGAGTGTCTGGGGAGTGACCTTGAGCTTAGCGACTCGGTTCTGGAGGTTTTTGGCTGCAGGGGCTGGGTCCCTTGGGACAGGGAGGGCTGAGGGCTTTTCAGTCACAAACGTTGCCACAAAATAAAACACGAATGTTTTTAAAATAAACATTTTCTTTCAAACTATCTTCAAACCAGTTGTCAAAATGTGCGAGCATTATATTTTTTCTAAAGAACTTACAAAAGACACATCTAAATCTGCCATTCCATACCTGCCTCTTTGTTCTTAAACTTGAGTGGTAATTCTTTCCTATTAAACACGCTTAAAAGACTATAGCTTTCTCAGTGAACAAGAGCAAGAAAATGTTTTCTCTGAGACCATCAGAGGTAGCATGTCAGATGCAGATTTGAACTCATGAACACATAAAGCAGGAATTACCAAAACATAGAGAGAGCAAAGAAGGTTGACATTATCCAAAATTATTTAAGTGACTATAGAAAAATCTCAGAGGCTCAACTTGTGTGATGAATTGGTATTGTTAGAGGAACCATCTCTGCTTCTTCACATATTAGATAAGGAGAAGTAAAGTAGCTCAAAATAAAAAAAAAGTCTGAATAGGTTGGTAGAAGTCTAAATTTCTTTAGTGAATCCTAAATTTGAAATCCTAAAAAACATATTCAATAGCTAACAGGTAACAAAGAATGATATCCTACAAAGAAATAAAACAAAAGCTTTCTTTGGGTTGGATGTTAGATGAAATTACATCTAACATCTAACATTTAGTAAGTTTGAAAAGTTATAAATTTATAGTGATATATTATTTAGAAATATGAGAATCACAAAATTCAGTTTAACTCTGCTTTGTGTAGAGCATAAAGGGGACATATTGTCATAAATACCTCATATACTATTTCCATTAACAATTAAGACAATAAAGTAAAAATTTTGTAGGGTATTACTTAATCTGAAATATCGATTATTTTTATATATATGTGAGCCTGTAGGATATTGAGGAACAAATTCTTTGCACCTAATATTTACTGTTCTTTTTGAAAGAGTATTAAATTTTTCATTTCTTTGTTTAAATGATGAAATTCCACTGAGCAAAAATCCAATAATATATTACATTAATGTATATGGCTCTTGAAGTGATTTTTTTAGCTTTTACTATTTTTTAAGTTAGTATTTATTTAAGTTTATTTTTATTAGTTTCAATAACATGTTTATAATATTATTATCATATTTAATTCAGATATACAAATTTTGGCACCACTACCAAAGTATCAATGACTTTCAGTCATTGTCTTTTTATAAAATTTTTTTAAAAAAATTGCTATTGTTAGGCCATGTATGTACAATAATGTGGACATGTATGATTTTGATGCTTATAAGTTATCTCACCTCTTCACCCCATCGTGTCCAAGATCCTCCACTAATAGAATAAGTTGCTCACTTCCAGTCCACCTCATCATTCTTCCTACACTCACCCCATAACCTGGTACTCTCCGATCTTTAATCCAGTGCACCAGGTTTGTTAGCAACTGATATTCTTATACCCTTTCTTGTTTTATCTATATCCTAGAGAGGAATGAGATCATTCAGTGCTTGACCATCTTCCTCAGCCTTATTTCCCTCAATCTGTGCAGAAGGAGAAAGTTAGAATTCTGATAAAAAATTGAGTCTGATATTATAAGTATGAACTCTTCAATTCAGCAGATTAGAAACTCCTACACCTATGTTCTCATCTGATTACAGACAAGGTGTTGTTAAAATTTGCTGAAAAGAAAGCATATAATTCAATTTATGATACTAGTACAATGACTTACAGGATGCAAACTATAAGCAGAAACTACTTTAAAAATGTCTGCGGAATATAAAGTAACAAAATAGGAGACTAACATCCAAGAACAGTCGAGATAAGTATCAGGAGGTTCACTCCATAGCCTGAAGGCCAGCAGCAAATGTTAGGGGGAAAGGGAGCTCAGATAGAGAAGGGAGTACCAAGTAAAGGGTGTTTGGAGGATCCTCCCAGGATGGGAGATGCATGCTGTAAGTAAACTATAGACTGAACATAATTGCCACTCAATGCCTCTTTTGCAAACCACAGCACCCAAAAGGAAAGAACAAAAGGGAATGCCCTGCCACCGAGGAGGGTGGGATGGGGGATGGGGGGGTCAGAGGGATACTGGGATTTGTGGTGGTGAAGAATGGTCACTGGTAGGGAGATGGGTACTCAATCATTGTATAACTGAAACCCAAGCACAAAAACTTGTAAGTTCACAGCTGTACCTCATGGTGTTTCACTAATAAACATTTTTTAAAAGTCAAAATAAAATTATAATTAAATAATTATAATTATATAATTATAACTATAATTAATACTTTAATATAATATCTACTTGTGATTGTATTTCATATACATAATTCAACTTTACAATAATGTATGTGAGTTGAAGCCCAAAGAAGTTGAAAAGCATTAATGGAACTCCAAATAACCAATGAGTGTTCTTTGTCAGGGGAGTTGGATCAGCTTATAAATATCATGTAATATCTAAGAGTACAGAAGAACCTTTTTTTTAAATAAACAAGGCTCAAATGCACATCTTTACATCACATTGACATACAAATCTTAAGTCAAAAATTTGAATGGTTTTAAGTAAACAATTTCATTTATTTGACCCTCAAACTTCAATGAGTGAATCTTAATCTCTGATATTTACAAAAGTTTAAGTATTTTGTCATTTTATTACTCCAAAGATATATGAACAAAACATTCCCATTCAAATGGTCCCTATAATTCATTTTTGATTTACTGAAATTTCCTGGTAGTTTATATCATTATTGACCAAGAGAATTTGAAATTCTCTGCCAACAAAGAATAAAGACATGTTATCAATCCAGGTATGCTTTATTTCTCAAAAAAATCTTTCTTACTGCTAATTTTACAGCTTTATTTCTCAGACTATAGATCACTGGATTAAACGTTGGTGGAATTACTGTATACATAATAGTGAACAGAATGTCTGACACAGTTGGAGAGTCTGAATGAGATTTTAAGTACTCAAAGACACCTGTAGAAAGAAATAATATGACAACAGCGAGGTGGGGGAGACAAGTGGAAAAGGCCTTGGCTCTGCCCTCAGCAGATGGCATTCTCAGCACCGAAGAGAATATGTGCACGTAGGAGAACCCAATAAAGATGACACAAAGAAAAGACAGCATAGCCACGAAGGCAGTGACACCGATCTCACCCAGGTACTCATTAGAACAGGAGAGTTTCATAATCTGGGGAACATCACAGAAGAACTGGTGAATGATGCGGGGTCCACAGAAGTGGATGGAGAAAGTAGCTGCCGTATGCATGGCTCCACAGATGGTCCCACTGACCCAGACTGCGACCACTCCATGGACACAGGTTCTGATGTCCATGATGATTTCATAGCGCAGAGGCAGGCAGATGGCCACGTAGCGATCATAGGACATCAACGTGAGCATGGCCACCTCAGCACCCGCACAGAGAGTGAAGAAAAAGCACTGAAGAACGCATTCCCAGAAGGAAATGTTTCCTCTATGCAAGAAAGAGTTAGTAATGAATCTCGGGACAGTCACGGAAATGTAGCAGAGATCCAACAAGGAGAGATGCTTCAGGAAGAAATACATGGGGGACTGGAGACTGTCATCCAGGGAAGTTGTGGTGATGATGAGCATGTTGCCTGTTAAAGCCAACAAGTACAGAACGAAGAACAGACAGGCATAGAAGAATTCTAGCTCGGGCTCGGTAGAAAATCCTATGAGGAGAAACCCACTTGTCGTGAAATTAGCCATAGTCCATTAACTTCTTATGGATGTTGGTTGCAAATCACAGATCCTGAATGTGTACAGTATTCCCCAAATTCTCTAGAGTTATAAAACAATTGTAAAGTAAAATAACAGTTCATTAAAAACCAACTATCAATATTTTTCTTCATAAATATAGCATGTATTTATGCCTTAGTGCTTAACAATAATGATGATGTAAATGTAACCCTTGTATTAACCAAAATCATCAATTAACCCAAATCTTATATATTTCTTAGTTGAAAATGGTTAAAGAAAAATTTTGAAATCTATTTTCAGGAGTATAATTATCTTTACAATTAATCATTGCTTACATGTATTTTGTGTCATTTATAATCCTTTTTAATTTAATAAAAACAAGAGAACTATGAAATTCTTAAATTTTTGTTAGATTTACTAAGGACTTTTGTACAAAATATGATCGTTAAATACTATTTTATCAGGAAATTAAACTAACTTATATAACATGGTCAAGTTTGCATATATTCTGAAAAAGATCAGACATAACTCATGTTTAAGAAAATTTGTTTAGGGCCCTGGGTGAGTGGTTGAGCACTGGACATACTCACCCAGGACTGATGACCTGAGTTCAATTCTATGCACAACATAAAGAAAAGAGTTAAAAAAGGGAACCAAATTCATTTAAATTATTACAGTAGAAATACGGATAAATCTTAATCTTAACCTAAGGTTTTAGGATGACTGAAAATGATGGTTATAAGTAGCCAAGAATATTATACCTAGGACATCAAAATGCATAAATTGATCAGACAGAAACAAACACTAAAATGCTAGAAGAAAATAAGACCATAACAAGCAATTAGTTCTGTGTAGGCAATATATGGGCTGGGCACAGCGGGTAGGGCATTTGCCATGCATGTGCCCGTCCCGGGTTCAATTCCTTAGTCCCTCTCGGAGGTCCCGGCAAGCTATCAAGAGTATCCCACCTGCACAGCAGAGCCTGGCAAACTCCCCAACACGTATAAATATGCCAAAAACAGTAACAACAAGCCTCACAATGGAAACGTTACTGCTACCCACTCAAGAAAATCGATGAACAATGGAAGGAGAGTGCTACAGTGTTATGGGCAATATATCATTATGTTTATGCTGGTTAATAATAGACTTTCACTACCACTAGGAGGCAGGGGGGAAAAAGCTGATCCTGATTTAGCTTTTCAGCACTAGAAAAATTCCAAGGATGAGACTGTACTGATTTAAGAAAAAGCTAATAACATTTCCTTGCATCTGTAATATTGTAAATAAACATATTGGGTAATGACAGCATCTCCCAGAAATTAAACACACAGCAAGAAGCATAACAAATTTACAATTTCTGGAAATCAATTCACCCTCATTTTCTAATTGTGTGTGTGTGTGTGTGTGTGCGTGTGTGTTCCACAGGAGTCATAGGTAAGAGTTCAATTAAACTAAAGCATTTCATATAGATACTCGTACAAAAAGCCTTTGAAGATGATGCATCTTGACATCATAATTATACACTGTTAACTTAGGCATTCTTTTCTTGTTTTTCAAACTCACCAGGTCAATTTTTGTAGCCTCCAGAAATTTCTCTCATCTCTATGTACTTGCAAGCACGTTGCATAATTTTCTAGATGAAAGACAACAGAAAGATTTTAATTTATATACATGAAAGTGTTGCTCAGTTATCCTAAAATTTTAAGCTTGATCAGTAATTCATATGAAGATGAATGAGAAAATATTCTAAAAAGAAACTCATTGTTTTTAGATAGAGCCAATTTGGAATGGTGACATCGATTCATTCCAAAATCACAACACAACTATGCATCTTCTATTAGTGCATGCCTCTGTATTGCTGAACTTACAGAAAACACTTACATTAAGTAAACTTTTTAATTCATGTTTTCTAATACTGATGACTACAGAAAGTAAATAGGGTCTTAGAGAAAATTAAAACTGATGAATGAAGATATATATTTGCACTATTTGAGCTCTAGAGAAAGCAAAATGCATTTAAATCTCCAAAGTTTAGTTGATTAAATTTTATTAATTGGATGCATTGACAAAATTTATTAAATTTTATAGATCACAATTAAAGTTTTTACATTTAAATCTTAAAAATATGTGAACCGGGACTAGCACAACACAGTGATGATTTGGATGCATGCTATTACCACCTTAGCCGCCATCCATTGATCATTCTCTTTTTGGGTGAAATTTCAAAATGCTTCCAGCTATCTACTTTCATCCTGAATCCCAAATACTTAGTGTTTACATAAATCAATATTTTGTGAAGTGCTCAACACCATCCTCTGGAGGTCAGGGGCTGAAAAGGGGTATGACATCTAGAGAGCCCTGATAGCTTGGTTGCCACTGGAGCAAGTTCTGTGTAAGCACTTTTAAATTTCCAAGAGGGATTTTGCTCTCTGAAAAGGGAAGCTGAGATTTTGGTGGTTTGTTTTGTTTTCTTTTGTTTTGCTTTGCTTTGCTTTTTCTGAGAAAAAAATAGCAAACCCAACAGGTTTAGATAGATGATAATGCTAATGATTTAGATAGATGCTAATGATTTTTAAATATAACCACTATTTCATGATAGACTTACAAATTTGATAGTCATTTTTTATATTTTATATACCCTTTGAATGAGACCAGTTGTAGTTACCAGTTGAGGTTTCTCGGGAGTTCAAGATGCCGCTCTGCTTAACGTTCATTGATTTAAAGAAGGCCTTTGATTCTGTTGAGACGGAAGCGGTCATTGAAGCCCTAGCCAATCAGGGCATACAAGCCCAATACATCAGGATCCTCCGTGAGCTGTATTGCGGATTCACTACCAGGATCTCACCATTCTACAAAGAAGTGATCGTTGATGTCAAGAGAGGGGTGCGGCAGGGTGATACCATTTCACCAAAACTCTTCAGTGCCACCCTCGAGAACATCATGCGACGACTGGAATGGGAAGGAATGGGAGTGAAGATAGATGGTCGGCAACTACACCACCTCCGCTTTGCTGATGACATTGTTTTAATAACACCAAACATCAGCCAAGCGGCACAAATGCTGGCCGACTTTGACCGTGAGTGTGGAAAGGTAGGACTACAGCTGAATCTTACGAAGACAATGTTTATGAGAAATAGCCTTGTTCCTGACTCCCCATTCGCTCTCAATGGAACGACCATCTCCGAATGCAACAGCTATGTGTACCTAGGTCGAGAGGTCAACATGACAAATGACCTGGCACCCGAGCTGCGCAGGAGGAAGAGAGCGGCTTGGAACGCCTTCAAGAACGTCGAAGAAATAGCTAAGAGGACGAAGAACCTCCGGCTCCGGGCACATCTCTTTGATTCCACTGTTCTTCCTGCATTAACATATGCCTCAGAGACCTGGGCCCTACGCAAACAAGATGAGAACGCCATTCAGGTCTCCCAAAGAAGAATAGAAAGAGCTATGCTTGGAATATCACGTTTCACTCAAATGAGAGAACGAATCCGGAGTTCTGACATCCGTCGACGATCAAGGATCAGGGACGCTGTCTCATTTGCCAAGGTGTCGAAAATCAGATGGGCTGGTCACGTAATGAGATTTAAAGACGACCGTTGGACTAGAGCTGTTACTGATTGGATTCCACGGGATGTCAAGAGACCGCGTGGCCGCCCACCTACCAGATGGTCAGACTTCTTTGTCAAGGTCATGAACGATCGGTTTGAGGCCCTCCATGTTCCTGGAGCGAAGAGATGCCATTGGGCTACACTAGCACGCGACAGGGACAAATGGAGACGTTACTGGCGCCCGCTCGAGCAAATCGACGACTAACGGGAAGTTAAGTGATTAAGTGATATACCCTTTACTCTTTATTTTTTAAATGTTGACCATTCACATGTCTAAAGTGGGATATTTCTTCAATTTCCATTCTGTCAGAATTCTTCCCGTCTCCTCCCTAGGTAGAAGTCAGAAGCCTGAAGTAACCGGATATTAAAAGAAGCCTGACCTCTCACCATCCTCTGACAAAGTGTACCTAGAGTTACTTTGGGACAAGGAGATATGGTTATTTGTGGAGAAGAAAATATGGTCACCCCATGCATTATCAGCGTTTATGTTTCCTTAATTTGACCTATATACCTGCAATATCTAATATGGAAATATTTCACAAAGTTTGGCAATTAATTTTACAAGCATCCATGAGCACAAAGAATAGAATAACAAATTCTGTCATTAAATACACACATTCACACTAAACTATTTTGTGTTGATGTATAAAAAGAGAGAAATTCTAGGGATATAAGAATTCAATTCCACTGAGCATTCCAAAATAGTTTGTTTACAATGTTCTCTTCCATATACCTAGTTGTCATAGATGTTTCTTAAAGTTCATTTTCTTTCATTTTCAAGTCAATGACAAAGATATTTTATCTTATCCAGTCAAAAGTTCTACCTTCGAGGCATTCCACTGCTCAACCCACTCTGTCTTTCTGGAACCTCAGACTCACCAGAGGACGGTCAGGAGCCTCTTTCCTCAACATAAGGACAAGCATCAGTGTGTGTAATTAGCACTTAGTGAAGCTTTGATCTCTGTAACCAACCAAACTCTGAAAAATATCTTCTACATAGAGAAAACAATGAATTTATTTCAGTCCTCCTTGGACCCTAGAGGTTACACCGTGGAGTTGTCAGGAGCAGAGCTCCTAGCCTCTGGACATTTGGAACTCTTAATAAATTCTCTTGGGCCAAAACTTGAAATTGTATGGAATCTTCCTACAAAATATTCTGCTGGATTTGATTTAATGACCATAATATTTTATGTGAGTTTTCATAATGATTTGCACCATCTATACCTTCTAAAGTAGATAACGGAGAAGTAGAGAGGGAGCCAGCTAGTGTAGATAAGTGAGGAGTAGTAAGGTTCACCAACTCGATGGTTCACCGCCTCATCCTGGCAAGAGGGCAGCAAAGGTTTCAAGCAGACCAACAGGTGCTGCCCAGAGATACAGGCAGGTGCATGGCTATACTCCTTGAATCGACTGTGTCAATCTGGCCAGTGCTTTCTATACGCGAGCAGCACGTCCATACACAGGGTGTGTGGCGTGTTTGTCAGTGTACAGATCGTTACAACATGCCACCTGCACAGCAGAGCCTGCAAAGATACCAGTGATGTATTCGACATGCCAAAAACAGTAACAAAAATAGGCCTTATTCCACCTGCTCTGGAAGAGCCCCCAATATGGCAACGTCGAGAAGGACGAACAAGGACAGGCTGCTAAAAATCTCAGGGTTAAACTAGGTTGCCAAAATAAAAAAGGACTAAAATGACTACCTGCATTTTTTTTTCCCTTTATTGTATTTTATTTTTTTTTAAAGTTGTAGATTTACAATTTTTTGTGCTTTGGTTTCAATTATACAATGATCAGATACCCATCCCTCCACCAGTGCCCATTTTCCACCACCATGGATAATATCCCTCCCACCCCCATCCCCCCATCCCCCCTGTCTCTGTGGCAGGGCAATCCCCTGTGTTCTCTCTCTCCTTTTGGGTGTTGTGGTCTGCAAAACAGGCATTGAGTGGCAAACATGTTCAGTCCATAGTCTACTTTCGACATGCATCTCCCCTCCTGGGAGGGTCCTCCAAACATCCTTTATTTGGTGCTCCCTTCTCTATCTGAACTGCCCTTTCCTCTAGGATACCCGGCTGGCCTCTAAGTTATGGAGTAATCCTCCTGGTGCTGATCTCAGCTATTCTTGGGTATTAATCTCTTACTTTGTTACTTTATATCCCCCAGATGAATGCAATCTTTCTATGTCTATCCCTCTCTTTCTGACTCATTTCGCTTAGCATGATACTTTCCATATTGTACCACTTGTATGTAAATTTCATGACTTCATCTTTTCTAAGAGCTACATAGTACTCCATTGTGTAGATGTACCAAAGTTTCTTTAACCAGTCATCTGTTCTTGGGCACTCAGGTTTCTTCCAGTTTCTGGCTATTGTAAAGAGTGCTGCAATGAACAAACAAGTGCAGATGTCACTTTGACTATACATTTTTGCCTCTCTGGAATATATTCCCAGGAGTGGTATTGCTGGGTCAAATGGGAGCTCAATTTCTAATTTTTTGAGAATCGTCCATACTGTTTTCCAGAAGGGCTGAACCAGTGAACATTCCCACCAACAGTGAAGGAGTGTCCCTTTCTCGCCACATCCACGCCAGCATCGGTTGCTTTTGTTCTTTTGAATGTGGGACAGACTCTGAGGTGTGAGATGGTATCTCATTGTGGTTTTGATCTGCATCTCCCTGATGATTAATGATGTAGAGCATTTTCTCAAGTGCTTTTTTGCCATTCGGATTTCTTCTTTGAGAAAGTTTCTGTTCATTTCATTGCCCCATTTTTGGATGGGGTTGGATGTTTTCTTCTTGTGGAGTTTAACCAGTATTTTGTATATCCTGGATATCAACCCCTTGTCAGATGTGTATTTGGCGAATATCCTTTCCCATTCTGTAGACTGTCTTTGTATTTTGGTCACTGTTTCTTTGGAGGTGCAGAAGCTTCTTAGTTTAAGATAGTCCCATTTATCTATCTCTGTTTTCACTTGCTCGGCCAGTGGCGTGGCATCTTTGAAGATAACATTAGCTTCAATGTCATGGAGGGTTTTGCCAACTTTATCTTCAATGTACCTTATGGTTTCTGGTCTGATGTTGAGGTCTTTAATCCATTTTGATCTTACTTTTGTACATGGTGTTAGGCAGAGTTCTGAGCCTATTTTTTTGCATGTAGCCGTCCAGTGATGCCAACACAATTTATTAAGGAGGCTTTCCTTACTCCACTTCACATTACTTGCACCTTTATCAAAGATTAGATGAGCATATGATTGAGGAGAGATGTCAGTGTATTCAACCCTGTTCCATTGGTCTGCAGTTCTGCCTTTGTTCCAGTACCATGCTGTTTTAATTATTACTGCTATGTAGTACAGTTTGAAATTCGGGAGGTTGATTCCTCCCATTTTCTTTTTCCCAAGAATTGCTTTAGCTATTCGTGGGGGCTTATTGTTCCATATAAATTTCAGGAGTGTTTGCTCCATTTCTTTGAAGAATGTCATGGTTATCCTTATAGGGATTGCATTGAATTTATACAATGCTTTTGGTAGTATTGCCATTTTGACAATGTTAAGTCTTCCGACCCATGAGCAGGGGATATCTTTCCATTTCCTCATGTCCTCTTTTATTTCCTGAAGTAGCGTTTTGTAGTTTTCTTTGTACAGGTCCTTTACTTCCTTAGTTAAGCTGATTCCTAGGTACTTGATTTTCTGGGGCACAATTGTGAACGGGATTGTTTTTTTCATGTTGCTTTCTTCTCTCTCACTATTTGCGTATAGGAAAGCCATGGACTTTTGGGTATTGATTTTATAACCTGCAACTTTACTATACGAGTCTATTGTTTCTAGGAGTTTTTTGGTGGAAGTTATTGGGTTCTCTAAGTAGAGTATCATATCATCTGCGAATAGTGAGAGCTTGATTTCTTCCTTTCCTACCTGAATGCCCTTAATATCTTTTTCATGCCTAATCGCTATTGCAAGTACTTCCAGTACTATATTGAACAGCAGTGGAGAGAGTGGGCATCCCTGTCTCGTCCCTGATCTTAGAGGGAAGGCTCTCAGTTTTTCCCCATTGAGGATGATGCTTGCTGTAGGCTTGTGGTAGATGGCTTTAATTATTTTGAGGAAGGTCCCCTCTATACCCATTTTGGCTAGGGTTTTCATCATAAAGGGGTGCTGGATCTTATCAAATGCTTTCTCTGCATCTATTGATATGATCATATGCTTTTTATCTTTTCTTTTGTTGATATGGTGGATTATGTTGATTGATTTCCGAATGTTAAACCATCCTTGCATCCCTGGGATGAATCCTACTTGGTCATGGTGTATGATCTTTTTGATGAGTAGTTGGATTCTATTTGCTAGTAGTTTGTTGAGGATCTTTGCATCTGTGTTCATCAGGGATATCGGCCTGTAATTCTCTTTCTTTGTGGTATCTCTGTCTGCTTTTGGTATCAGTGTGATATTTGCTTCGTAGAAACTGTTCGGAAGTGTTTTTGATATTTCAATTTCGTGGAAAAGCTTAAAGAGCATCGGGAGTAAGTCCTCTTTAAAGATTTGGAAGAATTCACTAGTGAATCCATCCGGGCCAGGACTTTTGTGCTTGGGGAGACTTTTTATTACCAGTTCAATTTCCTTGATGGTGATAGGTCTGTTCAGGTATTCCAGGTCTTCTTGGTTCAGCCTTGGGAGTCTGTAGGAGTCTAGGAATTTATCCATTTCCTCGAGGTTTTGATGTTCCGTGGCATAAAGCTTTTCAAAGTACTCCTTGAGGATCCTCTGAATTTCTGTGGTTTCTGTTGTAATGACCCCCTTTTCATTTCTGATTCGGTTTATTAGGGTTTTCTCTCTCCCTTTCTTTGTGAGTTTTGCTAGAGGCTTATCGATCTTGTTAATTTTCTCGAAGAACCAGCTTTTGGTTTCATTGATCTTTCGGATTGTTTTTTGGGTTTCCATCTCGTTAATCTCTGCTCTGAGTTTTATTATTTCCTTTCTCCTGTTCGGGTTGTGCTCCTTTTTTTGGTCCTTCTCCAAGCTCTTAAGCTGTGAGGTTAGGTTACTTATGTGTGCTCGCTCCTCCTTCCTGAGGAATGCTTGTAGAGCTATAAACTTTCCTCTTAACACAGCCTTTGCTGTGTCCCATAAGTTTTGGTAACTCGTGTTCTCATTTTCATTCGTTTCTAGGAATCTTTTGATTTCCTCTTTGATTTCCTGTCTAATCCACTCGTTGTTCAATAGTGCACTGTTTAATTTCCAGGTGTTTGATTTAGTTTTCTGTTTTTGTGTGTGATTTACTTCTAATTTCAGCGCATTATGGTCTGAGAAGATTGTTGATACAATCTTTACCTTATTAATTTTATGGAGGCATGTTTTGTGGCTCAGCATGTGGTCTATCTTGGAGAATGTTCCATGGACGCTTGAGAAGAATGTGTATTCAGCTTTTTGTGGATGAAGTGTCCTGTATATATCTACTAAGTCCCTTTCTTCCATTGTTTCCCTCAAATGAAGTATGTCCTTGCTAAGCTTGAGTCTGGTTGATCTATCAAGAGGTGACAAAGCAGTGTTGAAGTCTCCCACTAGTATTGTGTTACTATTGATGTCTTTTTCCAAATCTATGAGTAGTTGTTTTAAGTACTTTGCTGGTCTCTCATTAGGTGCATATACATTTATTATTGTACGTTCTTCCTGTTGTACAGATCCTTTGATCAATAAGAAATGGCCTTCACTGTCTCTTATGACCTTCCTCACTCTGAAATCGATGTGGTCTGATATAAGGATGGCTACCCCAGCTTTTTTATGGGAGCTGTTTGCCTGTAGGATTGTTTTCCAGCCTTTGACTCTGAGTCTGTGTTTGCTTTGACTATTGAGATGCGTTTCTTGCAGGCAACAGAATGTTGGGTTAAATTTTCTAATCCATCCTGCCACTCTATGTCTTTTAATTGGTGCGTTTAGCCCATTGACATTGAGAGAGATTATTGTTATGGGATTTTGTCCCATTGTTCTGTTAAAATTTGGTGTATTTGAGGGGCCTTTCTTGCCTTAAAGTAACCCATTTAGTTGTTCTTGTAACCATGGTTTTGAGTCTATGAAGTTCCTGAGCTGTTGTTTGTCTGTGAAACTGTGTGTTGTTCCTTCTATTATGAATGAGAGTCTTGCTGGGAAAAGTATTTTGGGGGAGGCATTTATTTCATTGAGTTTTTTTACTATGTCCCACCACTGTTTTCGGGCCATGAGGGTTTCATCAGAAAAATCAGCTGTGAATTTTAAGGATGCTCCTTTGTAAGAGATTTCTTTCTTCGATCTTGCTGCTTTCAGAATTTTGTCTCTGTCTAAGGTTTTGGTCATTTTGATCAGAATGTGTCTTGGGGTATTTTTATTCGGATTTCTTCTAGCTGGTACCCTTCGGGCCTCCTGAATGTGGTCACAAGTTTTCTTCAGCTCTGGAAATGTTGTAGCAATGATTTCTTTGACAGTTTCTTCTTCATCGAGGTTTTCTTCCTGTACCTCTGGGACTCCAATAATTCTTATGTTACCCCTCTTGGCTTCATCACGATCTTCTCTTGCCATCTGTTCCCGAATTGTGAGTCTCTTTTCCATTTTCTGCTCTTTTCTGGAGAGTCTCTGAACTTCATCTTTGAGCTCACTGATTCTGTTCTCAGCAGCTGTTACTCTGCTGCTGAGGCCTTCCACTGAGCTTTTCAATTCGCCTACGAGATTTTTCAGGTCTGACATTTCTGATTGCATTTTCCTCATTTCTGCCTTCAGATCCTCTTGTCTTCTATTGGCATTGCTTTCCATTGTTTCTTTTAATTCCCTAAGCATCCTAAGTAGCTCCCTTCTGAATTCCTTGTCAGAGAGGTTGTCTAACACTACAGTACTGTTGGTGTCATCTGGGCTAGACTCTTCAATATGAAAGTTTGGTGGGCTTTTGCGTTGCTTTACCATTGTGAGAGGTGTGGTTTAGTCCTTCACGTTCAGTGTTACTATTCTGCTTGATATGCAGTGTGAGTTAAGATAGGCTTATGAGTTATTGGCTACTGTGTTTCTAGTGGCTGAGCTAAAATAGAGAAGTTTCCATCTAAGAAGTTAGCTTATGGTTCCTATGTCATATGTAGTGGGAAAATATTTCGCGGCCGCGTCAGCAGCCGCAGCTCCGGAAAGAGTCCCTGGCACTAGGCGAGGAGTTGGGAAAGTCTCCTGTTTGGAATTGGAGCCGTTCAGCTTTGTTGCCCAGAGCTGGGCCTCTGTGCCCGTCCCACGCAGATCAGGGGTTGAAAACCGGCTGTCTAGGGGCTGTTTCTAGCTGCGCGTGCCCAGAGAGGGACCCGAGCCCTTGGGGGTGGGCTGTCCTACCTGCACTTTTAAGCACATATGCTAACACAGGAAGCATCCATTGAGGACATGATGGTTCAAGCTCAGAAGACCAAGTACGGTGACATTGGACTGACTGAGACAAAAAGGCATCAATCACATCATGCTGTTTTCAACACTGGAGAAGAACTATTCATCGGGAACATGCAACAATAGAGGTGTCGGTAGTGTGAGTGTCCTTGTCAACACAAACTTGGCCATGAGCACTGATTCATTTGAATGCCTAAAAACATGAATCAGATGCTTATGTTTGAATAGATGTGGCTCATTGCCGGCATTTTCTATCTTCATTATCTACTCACCAACATAGAACTACAATGAAGAAGAAATTGAGAAGTTCTACATGGAGCTGGAGAAGTTCTATAAAGAAGACCACACCTTCTACAAGATCATTGTTGGCGATTTTAATACCAAGATAGTTTAGAGAAGGTCACCCAAAAAACTCCACATTAGAACTTACGGCCTAGAATGGAATAAACAGGTGAGAGACTGAGTTCATCATGTCAACCAAGCCCTTCCATGGTAACTCTCAGTTCCAGAAGGCCAAATCTAAACTTTGGACATGAGAGTCTCCTGGTGGACAGTTCCACAACAAAATTGATCGCATCATATTTAATAGACAGTTTTGCCTGACCGAAGTTGCATTTGTTCCAAAATTCCAAATGAGGTCAGACAAACATCTCCTTTGTGCAAAATTCTACTTCACAGAGCAGGGAGAAAGGGCTGTAAAGTTTAAGAAGAAAACCTCCAGAATGATCACCAGCTGGGAACTCTTTGGCACTATTGTGGCAATAAGGGAAAATGTCATCCTTGACAACATCGACAAAGAGTAAGATTGACTGGTTCAGCATCTCCATGGTTGTGCAAGAAATGCTGAGATGGAGAAAGCCACAAAAAGAAGCCTGTGTTCGGAAACTCTCAAGCTCAGTAACTAATGTGGTTTGGCATGAGCCTCAGGCAATCACAAGCTAATGTCCTCGCTCACAAAGCTGTGCAGAGAAGCGATAAATGATGACCTCAAAGAGAGAAGAGAAGGAGTGTTGGCTGATGGAGCAGAAGCCAGGAAAAGCATTCGCAATGCCCGCCTGTCCTTCACCAACTACAAGACCAAAATGACTGTCTTCTGATATTCTGATGGATCTATCACATCTTGCAGAAAGGCAATGAAAAATGTTATCCATAACTTCTATTCAGATCTCTGCAATAGCTATGTCCACCTGCTCACATACAAAATTCCTCAGGGCAGATATGTTGTTCCCAGCATTCTCCCTTCCGAAATCCAACACTATGTTTTGTCAGTAAATAAGTGTACAGCACCTGGTCCAGACAAGGTCAGACCTGAACACCTGAAGAAAATGCCACCAGTACTCGTCAATACACTGGCTCAGCTCTTCACATGCTACCTGTCTGAATGCATGGTTCCATCCCAATGAAAATCCAACAGAACCGTTCTGTTGTACAAGAAGGGAGTCATCCACAAATCGGCAACTATTGCCCATTCTGGCTGTTGTCCATCATCTACAGGTTATTCACTTCAATCATTCTGAATAGGATTGGCAGAACACTAGATGAAGGACAACCATGCGAGCAAGTAGGGTTCCGAAAATGATTCAGCATGATTGACCATATTCACATGGTAACCAAGCTCATTGAGGTTTCGCGAGAGTTCAAGATGCCAGTCTGTTTGATGTTCATTGATTTAAAGAAGGCCTTTGATTCTGTTGAGACTGAAGCGGTCATCAAAGCCCTAGCCAAACAGGGCATTCAAGCTCAGTACATCAGGATTCTCTGTGAGTTGTTTTATGGATTCACCATCAGGATCTCACTCTTCTACCAGGAAGTGATCATCAACATAAAGAGACGACTTTGACAGGTGATACCATTTTACTGAAACTCTTCAGCGCCACCCTCGAGAACGTCATGCAATGACAAGAATAGGAAGGAATGGGATTGAAGATAGACGCTTGGCAACTACATCACCTCCTCTTTGCTGATGACATCGTTCTAATAACACCAAATATCAGCCAAGCAGCACAAATGCCGTTCAAATTTGACTGCGAGTGTGGAATGATCAGACTGCAGTTGAATCTCATGAAGACAATATTCATGAGAAACAGACTAGTTCCTGACATTCCATTCACTCTCAATGTAATGGCCATCTCTGAATGCAGCAGTTATGTGTACCTAGGTAGAGAAGTCAACATGATGGACAACCTGGCACCTGAATTGCACAGGAGGAAGAGAACAGTGTGGAAGACCTTCAAGAGTAGCAAAGAAGTGCTTAAGAAGATAAAGAACCTCCTGCTCCAGGCACATCTTTTCAACTCCACCATTCTTCCTGCACTAGCATACTCCTCAGAGATCTGGGCCCTATGAAAACAGGATGAGAAGGCTATTCAGGTATTCCAAAGAGGACTTGAAAGAGCTATGCTTGGAATACCACATTTCACTCAAGTCAGAGAAGGAATCCAGAGTTCCAACCACCTTCAACAATTAAGAATCAGGGATGCTTCCTCATTTGCCAAGGTGTTAAAAATCGCATGGGCCAGACCAATAATGCGATTTAGACATGACCACTGGACTAGAGCTGTTATCATCTGGATTCCACCTAATGTCAAAAGAATGCCTGGCCACCCACCTATGAGGTGGTCAGATTTCTTCATCAAAACCCTGAATGAATAATTTGAGGCTTTTTGTTTACCTGGAGTGAGCAGACATCATTAGGCTACACTAGCATGCAAGAGGGATGAATGGAGATGTTACTGGTGCCCACTCAGGTAAATCCATGAGAAACGATGATAAGTGATACAAGTATTTTGCACCATAGTAAAAATTATGTCAGAAGCCTAATTACAAAACATTACTTCAAGAAATAAGAGAGGAAATTAGGAAATGGAGATACATCCCCTGCTTGTAGTTAGGGAAGATTATCATGATCAAAATGGCAATACTCCCCAAAGCACTATGCAGAATTAATGCAGTCCCTATAAGGATACCCATGACATTCTTCAAAGAAATAGACAAAACACTTCTGAAATTCATATGGAACAATAACCCCCCATGAATAACTAAAGCAATCCTTAGGGGAAAGAAGATGGGTGGCACCACCTTCCCCACCTTCAAACTGTACTAAAAAGCAGTAATAATTAAAACAACATAGTATTACACTAGAATTAGGCCCGGTAGATCAATGGGACAGAGTTGAATATTCTGCCACAGACTCTCAAATATATGGTCACTTAATCTTTGATAAAGGATCAAGAAATGTGAATTCAAACAAGGAAATCCTCAACAATAGTTGTTACCAAAAAATGAACTCTACCGTCTGTCTAATGCCAGGCACAAAAGTCAGATCAAAATGGATTAAAAACGTCAATATCAGACCTGAATCCATAAAGTTCATGGAGAAAAATATAGACGGAGCCCTCCATAATATTAAAGTTAAAAGCATCTCTAAGAATGAAACACCACTGAACAAGCAAGTGGAAATGACATAAAAAATGGGACTACATTTAATCATGAAGCAGTCCATTATCACAAATCACTTATGCATGGGGCTGTCTGTAAGATTTTCCTGGGACTGGGTGGTGGCCTGTGGATGTAGTAATAACATTCCCACAGAGATCACCTTGCCCCAGCACAGAAGATAGGACTAAGCCCACCTGGGGACAGGAAGTCACCAGGCTGCATTCCATACATTGTCATTTCCAAATACTGATGCAAAAATAGAGTAATTTTAAAATACAATTTAGAAATAGAGATACAGAAATGAATATACCAAAAATTGTTGTACACTTCATTACACTAAAAGTAGGTATCATTGATAAGACAATTATGTTTTCATTGTTTGAGTTTCATTGTTTTGCTGTGCTTAAAAGACAAGGACTGAATACAGGACCTCATATTGAAGATTTGGCATGTGCTTCACAGCTGGGAAAAAGCAATGGCTCTGCTTAATGAAAAAAAAATCAAAAAATAAACCTATGCAAGATAAAATCCTGGTGGCCATTGGGAGACATTATGTATCTAAGACACAATTCTCCTCGACTGGATTCATTGCCTTTCAAACCAAAATCTCAGTCTGTATGTTTCAGTGAGAATCTGAATCTAAAATGTACATCGATACATAAAGTTCCAGAGTAGCCCCCAATGTGGAGGAACAGAGGGAGAAATGATATAATATTTTAATATAGTATTGAGTCTGATATTATAAGCATGAACAATTTACCAGATTAAAAACTCCCACATCTATATTTTCCTGATTCCAGACAAGTTTTTGCTAAAATTTGCAGAAAAAAAAAACCCAAATGATTCCATCAATCGTAGTACAACGACTTTTCAGTGAATAAAATGAACCAAGATTCTACAGCATACCCCTAGCACACGCTATCTTCCAGGGACTTCAAGGATGTGGAAAGCACTAGAAAATGTGAAAATCTAACCTTAATTATATGCCTTAAAAGAATATTCTACTTGTGGTTGTATCTTATATACAAAAATCTGAAGGATAACACTGTTTTGCCCTTCCTGCATAGCCTCAAGTAGTGTAGGTATATTGGGTTGCTCCCATCACAGTGCTCCCATTCCTCTGTGTTTACTTGTAACTTCTTTCTTTGTGCTCTGTTGACTTGTAAATATTGTTTTTCTCTTCTTCCTCATGATGTATATGAAAATACATATGCATTTCATATACATGTGTCCAGTATATGAAAATATATGCTATTATGATAACTGCAAAGCTTTGTCTCCAGGTATCAACCTAGTCCTGACCTTCAGAGAGCTTTGTACTCAAGTGTGAAATCCTTTCTGTTTCATGGTAATCTATGAGTGTTTTAATCTTTATATCTGTGTTTTCTTAGAAATCAGAATTCTATGATGTCTCTGGGTTAATTTCTAATGTAAAGTAAACTTTTGCCCATTAAATATATGTTGTAAGAACTTGAGTTGTGAGCATCTCTAAAGCCTTTTAAATACCTATAGAACTGATATAATGCTTTTGAAATGGTACTGCAGGGTATTTTTGTCAATGTTAAATGAGATGATTGGTAACTAGTGTCCAAACTTGGGAGATCATGTTGTGCTAAGTTCAGTAAAATAAAAGTTTAAACTTGTGGGATGACTCTTGGGAATATAGACATGTGTCTTAAGTCAGAAAGATAATGGATGGAGATATCAGAGGGAAAAAGGAAAGAGATACTGTTAAAGTGAAGATGATTTTGACAGAATGTATGTAAAAGGAATGTGTAGAAGGTTTGGGGTTTGCTAAAGAAAAGGAACTGATCAAATTGTGTATAAGAAACTCTTTAAATCACATGTAGGATTGTTATATCACCTTTGTGGTAAGATCTATGGAAAAGATGATTGATGGATTATCTGGACTCCTGGTACAGTGCTCTTATTAATGGGAAGTTAAAGTTTTTCCACATGGGATTAAAAACATGTTAAACGGTATGCTTTATCTCTACAGATTTTAGCTTCTATGACTAGGACCCACAGCAAACAGGTGTATTACATCTCTGTGAGTAAAGTGAAATACTTGCTTTTCTCTTCTTTTGTACCTTTAGTATGTTTTTGATGTTTCATGGCACTGTGTTAGTTTGCATAAATCCAGATAAGTCTTTACTCTCTGTAATAGGGTCTACCCCTCATGCAGACAGGAAAAAGCAACTATGGGAACCCAAAGCCCTCTTCAAGGGAACAGTCAGGGGATCTGTCTAAATGACAGGAGCAGGGATTTAAAAGGTACTGTTTCAAGTACCCTACAAACCTCAGGGTGACCCTAGAGGAAGGCTGGCTTGAGAAAAGACGGGAAATCATCACTGCTATGGAGAATGAGGAATCTAGGACTCTGCAATGACTAACTCCTGGGCCTACTCTCAGCGTCAAGAAAAAACCTGGAAACCGGGATTTCTCCCAGCCCTGAAGAAGGGATGGGACGGCTTCCTTTCTGCCAGGATATCTCTGTGGAAAATGAGGCCCAAAGCCACATCCAGTTCAACCTGAAGGCTCAAGGCCATCCAGTTCGTCACGGGACATCTTATGGCCAGACCTGGGTAACCCTGACGTGCCAGATAAGATTAATGCCACTATTGGTGTTTCTCCTGTCTTTAGTCGATCCCCAGGACTTCTCAGTAAATAATGGGATATCCCAAATGGAGAGTTCTCTAATCTTACTGTGTTTATGCAAAAGAACAAGCCAGGGTTGTTAAGCTATCTTGCATAGTTTTAAAATGAAGGTGGAGAGAAAACAATGTTTCTGGAACTTGCTTTTTGTAAGAATCAGATTCTAATTCTACAGAGGTGATTGAATAAATATATTTAATCTTGATCTAAAAGGTACCCCCTCTTTTGGGAAATTTAGATAAAACTTGGTTTACTGACTGTAGGTAAATAGCCTAATCTATAAAGGAACTCGATGTTGTACATGCTGTCACTAGTCCGATCAGAGCTTCACTAGGGTGAAGCTCATCCCAAAGTGCAGATATGCTTTCACCCAGTCTGTGTATTGGCCAAAGTGTGAAGAAAGGGCATCTAAACTGGTTAAGTTAGAATAGATTAATATCTACTTCTAAAATACTGTGAATTTTCTTTCTATACTTTCTGTATTGCATCTCATTTTCTGTGAACAGTCATTTGGAGAGAACAAGGATGTTAACAGCTCTTAATTTTTGTTGCATCATGGGATTAACACCAGAGAATGTTTCCTCTAAGCCAGAATGCTCTGCAGAAGAGGAACAATGGACATTGGAGGTTTCCAAAAGGAAGTTGATGAACGATTTACCAATAAAGAAAGTTGCTAGCTCCTGGACCAATGCAGTGGAATATTATTAAAGGGTTATGCTTTAACACTAGTGAAAACCATCTTCCATGGGAGGGGACTGAACAGCAAGTAAAGTAGAAGTAATTCAGAACTGTGGTTTCTGTGCCATTAATGAACCTAGTGGAATCTTGAGCCTCCTCCTAACACCTGTTCAGCATCAAGGAACTTAGAGATGGATCACCAGCTTGACCTTATGCAAATGATAAAATGCTCATATGTTCAAGGTATAAATATCTCTTAGTTCTTATTGATAGCTTCAGTGTATGGGCAAAGCTTTTCCAATCTGTACTGAGAAAGCCAGAGAATGGCTTGGTGTTTCTGTGTCCAGTAGAAAAGTCTGGACACAGGAACTCATTTTTCAATCAATCAAACCTGTGGGTAGAGTTATTCCTTACCATTATTTTAATGATAGATATGGGCATGGCATTATGATGCTTTGGTTTCTGTTGCTTTAACTCTTGTTTTTTAAGACAGCAAACAACATTGTCCTCACTGGGTCAGAAAGGAATTTCTAATCCTTCAGGATCTAACCATTTCAAAATAATATCCCTCAGTCTAATCCATCTGATCTTTTCTTTCAGATACCTTCAGGAACCCAACCAATTCATTGCCTGGGGCCCATTATAAACTAAGGTAGTCTGAGATTTCCCCCTTTCACAGGCAGGGTCTGCGCCCCTTGTCAGCATGAAGGAGCTTCAGAAGATAGAACACCGACCAATTTCCCCTTAAAGATTTAAGGTGGTGAGATCTCTAGGGGGGATATGATGTAGGCAGGTAGACAGGGAAGGACCCCCTCCCAAGCAATGTCAAAAGCCAACCCTGCAGAAAATAGGAAAACAGGAACTAAGGCTTAATAAGACCCTCACCTGGCTCCAGCAACAGACCCAAAGAAGCTCCAGCAGGAACAAAAGGCCAGGAAAGGAATTTCAAAAAAGACCATCACCCTCCAATCCTCCCTGGTAACCTGCTTAGCAATGGACTTTTACCTGGGAAAAAGCCCCAAGTGGGGGCAGGTTGGAGAAACCCTATAAAGGCCACCTTGAACAAAGGAAGGGCGCGCATATGCTGCCTGAGCCCATGTGTGCTTATGCCCACGTGGCTGAGCACACATGGTGTCCAAGCTCATGTGTCGCCCGCATCTCCCCTCTTGAGATGTGTACTTTCATGCTTTCCTGTCTAACTTTTCTCTCTCTCTCTCTCTCTCTGTCTCTCTCTCTTTCTTTCTTCCCCCCCTCCACTCCACACCTTAAAAAACCTCCAAATAAAATGTATTTACTTCACTGCTTGTCTGCTCCTGAAATTCCTTTCTGTGAGGCGAGACATGAACCCAGTAACCATGGGTCCCAGGTGGCAGAGGCAGTTGGGGAGAAAGTGACCGTTTTTCTCCTCCCTGCTTCACATAAGTCACCCATGGGGCCCAACGACATCACTAAGTCCTTTGAATAGTTTATTCAGAACAATGTCCATTTTGTATGGACACAAGAAGATATACTTTTGTAATGTTACTCTCAGTGATATTTCCCTCCTGGGCATCTGTTCTTTCACCTAAACCTCAGCTGCCTTTACGTCCTAGCGTCCCCAAAATCAGGGTCCCAATGAGGGACTGGATAGAACCAGGGCAAATGGTAAGCTATGTGCTACCCTGGCATCAAGATGGGCCTGGCAAATCACCATAATGCTTGAATAAAAGTTAGGAGCTTGGTCATGGGCAAATTCTGTCATGATCGAAAAGTAATAACTACATTTGGACCCTCCTAGGGATAGGAATGATTAATCTGGCCTGAGTGATGTAATCTGCCTCTGTGGCAAGATGTTCCCAGGAGAGCTGCCCTACAAGTCTCAATGTTATCTCTTACAGTGTCTATACAAAAATAGCTAGTATTGATATGTTGACAGTTATTGGACTAAGGAAAAGAGAAAAACACATGAAGGGGTATTTTGCCCATGGGCAGTCAGGAAGGGAAGGGCTTTGGAATATCCTAGGTGGTATTCCCTTTGAACTTGGTAAGACCTCAGGAAGTGCTTTCTTATGTTGATTTGGCTACCTGATTGGGGGCAGAGTCAGCCTGGAGAGATAAGGGAGTTGGAAAGAGAGAAAACATCATGGCATGCTGGAGAGACTAGCAAGGGGGACAGACAGAGAAGAATTTAGAAGAATACAGGAGCAGGGAAGTGGAGAAAGAGAAGGCTCAGATGGGAGATGGAGCATGGAGAGATAATGGAATTGGAGAGAGAAGCGGAGGAGTCAGGAGTGAAGGAAGAGAGGATAGCAATAAACTGCAATGAAGACCTATCAACCTGGCTCTTGTGTCTTCCATTGTCTGCCCTTGGCCAACAACTGTCACAATCCAGGCCACACACAGCAACTCAAGAGCACTGAACACGGGCGGTGATACAGAGCGGACCAGAGAGCCCGCAAACACACAACCTTCTGCGTGCATATTTTTTTTACATAAATCCATTTTTATTATGATTTCAAACAAGATTATGGGAATGTATTATTATGGGAGAATTGCTTCTAGTTTTTTTTATATATTGGTGGTTGATGGTGTCCTTAGAGCATGGATAGAATAGATATTTTGAAAACTATATGGAAGGTAAATGTTACATATTTCCTTTATATAGAGCTGGAGCAATGCCACAGAGGTAGAGCGTTTGCCTTACAAGCAGTCAACATGGGCAACCCGAGTTTGATTCCTCAGCCCCTCTCGGAGAGCCTGGCAAGCTACCGAGAGTATCTTGCCGCACGTAGAGCCTGGCAAGCTACCCGTGACGTACTCAATATGCCAAACACAGTAACAACAAGTCTCACGATGGAGACGTTAATGGGCCCGCTCAAGCAAATCGATGAACAACGGGAGGACCGGGACCGTGACATCATTTATGATAGTTTCTTTTCCATGCTTTTTATCACTTTCATTCATTCTATTCAAAACATTTTCTTCTAATTTGAAAACAAACTTTCAGTATACTCATTCTCTTTCCTAATTTTATATGCTGATAAATACATGAATGAAGTTTCCCATTTTGTAATTACCTATTTCTTCTTTTTGAGTGATCTCTTCCATTTTCAGCAAATAAATCTTTTAATGAAAAATTTTATTTATATATATATTTTTCTTCTTACATTCATTTTGCCAATTTAAAACTAGTATCTCTGAGAACCTCACTGATCATTACTTAAAATATCCCTTCCTCATGAGTAGCAAAGTGATCCACTACATCTGAAATTGGAAAGGGAGATCATGAGACATTACGAGGGTGGCATTATCGAATGTGAATGGAAGCCCCAAAAAGTTGAAAAACATTACTGGAACTAAAAGAACCAATGAATGCTGACTGTCAGGGCGTTTTGACCAGTTTATATACATCATATAATATCTGAGAGTAGAAGAGAACTTACTGGAAATAAAACAAATCTCATATGCACATTTTTATATAACCTTGACATACAAATCAAGAGTCACTAACCTAACTGGTTTTAAATTAACAAAATCTCATTTATATTACTCCAAACCTTAATGAAGAAATCTTAATGTGTTCCATTTACAAGTTTAATTTAGGTATTTTTGATAGTTTATTACCCAATAATATATAAACACAATATTCCCCTTCAAATGTCCACTAGAATCATTGTGGGGTGTTTTTTTTTCTTTTTGGGTCATACCCAGCGATGCACCGGAATTACTCCTAGCTCATGCACTCAGGAATTACTGCTGGCGATGCTGGAGGACCATATGGCATGCTGGGAATCGAACTCAGAATGGCTGCCTGCAAGGCAAATGCCCTAATCACTGTGCTATTGCTCCAGCCACTATATTCACCTTTTATTTTTAAAATTTCCTGATAAATTATGTCAGGATTCCTCATAGAAATTGAAATTCTCTCCCCACAAAGAATACATAAATGTGATCAACAAAGACAAGCTTTATTTATCTTAAAAATCTTTCTTACAGCTGACTTAACGGCTTTATTTCTCAGGCTGTAGATCATTGGATTGAATGTTGGTGGAACTACTGTATACATAATAGTGAGTAAAATATCTGACACCGTTGGAGAGTCTGAATGAGATTTAAAGTACTCAAATGCAGCTGTAGAAAGAAATAATAAGACAACAGCGAGGTGGGGGAGGCAAGTGGAAAAGGCCTTGGCTCTACCCTCTGCAGATGGCATCCTCAGCACGGAAGAGAAGATGTGCACGTAGGAGAATCCAATAAAGGCAAAACAAAGAAATCCCACCAAAGCCAGGAAAACAGAGACACTGAGCTCATAGATATAGTCATTAGAGCAGGACAGTTTCATAATCTGGGGGATATCACAGAAGAACTGGTGAATGACACGGGGACCACAGAAGTGGATGGAGAAAGTAGCTGCTGAATGCATGACTCCAGAGATGACCCCACTCACCCAGACGCCAGCGACTCCATGGACACAGGTTCTGACGTCCATGATGATGTCATAGTGCAGGGGCAGGCAGATGGCCACGTAGCGGTCATAGGACATCAGCGTGAGCATGGCCATCTCTGCACCCGCAGAGAGGATGAAGAAAAAGCACTGAAAAACGCATTCCCAGAAGGAAATGTTTCCTCTATGCATGAAAGAGTTGATAACAAATCTTGGTACAGTCACGGAAATGTAGCAGAGATCCAGCAAGGAGAGATGCTTCAGGAAGAAATACATGGGAGACTGGAGACTGTCATCCAGGGAAGTTGTTGTGATGATGAGCATGTTGCCAGTTAAAGCCAACAAGTACAGAATGAGGAACAAAGAAGCATAGACGATTTCTAGCTCGGGCTTTGTAGAAAATCCTATGAGGAGAAACCCACTTTTCGTGAAATTAGCCATAGTCTTCATTAACTTTATATGATGTTGGTTGGAAATCACAGGTCAACTCTCTAGAGTTGCAAAACAATGGTAAAGTAAACAAACCAATATATTAATATCTAAATATAAGTCTATCTCTTCATAAATACAAAAATGATAAGTCTGAGATAATGCCTACAAGTAATGATGTAAAAGTAACAATTATATTACCATAATCATCAATTGGGCTGGAGTGTTAGCACAGTGGGTAAGGCATTTGCCTTGCACGCGGCTGACATGGCCGACCAGGATTTGATTCCTCTTCCTGTCTCAGAGACCCTGGCAAGCTACTGAGAGTGTCTTGCCCACATGGCAAAGCCTGACAAGCTTCCCGTGACGTATTCAAAATGCTAAAAACAGTAACAACAAGTCTCACAATTTGTTGTGAGAGAGTACTGGTGCCCGATCGAGCAAATTGATGAACGGGAGGACAGTATTACAGTGCTAATCATCAATTAAACCAAATCTTATAAATTAATAAATTTATATAATTCTTATTTCAAAATGTCTAAAGAAAATCTTAGAAATCTTTTTTGAAAAATAAAGTTACCTGTCCAATTACTACTGATTACATAAACAGTATCATTTATAATCATTTTTTATTAAAATAAGAATAATATTTTATTCTTTTACAAAATTTTACAAAATTTTTACAAAATTTTTAAGTAATTTTGTAAGTAACATATTAAACCTTTTGTACATTATATACTTATACCATTCGACAAACATTATTTTATCAGGAAAGTTATCTAAAATATATACTATCATGGTCAATTTGTGCCTATATTTTGAAAAAGATCAGAATATTTAACAGAAGATAATTAGTCTATAAATTAAAATAAGTTCATTTACATATAAATAACACTTTGATATAATTAGTAAGTAATTTGCAGCACTGTGGCACTGTCCTCCCATTGTTCATCAATTCACTCATGTGGGCACCAGTAACGTTTCACAACAAATTGTGAGACTTATTACTCTTTTTGGCATGTTGAATACATCTGGGTAGTTTGCCAGACGTTGCTGTTTAGGGCCCTGGATATTTCACAGTTCCTGAGTACTGAGGTACTAATGTATGAGTGAGGCAATGGGTTCAATTCTATGCACTCGCAAAAGAAAAGAGAGAAAAATCTATCTCACAATGATTTACTTATTTATTGAATCACTGTGAGACAGACCCTTAGAAAGCTGTTCACGATTAGATTTCAGTGTTCTAATATCCATCCCTCCACCAGTGTACATTTCCTAGTGTCCCGAGTTCCCCTTCCATCACCCCATCGTCTCTCTCTCTCTCTCAATTCTTTTATAGTAAGTACAATAGTAAAAACGGACAAATTCTGAAATTAAATGAATAGAAGTTTTTAGATGCTTGAAAATGATGTTATACTTTGCCAAGGATATTATATCTAGGATATCAAGTGAATGAATTGATAGAATGGAAATGGACACTAAAAAATTAGAAGGTAAAAAAGAACATAGTGTGCAATTAGTTTTCTTTAGAGAATATATGATTGTTTATGCTGATTAATAGACTTTCACCCTAAATCAGAGACACACAGAAAAACACTGATCTTGCTGTAAGATTTTATAACTAGAAAAATTCCAAGGATTAGACTGTACTGATTTAAGATGAAGTCATGTAGTTTCCTTGCATCTCTTATGATTGTAGCACTTGCTCCAGCGGGCACCAGTAACTTCTCCATTGTTGTTACTGTTTTCGTCATATCAAATACGCCACAGGGAGCTTGCGAGGCTCTGCCATGCTGGTGGGAAACTTTGGTAGCTTGCTGGCTTTCTGGGAGGGATGGAGGAATCAAGGCCGGATGCAAGGCAAACACCCTACCTGCTGTGCTATCGTTCCAGCTCTCCAAATAATTATACTGGGAAAGCATTCAAGTCAGAATTGAATAAGGACACCATCTCTCAGAACTCAAAAACACAGCACAGATCAAATTTTATATTTCTGGAGATCAATTCACCATCAATTTATTGTGTGTGTGTTTGTGTGTGTGTGTGTTCCACAGAAGTCATAAAATAAGATTTAAACTAAATTGAACTAAAGCATTTAGTTTTATACAGGTATACAGGTACTGGTAAAAAAAGACTTTGTAGACAGTTCTTCTTGAGATCATAATGGGACATTTACTCACTTAGGCATTCTCCTCAGGCTTCTTCAACTTACCAGGTCAATTTTTGTAGCCTCCAGAAGCTTCTTCCATCTCAATATATTTGAGAGCATTTGCTTATTTTTCTAGATGGAAATCAACAAACAATTTATATACATGGAAATTTTGTTCATTAATCCTAAAATCTTATTCTTGATCACTAATATGAAGATGAATGAGAAAATGCAATAGACAGAAACTCATTGTCTTTAGATAGGCCCAATTTGGAATGGTAACATCTATTCAGTCCAAAATCACAATTTACATATACATCTTCGATTCATTGCATGCCTCTGTATTCCTGAAATCGAAGAAAACATGTATATTAAATAATTTTTTTAAATACAGGGCTTCTAATACAATTGACTACAGAAAATAAACATATTCTTGGGAAAACTGAGTTTATGAATAAAGATGTGTATTTGCAATATTTGAGTTAAGAGAAGGTAAAAATCAACATTTAAATCTCAAATTTAGCTGATTAAATTATATTAATTGGACAAATTGACTAAATTTCATTTTACTTTTAAAGATTATAATTCAAGGTTTTACATCTAAGTGCTAAAAAGAAATGTATTGGGGCTAGAACAATACAGTGATGGTTTGGATACAAACAGTCAGCTCCCTTAGCTGCCATCTTATAGTCATTTTCTACTTGGATGAAATTTCAAAATGCCTCTAGCTACCTACTTTCAATATGATCCCAATACTTAGAGTTCACTTAAATCCTTGTTTTTGCACAGTGGACAATACCATCCTCTGGAGGGCAGGGGTTGGGAGGGAGATAGTCGATCAAGAGGGCTCTAGTAGCTGTGATTGCTGTTGGGTGCAAGTTCTCTTTAGTCACTTTTAAATTTCTAGGCGTGGTTTGTTTTCTGAATAGGGGTGCCGAGTTTCATTTGAATTTTTTTCTGACAAATGATTGGCAAACACAGAAGATTTGCAACCAGTCTTTTAGGTGGAGTTGGATGAATTTTAAATATAACCAATGTTTCACGATACACTTATGAAATTTACTATTATTTTTCATAATTTGCTCTCCATTTTTTAATATTTTGACCGTTCATATATCCATTGTAGAACTTTTCTTAAATTTCTTTCTGTCAAAATTCATCTCACCTCCTCCCAAGGTAGAAAAAGTCAGAAATCTGAAGTGGATTGATATTAAATAAAATGTGATCATTCATCATACGCTGACAAAGTTTACCTAGAATTACTTTTGGACAAAAGAAATGTGGTTATTATTGGGGAAGAAAATGTGGTTGCCCAAGCTTTATCAGCTTTTATATTTGTTTATTTGAACAATATGCCTGCAATCTCTAATATGGAAAGTATTTAATAAGTTATGTAATTAAATTTTACAGCATTCATGAATATAAAGATAGAGCAATAAATAATTCTGTCCATTGATCCACACATTCACCCTGAATTACTTCTTATTTGTCTATATGAAGAAAGAAATTCCCCACTCCACACCCCCGATCATTCCAAAATATGTTGTCTACAGTGTTCTCTTCCATATACCTAGTTTTTATGGACGTTTCTTAGCTCATGCGTTTCCTTTCATTTCTCAAGTCAAGGACAATGATATTTTATCTTATCCAGTCAGAAGTTCTACCTTAGAGGCATTCCACTGTTCAACCCACTCTGTCTTTCTGAAACCTTTGACTCACCAGAGGACAGACAGGAGCCTCTTCCCTCAACATAAGGACAGGCATCAGTGGGTGTAATTCACACTTAGTGAAGGTTTTATCTCTGTAATGAAGCGACCTCAGAAAACTATCTTCTTCTGAGAGAAAGAAATTAGTCTATTTCAATCCTCAATGTTCTCAAGAGGTTACACCAGGAATTTATTCAAAGCAAACTTCCTGACCTCTGGATATTTTGAAGTCTTAATAAATTCCCTTGGGTCAGAACTTGAAATTATATGTTGGAGCTGATTTAATGACCATAATAAGCAAGGTGAGTTTTTATTTTTTTTGTGTGTCCATGGAATAATTTATTGAAAAACACTAATCTCTATTTATAATTCAAGGATAGCCTACAATTGATTTCATCAATTAAAGTAGCTATTGTGGGAAATCACACTGTCCTGAAAGCCCTGTCCTGGGATATTGTGGGAAATCACACTGTCCTGAATGCCCTAAGATATGTGCAGTGTCCCGGGTTAAATAAGCCTAAAGGACACAGTGTTCCTTGGATTTCTACAGTAATACTGAGAGAGGGAATTCGACACTGCTGCTGGGATTGGTGTTAAAACACTATCTTCCTCAAACTGACTATGCATAACTTTGTAAATCACAGTTCTTTAAATTTATAAAACTTTTTAATAAAGAAAAACATTTCCTTGGTAAGGCACCTGCCTTGCATGCAGCTGACCCCAGGTTCAACCTCCAGGACTCCAGATAGCCCCTGAGCTCACCAGAAATGAATCTTGGGTGCAGAGCCAGGAGTAAGCCCTGAGCACTGCCAGGTATGGCCCCAAAAGTAAAAATGCATTTTCTTCCCTTAAAAGTTTCAAAACTGAATGAGTGCTTATTTTTGGGTGAAGTCTAAAACACAAATTACCTGCATGACCTCTGTTATAATGAACAGCATTCCTTCTATGCCTTATTTTTTGTGTGCTTTTTGTGAGGAACAGTGGGGTGGTTGGATGCTTTGCCAAATGTTTTTCATTGTTTCTTATTGTCTATTCAATATTTGTTATTTCTACCACTAACTTTGGGCTGGATCCATAGCACACCTGGAAGGGTGTTTGCCTTACATCCAGCCGACCCGGGTTCAATTCCTTCGTCCCTCTTGGAGAGCCGGTAAGCTACCAAAACTATCCTGCCCGCACAGCAGAGCCTGGCAAGCTCCCCAATGGCATATTCCATATACCTAAAACAGTAACAGGGAGTCTCACAATAGAGACGTTACTGGTGCCTGCTCAAGCAAATTGGTGAACAACGTGATGAAAATGCTACAGTGCTATCACTGACTTCACTTAACATACCCTCCAATTCCCTCTATATATAGGGAAATGCATTGTTCTATCTTTGTTACAACCCCATTGGGTTTATGGGTGTATATATATACCCTATGTGATATATATATATATCACAACTTATTATTTTATTCATCTCTGTTTGAATATTTCAGTTGCCTTCACATCGTGATTATTGTACCAGGTGTTCCACTGGACTTAGGTTGCACATACCTTTTAAGATAGATGTTTTTTTGGTTGAAGGTCAGATGCCAAGAAGTAGAATTGCTGGATCCAGTGGGAGTTCTGTTCCTACTTACTTGGAGATTTTTAAGGATGACTTCATGGTCACGGTCACGGTCCTCCCGTTGTTCATCGATTTGCTCGAGTGGGCCCAATAACGTCTCCATCATGAGACTTGTTGTTACTGTGTTTGGCATATCGAATACGCCGCGTGTAGCTTGCTAGGCTTTAGCTTGCCAGACTTTGCCGTGTGGGGGAGATACTCTCGGTAGCTTGGCGGGCACTCCGAGAGGGGCAGAGGAATTGAACGTGGGCCGGCCATGTTGGCTGCATGCAAGGCAAATGCCCTAACGCTGTGCTATCGCTCCACCCCAATGATGACTTCGATAGAGAAAATTCAGACGTAAATTCCAGCAACAGTGAATATCCCACATCTCTGCCAATACTCATTGTTTCCAGTCTTTTTCCATATGTGTTGTTTTCACTGCTGTGAGGTGATATCTTACTGTTGTTTTGATTTGTATTTCCCTGATAATAGTGACACTGAAAATGTTTTCACTCTCTTCTTCAGGTAAGTGTCTACACGTCTATCCCCCCCGTATTTGTATAGCTTATTGAATTTCTTACTGTTGATATTTTAGTGCTTTAAAAATCTAGGATAGTAACTTTATTTATATATATAACTCATATATAAAGTGTGAAAATGCTTTCTTCCTCTCATTGAGGTATGTTACTGTGAATTAAATTAGTTTAACAAATTAAATTAAATTACTGTGAATTAAATTAAATTACTAAATTAAAGGCCCTTTGAAGTATTTAGCATTATCCTGTTTACATATACATATATAAAGATGTTTCGGAGTGATAGCAGAGCAAGTAGGGCATTTGCCTTGCATGCAGCCAACATGGTCGACCCGAGTTTGATTCCTTTGCTCTCTCAGAGAGCCTGGCAAGTTACCAAGAGTTTCTCGCCCACACGGCAAAGCCTGGCAAGCTCCCCGTGACGTATTTGATATGCCAAACACAGTAACCACAAGTCTCACAATGGAGATGTTACTGGGCCCGCTTGACTAAATCGATGAACAATGGGAGGACTGTGACTGTGACTGTGACTATGATCATTATAGTTCAGTGATCATAATTTAATGATATAAGAATTGCAATTAAAATTTACAACTTAAGTCCTACTCAACATAGTGTTCCAAGTAAACATAAAAGATAAACTGTAGTTTTAAATCCTGAGATGGAAAAATTAAAAACCTTTCATCACAGATAATAGTGTTTACATAGAAAATCAGAGCAACCCTGTGAAGTTTCTATCATAAGAGAACTGAACAAATCCTTTAACATCACTTGATCACTGATCCCACGTTATTCATTGATTTACTCGAGCGGGTGCCAATAAAGTCTCCATTCATCCCTGTTGCGTGCTGCATAGCCCAATGGCATCTGTTTGTTCTAGGAACATGCAGAGCCTCAAACCGAGCATTCCGGGTCTTGACGAAGAAGTATGACCATCTTGTAGGTGGGCACCATGTGATCTTTTGACGTCCTGTGGAATCCAGTCAGTAATGGCTCTAGTCCAGCGGTTGTCTGTAAACCTCATTACGTGTCCATCCCATCTGATTATTGATGCCTTGGCAAATGAGACATCGTCCCTGAATCTTGAGTGTTGACAGAGATCAGAACTCCGGATTCTAGCTCTCATTTCAGTGAATCGTGATATTCCAAGCATAGCTCTTTTGATTCCTCTTTGAGAGACCAAAATAGCGTTCTCATCCTGTTTTCGTAGGGCCCAGGTCTCTGAGGCATATGTTAATGCAGGAAGAACAGTGGAATCAAAGAGATGTGCTTATAGCTGGAGGTTCTTTGTCCTCTTAGTTATATCTTCGATGCTCTTGAAGGCATTCCAAGCCGCTCTCTTCCTCCTGTGCAACTGAGGTGCCAGACCATTCATCATGTTGATTTCTCGACCTAGGTATATATAACTGTTGCATTTGGAGATCGTGGCGCCTTTGAGAGCGAATGGAGCATCAGGAACGAGACTGTTTCTCATAAACATTGTCTTCGTAAGATTCAGCTGTAGTCCGACCTTTCGACACTCACGGTCGAAGTCGGTCAACATTTGTGCCGCTTGGCTGATGTTTGGTGTTATTAGAACGATGTCATCAGAAAGTGGAGGTAGTGCAGTTGCCAACCCCATTCTTCACTCCCATTATTTCCCATTCCAGTCGTCGCATGATGCTCTCGAGAGTGACACTGAAGAGTTTTGGTGAAATGGTATCACCCTGCCAAACCCCTCTCTTGACATGGATGATTACTTCTTTGTAGAATGGTGAGATCCTGGTAGTGAATCCGCAATAGAGCTCCCGGAGGATCTTGATGTATTGGACTTGAATGCCCTGATTGGCTAGGGCTTCTATGACTTCTTCTGCCTCAACAGAATCTAAGGCCTTCTTTATATCAATGAACGTTAGACAGAGCGGCATCTTGACTCCCAAGAAACCTCAATGAGCTTAGTAATCATGTGGATATGGTCGATGGTACTGAATCCTTTTCGGAATCTGGCTTGTTCACATGGTTGTCCTTCATCTAGTGTTCTGCTAATCCTATTCAGGATTGCATTCAGACAGGTAGCGTGTGAAGAGCCAAGCCAGTGAATTGATGAGTACTGATGGTAAGTTCTTCAGGTGTTCAGGTCTGATCTTGTCTGGGCCAGGTGCTCTTTGTATCTTTACCGACAAGATGGCATGTTGGATTTCAGAAGGGCGAACATTGGGAATGACATATCCATCATGCGAAATGTGGTATGTGGGCAAGTGGAAGTGGCTATTAAAGAGATCTGAGTAGAAGTCATGAATAATCTTCTCCATTGCCCTTCTGGAAGATGTGATAGATCCATCAGGATGTTGGAGGGCAGTCATCTTGGTCCTTTAGTTGCTGAAGGACAGGCGGGCATTACGACTGCTTTTCCCGGCTTCTGCCACATATACCAGCATCACTGCTCTCCTGTCTTTGAGGTCATCCTTGATGGCTTCTCTGCATTGTTTTGTCAACTTGGACGTTCGCTTGTGGTTACCTGAGGCATGTGCCAAGCCACGTTGGCGAATAAGTTCAAGAGTGTTCGAAGAAAGACGTTTTTTTGTGTTTATCTCTCTCTTGGCATTCCTCACACAATCACGGAGGTGCTGAATCATTCGATTGTATTCCTCATCAATGTTGTCAATGACGGCATCTTCCATGTGCCGCAACAGAGCCAAAGAGCTCCCCAGTTGGTGGTCATTCTGGGAGTCCTCTTCTTAAACTTTGTATTCTTTTCTCCTCGTTCTGTGAGGTAGAATTTTGCACGAAGGAGACGGTGGTCCGATCTCGTTTGGAATTTTGGGACAACAGCAACATTGGTTAGGCAAAACCGCCGATTGAATATGATGTGGTCTATTTCACTGTGGATCTGTCCACCGGGAGAATCCCATGTCCAACGTTTAGATTCAGCCTTTTGGAACTGTGAGTTACCATGGAAGTTCCTGGTTGACATGATGAACTTAGTCTGTCACCCTGTTCTTTCCATTCTAGGCCATGGGTCCCAATGTGGAATTCATCGGCTGATCTTCTTGGTCCTATCTTGGCATTAAAATCACCGACAATGATCTTGTAGAAGGTGTGATCTTTATAGAACTTCTCCAGCTCCATGTAGAACTTCTCAATTTCTCTTTCACCATAATTGGATGTTGGTGCATAGACAACAAAGATAGAAACTGCCAGCAGTGAGCCACTTCTATTCAAGTGTAATCGTCCTATTCAGGTTGTTAGGCATTCGAATGAATCAATGCTCATGGCTAAGTTTGTGTTGACAAGGATACTGACACCACTGATGCCTCTTTTGTCACATGTTCCAAGGAACAGTTCTTCTCCAGTGTCGAAAACGGCATGATGTGATTGACGTCTTCTCATTTCGGTCAGACCAATGATGTCGTACTTGATCTTTGGCGCTTGTACCATCAGGCCCTCAATGGATGCATCAGATGCCAGCGTACGAGCATTAAAAGTACAGACAATCATTTTTGTCTTTCTTCGTTTTGGCGACCTATTTCTGCATTGGGATTTTATCAGCCTCTCCTTCCACATCCTTCTCGATTCTGCCGTATTCAGGGTCAGGGGAATGAGATCCATTTTTTTTACTGGATATGTCATATGAAATAGACCATGGATAGCTTGCCAGGCTCTGCTGTGTGGGTGGGATATTTAAGGTACCCTGAAAAATTCAAAGAATGTAAATAAAAAGTCGCGCTGCCGCAAATGCGGCCGCGCACTCCTTGGAGCTTGGTGTGATAATCTCTGGATACTGGCCGTTGTTGGGGTTACACGGCAGTTGGTGTGTGTAACTGTCTAGCTACTAGCAGGTCCAGTCCCAAACCGTGCAGGGTTGGAGATCTCAGCCCCGGGTCCCACACACCTGGGTTCCTCCCCCAGTTCTTTTATGCGTGAGGCTCATCCAAGTGTGTGGAGAGTGGTCCCAGCATGGCTACTAACATACAGTCCATTATAACGTATAATCGATGAACATACAGTCAATAATTGATCATTTATTGCATTTTGAAATACTGGTATCAGAACAGATCATTTTCAAGTCCACTTTCTACAGCTTCAAACACTTTCAAAGAAATATATAAATTGTATAAAGACTCTACACTAAAAAATACATTCATTGATGAGAAAATTTTAAATATACCTAATATGCAAGAAAAGATACAAGTAACAAATTGGAAGACACAATGTAAGGAAGAACACAATTCTCTTATGCTTAATGTGTTCATTCAATGTAATTCTAATCAAAATCTTAGCAGGTACATTTCAGAAACTGAAAGAACTGAATCTAAAACTCCTATAGCAATATAAAGTACTTCGAGCAGTTCAAATATATTGAAGAAGGTAACAAATAAATTAGAGTACATCCCCAAAGCAGAATCTGCAACCTGTAGGCCAAATCTTCTGAGTTTGTAAATGTAATTAAAATTTGCTTTTCTCTTTTCTTTATGCCCTTTGCATAGTTTACTTTAGAGGAATGTCCATTTTGTATGCAGGAAGGCAGTGAAACCTATACTTTTGTAACTTGGGTGTTAACTGACTCTAAATAATATTTACTCCGGCAATCCGCATATTTACTTGACATAAGCCTCAGTTACACTTATTTGCTTATACTATAATGGGGGTCCTAGTGAGGAATTTGGATTTGAATGGACCCAGGAGAAGCTGTAGCTACCCTGAATAGTAAAGGGACAGTTCAAGTGCCATAAGAAGTATAATAGGTTAAGAGTACAGTCATGTACCAAACTCTGTAATAAGCCAATAAGATGTAACTCTAATAGGACTTTTCTGGGGTTAGGAAAGACTAACCTGATCTGAGGACGGTAGAACATGGCGGTTGCCCCTTTCTCTCCAGCTGTCTCAGGGATGTCCCTGTTATCTCAGATGGGTGGCACATGTCAGGCTTTGGGGCAGCTGTGATCTCAGATAACGGGAACAGCAGCCTTTCTGCTCCCTATTATTTGTCTGGGTTTCTCTCAGAGCAGAAACTCCTGGCACCTTCTGGCAGCATCAGCTTGTCCACTCGCTGCTCTTGCCCTGGTGTGGCATTGTTCCTGCTCTGTCTCCCTCTCTGTTGCTCTTAGTCTAGATCTGTTGCGTTTTCTCTATCTCTCTGTCTGTTATTGTCTCTCTGTCTCTCTCTCTGTTTTTCTTTCTCTTCACTTTTTTGCTATTCCCCAAATTTATTATGACAAAATTGACATGACAGTGTATACGTTTAAGGGGTACAAAGTGATGATGTATGGGAGTACACATATTGTAGAATGACTACCATTTTAAGAACACTGCTGTTGTAAGGAACTGCTTTTTTCTAGCTAATATCCATCAAATCACAGTTTGTCATTTTTTTCTTTTCCTTTGAGATGATGTCTTGTTATTGATTTGATTGCATCTCCCTTATGATTAAGGACTGACTGAGAATGTCGGATTTCATCATATTGACCAAGACTATCCATGGTAACTCACAATTTCAGAAGGCCGAATCTAAATGTTGTACATGGGAGTCTCCTGCTGGATGGTTCCACAACAAAATTAACCACGCCATATTCAATCAAAGATTTTGCCTGAATAATGTTGCTGTTGTCTCAAATTCCAAATTAGATCAGACCACCATCTCCTTCATGCAAAATTCTACTTCACAGAGCGGGCATAAAGGGCTGCAGAGTTTAAGAAGAGAACTCCCACAATAACCACCAACTGGAAGCTCTTTGGCACTATTGTGGCAACATGGGAAGATGCTTTCACTGACAACGTTGATGAAGAATACGATCAACTATTTCAGCACCTCCATGATTGTGCGAAAAACACCAAGAGAGAGATAGCCACAAAAAGACACCTGTCTTCAAAAACTCTGGACCTCATTTGGCAACGTGGCTTGGTGCAATCCTCAGGCAACTGAGGGCAAATGTCCAAGCTCCCAAAACAGTGCAGAGAAGTGATAAAGGAAGACCTCATAGAGAGAAGAGCAGCAGTGCTGGCAGATGCGGCAGAAGGTGGAAAAAGCATTCACAACGCCCACCTGTCCTTCCCCAACTACAAGACCAAGATGACTGGCCTCAGACATCCTGATGCATCTATCACATCCTCCAGAAGGGCAATGGAGAATATTATCCATAGTTCTCAGATCTATTCAATAGCCATGTCCACCTGCCCAAAATCTCAGTCTGTATGTTTCAGTGAGAAACTGACTATAAATATGATATAAAAACTTCTAGAGTAGCCCCAGTGTGGAGAGACAGAGGTAGAAATGATATAATATTTTAATATAGTATTGAGTCTGATATTATAAGGATGAACAATTCATCAGATTAAAAACTCCCACATCTATAGTCTCCTGATTCCAGACAAGTTGTTGCTAAAATTTGCAGAAAAAAAACCCAAGTGATTCCATCAATCCTACTACAACAACTTTTCAGTGAATAAAATGAACCAAGATTTTACAGCATACCCCTAGCACACTCTATCTTCCAGTGACTTCAAGGATGTGGAAAGCACTAGAAACTGTGAAAATCTAACCTTAATTATATGCCTTCACAGAATATTCTACTTGTGGTTGTATCTTATTTACATAAATCTGAAGGATAATACTGTTTTGTCCTTCCTGGATAGCCTCAAGTAGCGTAGGTATATTGGGTTGCTCCCATCACAGTGCTCCCATTCCTCTGGGTTTACATGTAACTTCTTTCTTTGTGCTTTGTTGACTTGTAAATATTGTTTTTCTCTTTTTCCTAAGTCCTTTGCATAGTTTATTCAGAGCAATGTCCATTTTGTATGGACACAAGTAGATAAGCTTTTGTAATGTTACTCTCAGTGATATTTCCCTCCTGGGCATCTGTTCTCTCCCCTAAGCCTCAGCTCCCTTTAAGTCCTAGCGACCCCAAAATCAGGGTCCCAACGAGGGACTGGATGGAACCAGGGCAAGTGGTAAGCTATGTGCTGCCCTGGCATCAAGATGGGCCGGGCCAAAGTGCCATAATGCTTAACTAAAAGTTAAGAGCTTGGTCATGGGCAAATTCTGTCATGATCCAAAAGTAATAACTACATTTGGACCCTGCTAGGGATAGGAATAATTAATCTGGCCTGAGCAATGTAGTCTGAGTCTTTGGCAAGGTGTTCCCAGGAGAGAACATCTGCCCTGCAAGTCTCAATGTTATCTCTTACAGTGTCTATACAAAAATAGCTAGTATTGATATGTTGACAGTTATTGGACTAAGGAAAAGAGAAAAACACATGAAGGGGTATTTTGCCTTGGACAGTCAAGAAGAGCTTTGGAATATCCTAGGTGGTGTTCCCTTTGCACTTGTTTAGCCCTCAGGAAGGGCTTCCTTATGTTGATTTTGCTACCTGACTGGGGGCAGTGTCAGCCTGGAGAGATAAGGGAGTTAGAGAGAGAGAAAGAGGCAAGGCAAGATGGAGAGGCTAGCAAGTAGGACTGAGGGAGAAGAATGTAGAAGAATACAGAATCAGAGGAGGAGAGAGAGAGAGAGAGAGAGAGAGAGAGAGAGAGAGAGAGGGAGAGCAAGCTCAGATGAGAGATGGAGCATGGAGAGATAAGGGAGTTGGAGAGAGAAGCAGAGGAGTCAGGTGTGAAGGAAGAGAGGACTGTAATAAACTGCAAGGAAGACCAACCAACCTGGCTCTCACGTCTTCCTTTGTCTGCCCTTGGCCAACAACCATCACAATTCAGGCTATACACAGCGGCTCAAGAGAACCGAACACGGGGTGGGGGGGTGGGGGTGATACAGAGTTGTCCAGAGAGTCCGCAAACACACAACTTTCTGCGTGCATAGTTTTTACATAAATTCTCTTTTATTATGATTCCAAACAAGATTATTGGAATATATTATTAAGGAACCACCATCTCCGAATGCAACAGTTATATATACCTAGGTTGAGACATCAACATGATGAATGACCTGGCACCTGAGTTGCGCAGGAGGAAGAGAGCGGCTTGGAATGCCTTCAAGAGCGCTGAAGAAATAACTAAGAGGACAAAGAACCTCCAGGTACAAGCACACCTCTTCAAATCCACTGTTCTTCCTGCATTACCATATGCCTCAGAGACCTAGGCCCTGCGAAAACAGGATGAGAACACTATTTGGGTCTTTCAAAGAGGAATCGAAATGGAATATCACAATTCACTCAAATGAGAGATAGATTCCAGATTTCTGATCTTCGTCAACACTCAAGAATCAGGGATGATGTCTCATTTTCCCAGGCATCAAAAATCAGATGGGTTGTACACGTAATGAGATTTACAGACAACCACTGGACTAGAGCCATTACTGACTGGATTCCAAGGACATCAAAAGATCGTGTGGACGCCCACCTACAAGATGGTCAGACTTCTTCGTCAAGACCCTGAATGATCGGTTTGAGGCTCTGCATGTTCCTAGAACAAACAGATACCATAGGGCTACACTAGCACGCAACCGGGATGAATGGAGACATTACTGGCACCCGCTCGAGTAAATCGAAGAATAACGGGGATCAAGTGATCAAGTGATTAGGGGAGAAGTGCTTCTTGTTTTTTCTTATATATTGGTGGTTGATGGTGTCCTTAGAGCATGGATAGGATAGATATTTTGAAAACTATATGGAAGGTAAATATTGCATATTTCCTTTATATCATTTGTGATAATTTCTTTTCCATGATTTTATCACTTTCATTCATTCTCTTCTAAACATTTTCTTCTAATTTGAAAACTAACTTTCAGAATACTCATTCTCTTTCCTAATTTTATACGCTGATAAATACATGTATGAAGTCTCCCATTTTTAATTACCTTTTTCTTCTTTCTGAGTGATCTCTTCCATTTTTAGCAAATGAATCTTTAAATGAAAATTTTTATTTATATATGTATTGTTCTTCTTTCGTTCATTTTTCTAATTTAAAGCTAATATCTCTGAGAATCTCACTGATTAGTACTTAAAACATCCCTTCCTCATGAGTAGCAAAGTGATCCACTACATCTGAAATTGGAAAGGGATATCATGAGACATTACGAGGGTGGCATTATCGAATGTGAATGGAAGCCCCAAAAAGTTGAAAAACATTAATAGAACTAAAAGAACCAATTAATGCTGATTGTCAGGGGTTTTTATCAGTTTGTAAACATCATATAATATCTGAGAGTAGAAGAGAACTTACTGGAAATAAAACAAATCTCATATGCACATGTTTATGTAACCTTGACATACAAATCAAGAGTCATTAATCTGACTGGTTTTAAATTAACAAAATTTCATTTATATTACTCCAAAATTTAATGAAGAAATCTTAATGTGTTGCATTTACAAGTTTAATTTAGGTATATTTGATATTTTATTACCCAACAATATATAAACACAATATTCGCCTTCAAATGTCCACTAGAATCAGTGTGGGGTATTTTTTAATTTTTTTGCTTTTTGGGTCATACCCAGCGATGCATAGGAGTTACTACTGGCTCATGCACTCAGGAATTACTGCTGTCGATGCTCGGGGGACCATATTGGTTGCTGGGAATCGAACCCAGGATGGCTGCTTGCAAGGCAAATGCCCTACCCACTTTGCTATTGCTCCAGCCACTATATTCACTTTTAATTTCTGAAATTTCCTGATACATTATGTCAAGATTTCCCAATAGAACTGAAATTCTCTCCAAACAAAGAACACATAAATGTCATCAACACAGAGAAGCTTTATTTATCTTAAAAATCTTTCTTACTGCTGACTTAACCGCTTTATTTCTCAGGCTGTAGATCATTGGATTGAATGTTGGTGGAACTATTGTATACATAATTGTGAGTAAAATGTCTGACACCGTTGGAGAGTCTGAATGAGATTTAAGGTACTCAAATGCAGCTGTAGAAAGAAATAATAATACAACAGCGAGGTGGGGGAGGCAAGTGGAAAAGGCCTTAGCTCTGCCCTCTGCAGATGGCATCCGCAGTACAGAAGAAAATATGTGCGTGTAGGAGAATCCAATAAAGGTAAAACAAAGAAATGCCACCAAAGCCAGGAAAACAGAGACACTGAGCTCAGAGATATAGTCATTAGAGCAGGACAGTTTCATAATCTGGGGGATATCACAGAAGAACTGGTGAATGATGCGGGGGCCACAGAAGTGGATGGAGAAAGTAGCTGCCATGTGCATGGCTCCAGAGATGACCCCACTGACCCAGACGCCAGCGACTCCATGGACACAGGTTCTGACGTCCATGATGATTTCATAGTGCAGGGGCAGGCAGATGGCCACGTAGCGGTCATAGGACATCAGGGTGAGCATGACCATCTCTGCACCTGAACAGAGGATGAAGAAAAAGCACTGAAAAACGCATTCCCAGAAGGAAATGTTTCCTCTATGCAAGAAAGAGTTAGTAATGAATCTCGGGACAGTCACGGAAATGTAGCAGAGATCCAGCAAGGAGAGATGCTTCAGGAAGAAATACATGGGGGACTGGAGACTGTCATCCAGGGAAGTTGTGGTGATGATGAGCATGTTGCCAGTTAAAGCCAACAAGTACAGAATGAGGAACAAAGAAGCATAGACGATTTCTAGCTCGGGCTTGGTAGAAAATCCTATGAGGAGAAACCCACTTGTCGTGAAATTAGTCATAGTCTTCATTAACTTTATATGATGTTGGTTGGAAATCACAGGTCACCTCTCTAGAGTTGCAAAACAATGGTAAAGTAAACAAACCAATAAATTAATATCTAAATATAAGTCTATCTCTTCATAAATACAAAAATGATAAGTTTGAGATAATGCCTACAAGTACTGATGTAAAAGTAACAATTATATTACCATAATCATCAATTGGGCTGGAGTGTTAGCTCAGTGGGTAAGGCATTTGCCTTGCATGCGGCTGACATGGCCGACCAGGATTTGATTCCTCTTCCTGTCTCAGAGAACCCGGCAAGCTACTGAGAGTGTCTTGCCCACATGGCAAAGCCTGACAAGCTTCCTGTGACGTATTCAAAATGCCAAACACAGTTAACAACAAGTCTCACAATTTGTTGTGAGAGAGTACTGGTGCCCGCTCAAGCAAATTGATGAACAACGGGAGGACAGTATTACAGTGCTAATCATCAATTAACCCAAATCCTATCAATTAATAAATTTATATAATTCTTATTTCAAAGTGTCTAAAGAAAAGCTTTGAAATCTTTCTTGAAAAATAAAATTACCTGTCCAATTACTACTGATTACATAAACAGTATCATTTATAATCATTTTTTATTAAAATAAGAATAATAGAACTACAAAACTTTTAAGTAATTTTGTATGTAACATATTAAACCTTTTGTACATTATATACTTATACCATTCGACAAACATTATTTTATCAGGAAAGTTATCTAAAATATATATTATCATGGTCAATTTGTGCCTATATTTTGAAAAAGATCAGAATATTTAACAGAAGATAATTAGTCTATAAATTAAAATAAGTTCATTTACATGTAAATAACACTTTGATATAATTAGTAAGTAATTTGCAGCACTGTGGCACTGTCCTCCCATTGTTCATCAATTCACTCATGCGGGCACCAGTAACGTTTCACAACAAATTGTGAGACTTATTACTCTTTTTGCCATATTGAATACATCATGGGTAGCTTGCGAGACTTTGCCATTTAGGGACCTGGATATTTCACAGTGCCAGAGTACCGAGGTAATAACCTATGAGTGAGGCAATGGGTTCAGTTCTATGCACTCGCGAAAGAAAAGAGAGAAAAATCTATCTCACAATGATTTACTTATTTATTGAATCACTGTGAGATAGACCCTTAGAAAGCTGTTCACGATTAGATTTCAGTGTTCTAATATCCATCCCTCCACCCGTGTACGTTTCCTAGTGTCCCGAGTTCCCCTTCCATCACCCCATCGTCTCTCTCTCTCTCTTTCTCTCTCTCTCTCTCAATTATTTTATAGTAAGTACAATAGTAAAAACAGACAAATCCTGAAATTAAATGAATAGAAGTTTGTAGATGCTTGAAAATGTTGTTATACTTCGCCAAGGATATTATATCTAGGATATTAAATGCATGAATTGATAGAATGGAAATGGGCACTAAAAAATTAGAAGGTAAAAAAGAACATAGTGTGCAATTAGTTTTCTTTAGAGAATATATGATTGTTTATGCTGATTAATAGACTTTCACCCTAAATCAGAGACACACAGAAAAACACTGATCTTGCTGTAAGTTTTTTATCACTAGAAAAATTCCAAGGATTAGAGTGTACTGATTTAAGATGAAGTAATGTAGTTTCCTTGCATCTCTTATGATTGTAGCACTTGCTCCAGCGGGCACCAGTAACTTCCCCATTGTTGTTACTGTTTTTGGCATATCAAATACGCCACAGGGAGCTTGTGAGGCTCTGCCATGCTGGTGGAATACTTTGGTAGCTCGCTGACTCTCTGGGAGGGATGGAGGAATCAAGTCCAGATGCAAGACAAACACCCTACCTGCTGTGCTATCGTTCCAGTTCTCCAAATAATTATACTGGTGAAGCATTCAAGTGTGAATTGAATAAGGACACCATCTCTCAGAACTCAAAAACACAGCACATATCAAATTTTATATTTCTAGAGATCAATTCACCCTCAATTTCTTGTGTGTGTGTGTGTGTGTGTGTGTGTGTGTGTTCCACAGAAGTCATAACATAAGATTTAAACTAAATTGAACTGAAGCATTTAGTTTTATACAGGTATACAGGTACTGGTAAAAAAAGACTTTGTAGACAATTCTTCTTGAGATCATAATGACACATTTACTCACTTAGGCATTCTCCTCAGGCTTCTTCAACTTACCAGCTCAATTTTTGTAGCCTCCAGAAGCTTCTTCCATCTCAATATATTTGAGAGCATCTGCTTATTTTTCTAGATGGAAATCAACAAACAATTTATATACATGGAAATTTTGTTCATTAATCCTAAAATCTTATTCTTGATCACTAATATGAAGATGAATGAGAAAATGCAATAGACAGAAACTCATTGTCTTTAGATAGGCCCAATTTGGAATGGTAACATCTATTCACTCCAAAATCACAATTTACATATACATCTTCCATTCATTGCATGCCTCTGTATTCCTGAAATTGAAGAAAACGTGTATATTAAATAATTTTTTAAATACAGGACTTCTAATACAGTTGACTGCAGAAAATGAACATATTCTTGGGAAAATTGAGTTTATGAATAAAGATGTGTATTTGCAATATTTGAGTTAAGAGAAGGTAAAAATCAACATTTAAATCTCAAATTTAGCTGATTAAATTATATTAATTGGACAAATTGACTAAATTTCATTTTACTTTTAAAGATTATAATTCAAGGTTTTACATCTAAGTGCTAAAAAAGAAATGTATTGGGGCTAGAACAATACAGTGATGGTTTGGATACAAACAGTCAGCTCCCTTAGCTGCCATCTTATAGTCATTTTCTACTTGGATGAAATTTCAAAATGCCTCTAGCTACCTACTTTCAATATGATCCCAATACTTAGAGTACACTTAAATCCTTGTTTTTTCACAGTGGACAATACTATCTTCTGGAGGGCAGGGGTTGGGAGGGAGGTAGTCGATCAAGAGGGCTCTAGTAGCTGTGATTGCTGTTGGGTGCAAGTTCTCTTTAGTCACTTTTAAATTTCTAGGCGTGGTTTGTTTTCTGAATAGGGGTGCCGAGTTTCATTTGATTTTTTTTCTGACAAATGATTGGCAAACACAGAAGATTTGCAACCAGTCTTTTAGTTGGAGGTGGATGAATTTTAAATATAACCAATGTTTCACGATACACTTATGAAATTTACTATTATTTTTCATAATTTGCTCTCCATTTTTTAATATTTAGAGCATTCATATATCCATTGTAGGACTTTTCTTAAATTTCTTTCTGTCAAAATTCATCTCACCTCCTCCCAATGTAGAAAAGGTCAGAAATCTGAAGTGGATTGATATTAAATAAAATGTGATCATTCATCATACTCTGACAAAGTTTACCTAGAATTACTTTTGGACAAAAAAAATGTGGTTATTAGTGGGGAAGAAAATGTGGTTTGCCCAAGCTTTATCAGCTTTTATATTTGTTTATTTGAACAATATGCCTGCAATCTCTAATATGGAAAGTATTTAATAAGTTATATAATTAAATTTTATGGCATTCATGAATATAAAGATAGAGCAATAAATAATTCTGTCCTTTGATCCACACATTCACCCTGAATTATTTCTTTATTTGTCTATATGAAGAAAGAAATTCCCCACTCCGCACCCCTGATCATTCCAAAATAGGTTGTCTACAGTCTTCTCTTCCATATACCTAGTTTTTATGGATGTTTCTTAGGTCATGCATTTCCTTTCATTTCTCAAGTCAAGGACAATGATATTTTATCTTATCCAGTCAGAAGTTCTACCTTAGAGGCATTCCACTGTTCAACCCACTCTGTCTTTCTGAAACCTTTGACTCACCAGAGGACAGACAGGAGCTTCTTCCCTCAACATAAGGACAGGCATCAGTGGGTGTAATTCGCACTTAGTGAAGGTTTGATCTCTCTAATGAACCGACCTCAGAAAACTGTCTTCTTCTGAGAGAAAGAAATTAGTCTATTTCAATCCTCAATGGTCCCAAGAGGTTACACCAGGAATTTATTCAAAGCAAACTTCCTGACCTCTGGATATTTTGAAGTCTTAATAAATTCCCTTGGGTCAAAACTTGAAATTACATGTTGGAGCTGATTTAATGACCATAGAAGGCAAGGTGAGTTTTTATTTTTTGTGTGTGTGTCCATGGAATAATTTATTGGAAAACACTAATCTCTATTTATAATTCAGGGATAACCAACAATTGATTTCATCGATTTAAGTGCTATTGTGGGAAATCACACTGTCCTGAATGCCCTAAGATATGTGCATTGTCCCGGGTTAAACAAGCCTATAGGAAACAGTGTTCCTTGGATTTCTACAGCAATACTCAGAGAGGGAATTCGACACTGCTGCTGGGATTGGTGTTAAAACACTATCTTCCTTAAACTGACCATATATAACTTTGCAAATCACAGTTCTTTAAATTTATAAAACTTTTTAATAAAGAAACACATTTGCTTGGTAAGGCACCTGCCTTGCATGCAGCTGACCCCAGGTTCAACCCCCAGGACTCCAGATAGCCCCTGAGCTCACCAGAAATGAATCTTGGGTGCAGAGCCAGGAGTAAGCCCTGAGCACTGCCAGGTATGGCCCCAAAAGTAAAAATGCATTTGCTTCCCTTATAAAGTTTCAAAAGTGAATGAGTGCTTATTTTTGGGTGAAGTCTAAAACACAAATTACCTGCATGACCTCTGTTATAGTGAACAGCATTCCTTCTATGCCTTATTTTTGTGTGTGATTTTTGTGAGGAACAATGGGGTGGTTGGATGCTTTGCCAAATGTTTTTCATTGTTTCTTATTGTCTATTCAATATTTGTTGTTTCTACCACTAACTTTAGGCTGGTTCAATAGCACACCTGGAAGGGTGTTTGCCTTACATCGGCCAACCCGGGTTCAATTCTTTCATCCCTCTTGGAGAGCCGGTAAACTACCAAAACTATCCTGCCCACACGGCAGAGCCTGGCAAACTCCCCAATGGCATATTCCATAGACCTAAAACAGTAACAGGGAGTCTCACAATAGAGACGTTACTGGTGCCTGCTCAAGCAAATTGGTGAACAACGTGATGAAAATGCTACAGTGCTATCACTGACTTCACTTAACTAACATACCCTCCAATTCCCTCTAAAATATAGGGAAATGCATTGTTCTATCTTTGTTACAACCCCATTGGGTTTATGGGTATATATATACCCTATGTGATATATATATATATCACAACTTATTATTTTATTCATCTCTGTTTGAATATTTCAGTTGCCTTCACATCGTGATTATTGTACCAGGTGTTCCACTGGACTTAGGTTGCACATACCTTTTACGATAGATGTTTTTTTGGTTGAAGGTCAGATGCCAAGAAGTAGAATTGCTGGATCCAGTGGGAGTTCTGCTCCTACTTACTTGGAGATTTTTAAGGATGACTTCATGGTCACGGTCACGGTCCTCCCATTGTTCATCGATTTGCTCGAGTGGGCCCAGTAATGTCTCCATCATGAGGCTTGTTGTTACTGTGTTTGGCATATCAAATACGCCACGGGTAGCTTGCTAGGCTTTAGCTTGCCAGACTTTGCTCTGCGGGGGAGATACTCTCGGTAGCTTGGCGGGCACTCCGAGAGGGGCAGAGGAATTGAACTCGGGCCGGCCATGTTGGCTGCATGCAAGGCAAATGCCCTACCGCTGTGCTATCGCTCCACCCCAATGATGACTTCGATAGAGAAAATTCAGACGTAAATTCCAGCAACAGTGAATATCCCACATCTCTGCCAATACTCATTGTTTCCAGTCTTTTTCCATATGTGTTGTTTTCACTGCTGTGAGGTGATATCTTACTGTTGTTTTGATTTGTATTTCCCTGATAATAGTGACACTGAAAATGTTTTCACTCTCTTCTTCAGGTAAGTGTCTACTCGTCTATCCCTCCCGTATTTTTATAGCTTATTGAATTTCTTACTGTTGATATTTTAGTGCTTTAAAAATCTAGGATAGTAACTTTATTTATATATATAACTCATGTATAAAGTGTGAAAATGCTTTCTTCCTCTCATTGAGGTATGTTACTGTGAATCAAATTAGTTTAACAAATTAAATTAAATTACTGTGAATTAAATTAAATTACTAAATTAAAGGCCCTTTGAAGTATTTAGCATTATCCTGTTTACATATACATATATAAAGATGTTTAGGAGCGATAGCAGAGCAAGTAGGGCATTTGCCTTGCATGCAGCCAACATGGTCGACCCGAGTTTGATTCCTTTGCTCTCTCAGAGAGTCTGGCAAGTTACCAAGAGTTTCTCACCCACACGGCAAAGCCTGGCAAGCTCCCCGTGACGTATTTGATATGCCAAACACAGTAACCACAAGTCTCACAACGGAGATGTTACTGGGCCCGCTTGACTAAATCGATGAACAATGGGAGGACTGTGACTGTGACTGTGACTATGATCATTATAGTTCAGTGATCATAATTTAATGATATAAGAATTGCAATTAAAATTTACAACTTAAGTCCTACTCAACATAGTGTTCCAAGTAAACATAAAAGATAAACCGTAGTTTTAAATCCTGAGATGGAAAAATTAAAAACCTTTCATCACAGATAATAGTGTTTACATAGAAAATCAGAGCAACCTGTGAAGTTTCTATCATAAGAGAACTGAACAAATCCTTTAACATCACTTGATCACTGATCCCACGTTATTCATTGATTTACTCGAGCGGGTGCCAGTAACGTCTCCATTCATCCCTGTTGCGTGCTGCATAGCCCAATGGCATCTGTTTGTTCTAGGAACATGCAGAGCCTCAAACCGAGCATTCCGGGTCTTGACGAAGAAGTCTGACCATCTTGTAGGTGGGCGACCATGTGATCTTTTGACGTCCTGTGGAATCCAGTCAGTAATGGCTCTAGTCCAGCGGTTGTCTGTAAACCTCATTACGTGTCCATCCCATCTGATTATTGATGCCTTGGCAAATGAGACATCGTCCCTGAATCTTGAGTGTTGACAGAGATCAGAACTCCGGATTCTAGCTTTCATTTCAGTGAATCGTGATATTCCAAGCATAGCTCTTTTGATTCCTCTTTGAGAGACCAAAATAGCGTTCTCATCCTGTTTTCGTAGGGCCCAGGTCTCTGAGGCATATGTTAATGCAGGAAGAACAGTGGAATCAAAGAGATGTGCTTATAGCTGGAGGTTCTTTGTCCTCTTAGTTATTTCTTCGATGCTCTTGAAGGCATTCCAAGCCGCTCTCTTCCTCCTGTGCAACTGAGGTGCCAGGCCATTCATCATGTTGATTTCTCGACCTAGGTATATATAACAGTTGCATTTGGAGATTGTGGCGCCTTTGAGAGTGAATGGAGCGTCAGGAACGAGACTGTTTCTCATAAACATTGTCTTCGTAAGATTCAGCTGTAGTCCGACCTTTCCACACTCACGGTCGAAGTCGGTCAGCATTTGTGCCGCTTGGCTGATGTTTGGTGTTATTAGAACGATGTCATCAGAAAGTGGAGGTAGTGCAGTTGCCAACCCCATTCTTCACTCCCATTCTTTCCCATTCCAGTCATCGCATGATGCTCTCGAGGGTGGCACTGAAGAGTTTTGGTGAAATGGTATCACCCTGCCAAACCCCTCTCTTGACATGGATGATTATTTCTTTGTAGAATGGTGAGATCCTGGTAGTGAATCCGCAATAGAGCTCACGGAGGATCTTGATGTATTGGGCTTGAATGCCCTGATTGGCTAGGGCTTCTATGACTTCTTCTGCCTCAACAGAATCTAAGGCCTTCTTTATATCAATGAACGTTAGACAGAGCGGCATCTTGACTCCCAAGAAACCTCAATGAGCTTAGTAATCATGTGGATATGGTCAATGGTACTGAATCCTTTTCAGAATCTGTCTTGTTCACATGGTTGTCCTTCATCTAGTGTTCTGCTAATCCTATTCAGGATTGCATTCAGACAGGTAGCATGTGAAGAGCCAAGCCAGTGAATTGATGAGTACTGATGGTAAGTTCTTCAGGTGTTCAGGTCTGATCTTGTCTGGGCCAGGTGCTTTTTGTATCTTTACAGACAAGATGGCATGTTGGATTTTGGAAGGGCGAACATTGGGAATGACATATCCATCATGCGGAATGTGGTATGTGGGCAAGTGGAAGTGGCTATTAAAGCGATCTGAGTAGAAGTCATGAATAATCTTCTCCATTGCCCTTCTGGAAGATGTGATAGATCCATCAGGATGTTGGAGGGCAGTCATCTTGGTCCTTTAGTTGCTGAAGGACAGGCGGGCATTACGACTGCTTTTCCCGGCTTCTGCCACATATACCAGCATCACTGCTCTCCTGTCTTTGAGGTCATCCTTGATGGCTTCTCTGCATTGTTTTGTCAGCTTGGACGTTCGCTTGTGGTTACCTGAGGCATGTGCCAAGCCACGTTGGCGAATAAGTTCAAGAGTGTTCGAAGAAAGACGGTTTTTTGTGGTTATCTCTCTCTTGGCATTCCTCGCACAATCACGGAGGTGCTGAATCATTCGATTGTATTCCTCATCAATGTTGTCAATGACGGCATCTTCCATGTGCCGCAACAGAGCCAAAGAGCTCCCCAGTTGGTGGTCATTCTGGGAGTCCTCTTCTTAAACTTTGTATTCTTTTCTCCTCATTCTGTGAGGTAGAATTTTGCACGAAGGAGACGGTGGTCCGATCTCGTTTGGAATTTTGGGACAACAGCAACATTGGTTAGGCAAAACCGCCGATTGAATATGATGTGGTCTATTTCATTGTGGATCTGTCCACCGGGAGAATCCCATGTCCAACGTTTAGATTCAGCCTTTTGGAACTGTGAGTTACCATGGAAGTTCCTGGTTGACATGATGAACTTAGTCAGTCTGTCACCCTGTTCTTTCCATTCTAGGCCATGGGTCCCAATGGGGAATTCATCGGCTGATCTTCTTGGTCCTATCTTGGCATTAAAATCACCGACAATGATCTTGTAGAAGGTGTGATCTTTATAGAACTTCTCCAGCTCCATGTAGAACTTCTCAATTTCTCTTTCACCATAATTGGATGTTGGTGCATAGACAACAAAGATAGAAACTGCCAGCAGTGAGCCACTTCTATTCAAGTGTAATCATCCTATTCGGGTTGTTAGGCATTCGAATGAATCAATGCTCATGGCTAAGTTTGTGTTGACAAGGATACTGACACCACTGATGCTTCTTTTGTCACATGTTCCAAGGAACAGTTCTTCTCCAGTGTCGAAAACGGCATGATGTGATTGACGTCTTCTCATTTCGGTCAGACCAATGATGTCGTACTTGATCTTTCGCGCTTGTACCATCAGGTCCTCAATGGATGCATCAGATGCCAGCGTACGAGCATTAAAAGTACAGACAATCATTTTTGTCTTTCTTCGTTTTGGCAACCTATTTCTGCATTGGGATTTTATCAGCCTCTCCTTCCACATCCTTCTCGATTCTGCCGTATTCAGGGTCAGGGGAATGAGATCCATTTTTTTTACTGGATATGTCATATGAAATAGACCATGGATAGCTTGCCAGGCTCTGCTGTGTGGGTGGGATATTTAAGGTACCCTGAAAAATTCAAAGAATGTAAATAAAAAGTCGCGCTGCCGCAAATGCGGCCGCGCACTCCTTGGAGCTTGGTGTGATAATCTCTGGATACTGGCCGTTGTTGGGGTTACACGGCAGTTGGTGTGTGTAACTGTCTAGCTACTAGCAGGTCCAGTCCCAAACCGTGCAGGGTTGGAGATCTCAGCCCCGGCTCCCACACACCTGGGTTCCTCCCCCAGTTCTTTTATGCGTGAGGCTCATCCATGTGTGTGGAGAGTGGTCCCAGCATGGCTACTAACATACAGTCCATTATAACGTATAATCGATGAACATACAGTCAATAATTGATCATTTATTGCATTTTGAAATACTGGTATCAGAACAGATCATTTTCAAGTCCACTTTCTACAGCTTCAAACACTTTCAAAGAAATATATAAATTGTATAAAGACTCTACACTAAAAAATACATTCATTGATGAGAAAATTTTAAATATACCTAATATGCAAGAAAAGATACAAGTAACAAATTGGAAGACACAATGTAAGGAAGAACACAGTTCTCTTATGCTTAATGTGTTCATTCAATGTAATTCTAATCAAAATCTTAGCAGGTACATTTCAGAAACTGAAAGAACTGAATCTAAAACTCCTATAGCAATATAAAGTACTTTGAGCAGTTCAAATATATTGAAGAAGGTAACAAATAAATTAGAGTACATCCCCAAAGCAGAATCTGCAACCTGTAGGCCAAATCTTCTGGGTTTGTAAATGTAATTAAAATTTGCTTTTCTCTTTTCTTTATGCCCTTTGCATAGTTTACTTTAGAGCAATGTTCATTTTGTATGCAGGAAGGCAGTGAAACCTATACTTTTGTAACTTGGGTGTTAACTGACTCTAAATAATATTTACTCCGGCAATCCGCATATTTACTTGACATAAGCCTCAGTTACTCTTATTTGCTTATACTATAATGGGGGTCCCAGTGAGGAATTTGGATTTGAATGGACCCAGGAGAAGCTGTAGCTACCCTGAATAGTAAAGGGACAGTTCAAGTGCCATAAGAAGTATAATAGGTTAAGAGTACAGTCATGTACCAAACTCTGTAATAAGCCAATAAGATGTAACTGTAATAGGACTTTTCTGGGGTGAGGAAAGACTGACCTGATCTGAGGACTGTAGAACATGGCGGTTGCCCCTTTCTCTCCAGCTGTCTCAGGGATGTCCCTGTTATCTCAGATGGGTGGCACATGTCAGGCTTTGGGGCAGCTGTGATCTCAGATAACGGGAACAGCAGCCTTTCTGCTCCCTATTATTTGTCTGGGCTTGTCTCAGAGAGGCAACTCCTGGCACATTCTGGCAGCCATCAGCTTGTCCACTCGCTGCTCTTGCCCTGGTCTGGCATTGTTTCTACTCTGTCTCCCTCTCTGTTGCTCTTAGTCTAGATCTGTTGTGTTTTCTCTATCTCTCTGTCTCTGTCTGTTATTGTCTCTCTGTCTCTCTCTCTGTTTTTCTTTCTCTTCATTTTTTTTGTTATTCCCCAAATTTATTATGAAACAATGGACATATTACAGTGTATAAGTTTAAGGGGTACAAAGTGATGATGTGTGGGAGTACACATTTTGTAGAATGACTACCATTTTAAGAACACTGCTGTTGTAAGGAACTGCTTTTTTCTAGCTAATATCCATCAAATCACAGTTTGTCATTTTTTTTTCTTTTCCGTTGAGATGATGTCTTGTTATTGATTTGATTGCATCTCCCTGATGATTAAGGCTGACTGAGACTGTCGGAGTTCATCATATTGACCAAGACTATCCATGGTAACTCACAATTTCAGAAGGCCGAATCTAAGTGTTGTACATGGAAGTCTCCTGGTGGATGATTCCTCAACAAAATTCACCATGCCGTATTCAATCAAAGGTTTTGCCTGACTAATGTTGCTGTTGTCTCATATTCCAAATGAGATCAGACCACCATCTCCTTCATGCAAAATTCTACTTCACAGAGCGGGCATAAAGGGCTGCAGAGTTTAAGAAGAGAACTCCCACAATGACCACCAACTGGAAGCTCTTTGGCACTATTGTGGCAACATGGGAAGATGCTTTCACTGACAACGTTGATGAAGAATACGATCAACTATTTCAGCACCTCCATGATTGTGCGAAAAACACCAAGAGAGAGATAGCCACAAAAAGACACCTGTCTTCAAAAACTCTGGACCTCATTTGGCAACGTGGCTTGGTGCAAGCCTCAGGCAACTGAGAGCAAATGTCCAAGCTCCCAAAACAGTGCACAGAAGTGATAAAGGAAGACCTCATAGAGAGAAGAGCAGCAGTGCTGGCAGATGCGGCAGAAGGTGGAAAAAGCATTCACAACGCCCACCTGTCCTTCCCCAACTACAAGACCAAGATGACTGGCCTCAGACATCCTGATGCATCTATCACATCCTCCAGAAGGGCAATGGACAGTATTATCCATAGTTCTCAGATCTATTCAATAGCCATGTATACCTGCCCAAAATCTCAGTCTGTATGTTTCAGTCAGAAACTGAATCTAAAATATGATATAAAAACTTCCAGAGTAGCCCCAGTGTGGAGAGACAGAGGTAGAAATGATATAATATTTTAATATAGTATTGAGTCTGATATTATAAGGATGAACAATTCATCAGATTAAAAACTCCCACATCTATATTTTCCTGATTCCAGACAAGTTGTTGCTAAAATTTGCAGAAAAAAAACCCAAGTGATTCCATCAATCCTACTACAACAACTTTTCAGTGAATAAAATGAACCAAGATTTTACAGCATACCCCTAGCACACTCTATCTTCCAGTGACTTCAAGGATGTGGAAAGCACTAGAAACTGTGAAAATCTAACCTTAATTATATGCCTTCACAGAATATTCTACTTGTGGTTGTATCTTATTTACATAAATCTGAAGGATAATACTGTTTTGTCCTTCCTGGATAGCCTCAAGTAGCGTAGGTATATTGGGTTGCTCCCATCACAGTGCTCCCATTCCTCTGGGTTTACATGTAACTTCTTTCTTTGTGCTTTGTTGCCTTGTAAATATTGTTTTTCTCTTTTTCCTAAGTCCTTTGCATAGTTTATTCAGAGCAATGTCCATTTTGTATGGACACAAGTAGATAAGCTTTTGTAATGTTACTCTCAGTGATATTTCCCTCCTGGGCATCTGTTCTCTCCCCTAAGCCTCAACTCCCTTTAAGTCCTAGCGACCCCAAAATCAGGGTCCCAACGAGGAACTGGATGGAACCAGGGCAAGTGGTAAGCTATGTGCTGCCCTGGCATCAAGATGGGCCTGGCCAAAGTGCCATAATGCTTAACTAAAAGTTAAGAGCTTGGTCATGGGCAAATTCTGTCATGATCCAAAAGTAATAACTACATTTGGACCCTGCTAGGGATAGGAATAATTAATCTGGCCTGAGCAATGTAGTCTGAGTCTTTGGCAAGGTGTTCCCAGGAGAGAACATCTGCCCTGCAAGTCTCAATGTTATCTCTTACAGTGTCTATACAAAAATAGCTAGTATTGATATGTTGACAGTTATTGGACTAAGGAAAAGAGAAAAACACATGAAGGGGTATTTTGCCTTGCGCAGTCAAAAAGAGCTTTGGAATATCCTAGGTGGTGTTCCCTTTGCACTTGTTTAGCCCTCAGGAAGGGCTTTCTTATGTTGATTTTGCTACCTGACTGGGGGCAGTGTCAGCCTGGAGAGATAAGGGAGTTAGAGAGAGAGAAAGAGGCAAGGCAAGATGGAGAGGCTAGCAAGTAGGACTGAGGGAGAAGAATGTAGAAGAATACAGAATCAGAGGAGGAGAGAGAGAGAGAGAGAGAGAGAGAGAGAGAGAGAGAGAGAGAGAGAGAGAGAGAGGGAGAGCAAGCTCAGATGAGAGATGGAGCATGGAGAGATAAGGGAGTTGGAGAGAGAAGCAGAGGAGTCAGGTGTGAAGGAAGAGAGGACTGTAATAAACTGCAAGGAAGACCAACCAACCTGGCTCTCACGTCTTCCTTTGTCTGCCCTTGGCCAACAACCATCACAATTCAGGCTACACACAGCGGCTCAAGAGAACCGAACACGGGGTGGGGGGGGGGGGTGATACAGAGTTGTCCAGAGAGTCCGCAAACACACAACTTTCTGCGTGCATAGTTTTTACATAAATTCACTTTTATTATGATTTCAAACAAGATTATTGGAATATATTATTAAGGAACCACCATCTCCGAATGCAACAGTTATATATACCTAGGTTGAGACATCAACATGATGAATGACCTGGCACCTGAGTTGCGCAGGAGGAAGAGAGCAGCTTGGAATGCCTTCAAGAGCATTGAAGAAATAACTAAGAGGACAAAGAACCTCCAGGTACAAGCACACCTCTTCAAATCCGCTGTTCTTCCTGCATTACCATATGCCTCAGAGACCTAGGCCCTGCGAAAACAGGATGAGAACACTATTTGGGTCTTTCAAAGAGGAATCGAAATGGAATATCACAATTCACTCAAATGAGAGATAGAATCCGGATTTCTGATCTTCGTCAACACTCAAGAATCAGGGATGATGTCTCATTTTCCCAGGCATCAAAAATCAGATGGGTTGTACACGTAATGAGATTTACAGACAACCACTGGACTAGAGCCATTACTGACTGGATTCCAAGGACATCAAAAGATCGTGTGGACGCCCACCTACAAGATGGTCAGACTTCTTCGTCAAGACCCTGAATGATCGGTTTGAGGCTCTGCATGTTCCTAGAACAAACAGATACCATAGGGCTACACTAGCACGCAACCGGGATGAATGGAGACGTTACTGGCACCCGCTCGAGTAAATCGAAGAATAACGGGGATCAAGTGATCAAGTGATTAGGGGAGAAGTGCTTCTTGTTTTTTCTTATATATTGGTGGTTGATGGTGTCCTTAGAGCATGGATAGGATAGATATTTTGAAAACTATATGGAAGGTAAATATTACATATTTCCTTTATATCATTTGTGATAATTTCTTTTCCATGATTTTATCACTTTCATTCATTCTCTTCAAAACATTTTCTTCTAATTTGAAAACTAACTTTCAGAATAATCATTCTCTTTCCTAATTTTATACGCTGATAAATACATGTATGAAGTCTCCCATTTTTAATTACCTTTTTCTTCTTTCTGAGTGATCTCTTCCATTTTTAGCAAATGAATCTTTAAATGAAAATTTTTATTTATATATGTATTGTTCTTCTTTCGTTCATTTTTCTAATTTAAAGCTAGTATCTCTGAGAATCTCACTGATTAGTACTTAAAACATCCCTTCCTCATGAGTAGCAAAGTGATCCACTACATCTGAAATTGGAAAGGGATATCATGAGACATTATGAGGGTGGCATTATCGAATGTGAATGGAAGCCCAAAAAAGTTGAAAAACATTAATAGAACTAAAAGAACCAATTAATGCTGATTGTCAGGGGTTTTTATCAGTTTGTAAACATCATATAATATCTGAGAGTAGAGGAGAACTTACTGGAAATAAAACAAATCTCATATGCACATGTTTATGTAACCTTGACATACAAATCAAGAGTCATTAATCTGACTGGTTTTAAATTAACAAAATTTCATTTATATTACTCAAAAATTTAATGAAAAAATCTTAATGTGTTGCATGTACAAGTTTAATTTAGGTATTTTTGATATTTTATTACCCAACAATATATAAACACAATATTCACCTTCAAATGTCCACTAGAATCAGTGTGGGGTATTTTTTAATTTTTTTGCTTTTTGGGTCATACCCAGCGATGCATAGGAGTTACTACTGGCTCATGCACTCAGGAATTACTGCTGGCGATGCTCGGGGGACCATATTGGTTGCTGGGAATCGAACCCAGGATGGCTGCTTGCAAGGCAAATGCCCTACCCACTTTGCTATTGCTCCAGCCACTATATTCACTTTTAATTTCTGAAATTTCCTGATACCTTATGTCAAGATTTCCCAATAGAACTGAAATTCTCTCCAAACAAAGAACACATAAATGTCATCAACACAGAGAAGCTTTATTTATCTTAAAAATCTTTCTTACCGCTGACTTAACCGCTTTATTTCTCAGGCTGTAGATCATTGGATTGAATGTTGGTGGAACTATTGTATACATAATTGTGAGTAAAATGTCTGACACCGTTGGAGAGTCTGAATGAGATTTAAGGTACTCAAATGCAGCTGTAGAAAGAAATAATAATACAACAGCGAGGTGGGGGAGGCAAGTGGAAAAGGCCTTAGCTCTGCCCTCTGCAGATGGCATCCGCAGTACAGAAGAAAATATGTGCGTGTAGGAGAATCCAATAAAGGTAAAACAAAGAAATGCCACCAAAGCCAGGAAAACAGAGACACTGAGCTCAGAGATATAGTCATTAGAGCAGGACAGTTTCATAATCTGGGGGATATCACAGAAGAACTGGTGAATGATGCGGGGGCCACAGAAGTGGATGGAGAAAGTAGCTGCCGTGTGCATGGCTCCAGAGATGACCCCACTGACCCAGACGCCAGCGACTCCATGGACACAGGTTCTGACGTCCATGATGATTTCATAGTGCAGGGGCAGGCAGATGGCCACGTAGCGGTCATAGGACATCAGGGTGAGCATGACCATCTCTGCACCTGAACAGAGGATGAAGAAAAAGCACTGAAAAACGCATTCCCAGAAGGAAATGTTTCCTCTATGCAAGAAAGAGTTAGTAATGAATCTCGGGACAGTCACGGAAATGTAGCAGAGATCCAGCAAGGAGAGATGCTTCAGGAAGAAATACATGGGGGACTGGAGACTGTCATCCAGGGAAGTTGTGGTGATGATGAGCATGTTGCCAGTTAAAGCCAACAAGTACAGAATGAGGAACAAAGAAGCATAGACGATTTCTAGCTCGGGCTTGGTAGAAAATCCTATGAGGAGAAACCCACTTGTCGTGAAATTAGTCATAGTCTTCATTAACTTTATATGATTTTGGTTGGAAATCACAGGTCACCTCTCTAGAGTTGCAAAACAATGGTAAAGTAAACAAACCAATAAATTAATATCTAAATATAAGTCTATCTCTTCATAAATACAAAAATGATAAGTTTGAGATAATGCCTACAAGTACTGATGTAAAAGTAACAATTATATTACCATAATCATCAGTTGGGCTGGAGTGTTAGCTCAGTGGGTAAGGCATTTGCCTTGCATGCGGCTGACATGGCCGACCAGGATTTGATTCCTCTTCCTGTCTCAGAGAACCCGGCAAGCTACTGAGAGTGTCTTGCCCACATGGCAAAGCCTGACAAGCTTCCTGTGACGTATTCAAAATGCCAAACACAGTTAACAACAAGTCTCACAATTTGTTGTGAGAGAGTACTGGTGCCCGCTCAAGCAAATTGATGAACAACGGGAGGACAGTATTACAGTGCTAATCATCAATTAACCCAAATCCTATCAATTAATAAATTTATATAATTCTTATTTCAAAGTGTCTAAAGAAAAGCTTTGAAATCTTTCTTGAAAAATAAAATTACCTGTCCAATTACTACTGATTACATAAACAGTATCATTTATAATCATTTTTTATTAAAATAAGAATAATAGAACTACAAAACTTTTAAGTAATTTTGTATGTAACATATTAAACCTTTTGTACATTATATACTTATACCATTCGACAAACATTATTTTATCAGGAAAGTTATCTAAAATATATATTATCATGGTCAATTTGTGCCTATATTTTGAAAAAGATCAGAATATTTAACAGAAGATAATTAGTCTATAAATTAAAATAAGTTCATTTACATGTAAATAACACTTTGATATAATTAGTAAGTAATTTGCAGCACTGTGGCACTGTCCTCCCATTGTTCATCAATTCACTCATGCGGGCACCAGTAACGTTTCACAACAAATTGTGAGACTTATTACTCTTTTTGCCATATTGAATACATCATGGGTAGCTTGCGAGACTTTGCCATTTAGGGACCTGGATATTTCACAGTGCCAGAGTACCGAGGTAATAACCTATGAGTGAGGCAATGGGTTCAGTTCTATGCACTCGCGAAAGAAAAGAGAGAAAAATCTATCTCACAATGATTTACTTATTTATTGAATCACTGTGAGATAGACCCTTAGAAAGCTGTTCACGATTAGATTTCAGTGTTCTAATATCCATCCCTCCACCCGTGTACGTTTCCTAGTGTCTCGAGTTCCCCTTCCATCACCCCATCGTCTCTCTCTCTCTCTTTCTCTCTCTCTCTCTCAATTATTTTATAGTAAGTACAATAGTAAAAACAGACAAATCCTGAAATTAAATGAATAGAAGTTTGTAGATGCTTGAAAATGTTGTTATACTTCGCCAAGGATATTATATCTAGGATATTAAATGCATGAATTGATAGAATGGAAATGGGCACTAAAAAATTAGAAGGTAAAAAAGAACATAGTGTGCAATTAGTTTTCTTTAGAGAATATATGATTGTTTATGCTGATTAATAGACTTTCACCCTAAATCAGAGACACACAGAAAAACACTGATCTTGCTGTAAGTTTTTTATCACTAGAAAAATTCCAAGGATTAGAGTGTACTGATTTAAGATGAAGTAATGTAGTTTCCTTGCATCTCTTATGATTGTAGCACTTGCTCCAGCGGGCACCAGTAACTTCCCCATTGTTGTTACTGTTTTTGGCATATCAAATACGCCACAGGGAGCTTGTGAGGCTCTGCCATGCTGGTGGAATACTTTGGTAGCTCGCTGACTCTCTGGGAGGGATGGAGGAATCAAGTCCAGATGCAAGACAAACACCCTACCTGCTGTGCTATCGTTCCAGTTCTCCAAATAATTATACTGGTGAAGCATTCAAGTGTGAATTGAATAAGGACACCATCTCTCAGAACTCAAAAACACAGCACATATCAAATTTTATATTTCTAGAGATCAATTCACCCTCAATTTCTTGTGTGTGTGTGTGTGTGTGTGTGTGTGTGTTCCACAGAAGTCATAACATAAGATTTAAACTAAATTGAACTGAAGCATTTAGTTTTATACAGGTATACAGGTACTGGTAAAAAAAGACTTTGTAGACAATTCTTCTTGAGATCATAATGACACATTTACTCACTTAGGCATTCTCCTCAGGCTTCTTCAACTTACCAGCTCAATTTTTGTAGCCTCCAGAAGCTTCTTCCATCTCAATATATTTGAGAGCATCTGCTTATTTTTCTAGATGGAAATCAACAAACAATTTATATACATGGAAATTTTGTTCATTAATCCTAAAATCTTATTCTTGATCACTAATATGAAGATGAATGAGAAAATGCAATAGACAGAAACTCATTGTCTTTAGATAGGCCCAATTTGGAATGGTAACATCTATTCACTCCAAAATCACAATTTACATATACATCTTCCATTCATTGCATGCCTCTGTATTCCTGAAATTGAAGAAAACGTGTATATTAAATAATTTTTTAAATACAGGACTTCTAATACAGTTGACTGCAGAAAATGAACATATTCTTGGGAAAATTGAGTTTATGAATAAAGATGTGTATTTGCAATATTTGAGTTAAGAGAAGGTAAAAATCAACATTTAAATCTCAAATTTAGCTGATTAAATTATATTAATTGGACAAATTGACTAAATTTCATTTTACTTTTAAAGATTATAATTCAAGGTTTTACATCTAAGTGCTAAAAAAGAAATGTATTGGGGCTAGAACAATACAGTGATGGTTTGGATACAAACAGTCAGCTCCCTTAGCTGCCATCTTATAGTCATTTTCTACTTGGATGAAATTTCAAAATGCCTCTAGCTACCTACTTTCAATATGATCCCAATACTTAGAGTTCACTTAAATCCTTGTTTTTGCACAGTGGACAATACAATCCTCTGGAGGGCAGGGGTTGGGAGGGAGATAGTAGATCAAGAGGGCTCTAGTAGCTGTGATTGCTGTTGGGTGCAAGTTCTCTTTAGTCACTTTTAAATTTCTAGGCGTGGTTTGTTTTCTGAATAGGGGTGCCGAGTTTCATTTGAATTTTTTTCTGACAAATGATTGGCAAACACAGAAGATTTGCAACCAGTCTTTTAGGTGGAGGTGGATGAATTTTAAATATAACCAATGTTTAACGATACACTTATGAAATTTACTATTATTTTTCATAAGTTGCTCTCCATTTTTTAATATTTTGACCATTCATATATCCATTGTAGGACTTTTCTTAAGTTTCTTTCTGTCAAAATTCATCTCACCTCCTCCCAAGGTAGAAAAAGTCAGAAATCTGAAGTGGATTGATATTAAATAAAGTATGATCTTTCATCATACTCTGACAAAGTTTATCTAGAATTACTTTTGGAAAAAAATGTGGTTAGTAGTGGGGAAGAAAATGTGGTTGCCCAAGCTTTATCAGCTTTTATATTTGTTTATTTGAACAATATGCCTGCAATCTCAAATATGGAAAGTATTTAATAAGTTATGTAGTTAAATTTTACGGCATTCATGAATATAAAGATAGAGCAATAAATAATTCTGTCCATTGATCCACACATTCACCCTGAATTATTTCTTTATTTGTCTATATGAAGAAAGAAATTCCCCACTCCGCAGCCCCGATCATTCCAAAATAGGTTGTCTACAGTCTTCTCTTCCATATACCTAGTTTTTATGGATGTTTCTTAGCCCATGCGTTTCCTTTCATTTCTCAAGTCAAGGACAATGATATTTTATCTTATCCAGTCAGAAGTTCTACCTTAGAGGCATTCCACTGTTCAACCCACTCTGTCTTTCTGAAAGCTTTGACTCACCAGAGGACAGACAGGAGCCTCTTCCCTCAACATAAGGACAGGCATCAGTGGGTGTAATTCGCACTTAGTGAAGGTTTGATCTCTGTAATGAACCAACCTCAGAAAACTAACTTCTTCTGAGAGAAAGAAATTAGTCTATTTCAAACCTCAATGGCCCCGAGAGGTTACAGCACGAATTTATTCGAAGCAAACCTCCTGACCTCTGGACATTTTGAAGTCTTAATAAATTCCCTTGGGTCAAAACTTGAAATTATATGTTGGAGCTGATTTAATGACCATAATAAGCAAGGTGAGTTTTTATTTTTGGTGTGTGTGTCCATGGAATAATTTATTGAAAAACACTAATCTCTGTTTATAATTCAGGGAGAGCCAACAATTGATTTCATCGATTTAAGTGGCTATTGTGGGAAATCACACTGTCCTGAATGCCCTAAGATATGTGCAGTGTCAGGGGTTAAACAAGCCTACAGGAAACAGTGTTCCTTGGATTTCTACAGTAATACTGAGAGAGGGAATTCGAGACTACTGCTGGGATTGGTGTTAAAACACTATCTTTCTCAAACTGACTATCAATAACTTTGTAAATCACAGTTTATTAAATTTATAAAACTTTTTAACAAAGAAACACATTTGCTTGGTAAGGCACCTGCCTTGCATGCAGCTGACCCCAGGTTCAACCCGCAGGACTCCAGATAGCCCCTGTGCTCACCAGAAATGGATCTTGGGTGCAGAGCCAGGAGTTGGCCCTGAGCACTGCCAGGTATGGCCCCAAAAGTAAAAATGCATTTGCTCCCCTTAAAAAGTTTCAAAACTGGGGAAAGAAAGATGGAGACCGCACGGGAGCCTTGTGGACAGCAGGTTTGAGCCAGGGGTGAGAACGGCAGGGACCTCATGGGAAGGGGGACGTTGTGGGCCATCCCTCACGCCCGACCGAGGTCACCAGCTGCACCCCATGAGCGGCTATCCGGCACGGCCGCGACTCCAGAGCACAGAAACCAATCTCTTAACTATCTAACTTTAATAGAAATTCTTCCAGGGTCAATAAGTAAAATAGCAGAAATCCAAAACCGTGCGGCCGCGCGACATCATTTTATTCTTAAACCAAGTTGTAGAAAGCAAATCATTTCACAACGCTGTTTTAGCATGTCTGATTGGGGGGGGGGGGGTCGTAAACTCTAAACAATAATTGTGCATCTTCTATCGAAACAATGTATCTAGTCAAAGTAGATAGAGTATTAACTAGAACTCATCTGACTCACAGGAATTGGGAGGGGTGGGAGGTGGGGTTCTATTGGGGTTTTTGGTTAAAAATAAGTATTGGTAAAGGGAAATGTATTTGATATTTACATGACTGAGACCTAAACCTGGAAGCTCTGTAACTTTTTCCACAGTGATTCAATAAAGAAATAAATTTTAAAAAAGTTTCAAAACTGAATGAGTGCATATTTTTGGGTGAAGTCTAAAACACAAATTACCTGCATGACCTCTGTTATAATGAACAGCATTCCTTCTATGCCTTATTTTTTTGTGTGCTTTTTGTGAGGAACAGTGGGGTGGTTGGATGCTTTGCCAAATGTTTTTCATTGTTTCTTATTGTCTGTTCAATATTTGTTGTTTCTACCACTAACTTTGGGCTGGATCGATAGCACACCTAGAAGGGTGTTTGCCTTACATCCGGCCGACCCGGGTTCAATTCCTTCGTCCCTCTTGGAGAGCCGGTAAGCTACCAAAACTATCCTGCCCACACGGCAGAGCCTGGCAAACTCCCCAATGGCATATTCCATAGACCTAAAACAGTAACAGGGAGTCTCACAATAGAGACGTTACTGGTGCCTGCTCAAGCAAATTGGTGAACAACGTGATGAAAATGCTACAGTGCTATCACTGACTTCACTTAACATACCCTCCAATTCCCTCTAAAATATAGGGAAATGCATTGTTCTATCTTTGTTACAACCCCATTGGGTTTATGGGTATATATATACCCTATGTGATATATATATATATATCACAACTTATTATTTTATTCATCTCTGTTTGAATATTTCAGTTGCCTTCACATCGTGATTATTGTACCAGGTGTTCCACTGGACTTAGGTTGCACATACCTTTTACGATAGATGTTTTTTTGGTTGAAGGTCAGATGCCAAGAAGTAGAATTGCTGGATCCAGTGGGAGTTCTGCTCCTACTTACTTGGAGATTTTTAAGGATGACTTCATGGTCACGGTCACGGTCCTCCCATTGTTCATCGATTTGCTCGAGTGGGCCCAGTAATGTCTCCATCATGAGGCTTGTTGTTACTGTGTTTGGCATATCGAATACGCCACGGGTAGCTTGCTAGGCTTTAGCTTGCCAGACTTTGCTGTGCGGGGGAGATACTCTCGGTAGCTTGGCGGACACTCCGAGAGGGGCAAAGGAAATGAACTTGGGCCGGCCATGTTGGCTGCGTGCAAGGCAAATGCCCTACCACTGTGCTATCGCTCCAGCCCAATGATGACTTCAATAGAGAAAATTCATAAGTAAATTCCAGCAACAGTGAATATCCCACATCTCTGCCAATACTCATTGTTTCCAGTCTTTTCCCATATGTGTTGTTTTCACTGCTGTGAGATGTTATCTTACTGTTGTTTAGATTTGTATTTCCCTGATAATAGTGACACTGAAAACGTTTTCACTCTCTTCTTCAGGCACGTGTCTATAAGTCTATCGCTCCCATATTTTTATAGCTTATTGAATTTCTTACTGTTGATATTTTAGTGCTTTAAAATCTAGGATAGTAACTTTGTATATATATATATATATATATATATATATATATCACTCATATATAAAGTGTGAAAATGCTTTCTTTCTCTCATTGAGCTATGTTACTGTGAATTAAATTACTTTAACAAATTAAATTAAATTACATTAAATTACTGTGAATTAAATTAAATTACTAAATTAAAGGCCCTTTGAAGTATTTAACATTATCATGTTTACATATACATATATAAAGATGTTTAGGAGCGATAGCAGAGCAATTAGGGCATTTGCCTTGCATGCAGTCAACATGTTCGACCCGAGATTGATTCCTTTGCCTCTCTCGGAGAGCCTGGCAAGTTACCAAGTGTATCTTGCATGCATGGCAAAGCCTGGCAAGCTCCCCGTGACGTATTCGATATGCCAAACACAGTAACCACAAGTCTCACAATGGAGATATTACTGGGCCCGCTTGACTAAATCGATGAACAATGGGAGGACCGTGACTGTGACTGTGACTATGATTATTATAGTTCACTGATCATGATATAATGATATAAGAATTGCAATTAAAATTTACAACTTAAGTCCTACTCAACATAGAGTTCCAAGTAAACATAAAAGATAAACCGTAGCCCGCGACAGCCGGTTTTCAACCCCTGAGCCGCGTGGGACGGGCACAGAGGCCCAGCTCTGGGCAACAAAGCTGAACGGCTCCAATTCCAACAGGTACAGCCCGCCCCCAAGGGCCTGGGTTCCTCTCTGGGCACGCGCAGCTAGAAACAGCCCCGAGACAGCCGGTTTTCAACCCCTGAGCCGCGTGGGACGGGCACAGAGGCCCAGCTCTGGGCAACAAAGCTGAACGGCTCCAATTCCAACAGGTACAGCCCGCCCCCAAGGGCCTGGGTTCCTCTCTGGGCACGCGCAGCTAGAAACAGCCCCGAGACAGCCGGTTTTCAACCCCTGAGCCGCGTGGGACGGCACGGAGGCCCAGCTCTGGGCAACAAAGCTGAACGGCTCCAATTCCAACAGGTACAGCCCGCCCCCAAGGGCCTGGGTTTCTCTCTGGGCACGCGCAGCTAGAAACAGCCCCGAGACAGCCGGTTTTCAACCTCTGAGCCGCGTGGGACGGGCACAGAGGCCCAGCTCTGGGCAACAAAGCTGAACGGCTCCAATTCCAATAGGTACAGCCCGCCCCCAAGGGCCTGGGTTCCTCTCTGGGCACGCGCAGCTAGAAACAGCCCCGAGACAGCCGGTTTTCAACCCCTGAGCCGCGTGGGACGGGCACAGAGGCCCAGCTCTGGGCAACAAAGCTGAACGGCTCCAATTCCAACAGGTACAGCCCGCCCCTAAGGGCCTGGGTTCCTCTCTGGGCACGCGCAGCTAGAAACAGCCCCGAGACAGCCGGTTTTCAACCCCTGAGCCGCGTGGGACGGGCACAGAGGCCCAGCTCTGGGCAACAAAGCTGAACGGCTCCAATTCCAAACAGGAGACATTCCCAACTCCTCGCCCAGTGCCAGGGACTCTTTCCGGAGCCGCGGCCACTAATGCGGCCGCGAAATATTTTCCCACTACATATGCCATAGGAACCATAAGCTACCTTCTTAGATGGAAACTTCTCTATTTTAGCTCAGCCACTAGAAATACAGTTGCCAATAACTCATAAGCCTATCTTAACTCACACTGCATATCAAGCAGAATAGTAACACTGAACGTGAAGGACTAAACCACACCTCTCACAATGGTAAAGCAACGCAAAAGCCCACCAAACATTCATATTGAAGAGTCTAGCCCAGATGACACCAACAGTACTGTAGTGTTAGACAACCTCTCTGACAAGGAATTCAGAAGGGAGCTACTTAGGATGCTTAGGGAATTAAAAGAAACAATGGAAAGCAATGCCAATAGAAGACAAGAGGATCTGAAGGCAGAAATGAGGAAAATGCAATCAGAAATGTCAGACCTGAAAAATCTCGTAGGCGAATTGAAAAGCTCAGTGGAAGGCCTCAGCAGCAGAGTAACAGCGGCTGAGAACAGAATCAGTGAGCTCGAAGATGAAGTTCAGAGACTCTCCCGAAAAGAGCAGAAAATGGAAAAGAGACTCACAATTCGGGAACAGATGGCAAGAGAAGATCGTGATGAAGCCAAGAGGGGTAACATAAGAATTATTGGAGTCCCAGAGGGACAGGAAGAAAACCTCGATGAAGAAGAAACTGTCAAAGACATCATTGCTACAACATTTCCAAAGCTGAAGAAAACTTGTGACCACATTCAGGAGGCCCGAAGGGTACCAGCTAGAAGAAATCCGAATAAAAATACCCCAAGACACATTCTGATCAAAATGACCAAAACCTTAGACAGAGACAAAATTCTGAAAGCAGCAAGATCGAAGAAAGAAATCTCTTACAAAGGAGCATCCTTAAAATTCACAGCTGATTTTTCTGATGAAACCCTCATGGCCCGAAAACAGTGGTGGGACATAGTAAAAAAACTCAATGAAATAAATGCCTCCCCCAAAATACTTTTCCCAGCAAGACTCTCATTCATAATAGAAGGAACAACACACAGTTTCACAGACAAACAACAGCTAAGGAACTTCATAGACTCAAAACCATGGTTACAAGAACAACTAAATGGGCTACTTTAAGGCAAGAAAGGCCCCTCAAATACACCCAATTTTAACATAACAATGGGACAAAATCCCATAACAATAATCTCTCTCAATGTCAATGGGCTAAACGCACCAATTAAAAGACATAGAGTGGCAGGATGGATTAGAAAATTGAACCCAACATTCTGCTGCCTGCAAGAAACGCATCTCAATAGTCAAAGCAAACACAGACTCAGAGTCAAAGGCTGGAAAACAATCCTACAGGCAAACAGCTCCCATAAAAAAGCTGGGGTAGCCATCCTTATATCAGACCACATTGATTTCAGAGTGAGGAAGGTCATAAGAGACAGTGAAGGCCATTACTTATTGATCAGAGGATCTGTACAACAGGAAGAACTTACAATAATAAATGTATATGCACCTAATGAGAGACCAGCAAAGTACTTAAAACAACTACTCATAGATTTGGAAAAAGACATCAATAGCAACACAATACTAGTGGGAGACTTCAACACTGCTTTGTCACCTCTTGATAGATCAATCAGACTCAAGCTTAGCAAGGACATACTTCAGTTGAGGGAAACAATGGAAGAAAGGGACTTAGTAGATATATACAGGACACTTCATCCACAAAAAGCTGAATACACATTCTTCTCAAGCGTACATGGAACATTCTCCAAGATAGACCACATGCTGAGCCACAAAACATGCCTCCATAAAATTAAGAAGGTAGAGATTGTATCAACAATCTTCTCAGACCATAATGCGCTGAAATTAGAAGTAAATCACACACAAAAACAGAAAACTAAATCAAACACCTGGAAATTAAACAGTGCACTATTGAACAACAAGTGGATTAGACAGGAAATCAAAGAGGAAATCAAAAGATTCCTAGAAACGAATGAAAATGAAAACACGAGTTACCAAAACTTATGGGACACAGCAAAGGCTGTGTTAAGAGGAAAGTTTATAGCTCTACAAGCATTCCTCAGGAAGGAGGAGCGAGCACACATAAGTAACCTAACCTCACAGCTTAAGAGCTTGGAGAAGGACCAAAAAAAGGAGCACAACCCGAACAGGAGAAAGGAAATAATAAAACTCAGAGCAGAGATTAACGAGATGGAAACCCAAAAAACAATCCGAAAGATCAATGAAACCAAGAGCTGGTTCTTTGAGAAAATTAACAAGATCGATAAGCCTCTAGCAAAACTCACAAAGAAAGGGAGAGAGAAAACCCTAATAAACCGAATCAGAAATGAAAAGGGGGTCATTACAACAGAAACCACAGAAATTCAGAGGATCCTCAGGGAGTACTTTGAGAAGCTTTATGCCACGGAACATCAAAACCTCGAGGAAATGGATAAATTCCTAGACTCCTACAGACTCCCAAGGCTGAACCAAGAAGACCTGGAATACCTGAACAGACCTATCACCATCAAGGAAATTGAAATGGTAATAAAAAGTCTCCCCAAGCACAAAAGTCCTGGCCCGGATGGATTCACTAGTGAATTCTTCCAAATCTTTAAAGAGGACTTACTCCCAATACTCTTTAAGCTTTTCCACGAAATTGAAATATCAAAAACACTTCCAAACAGTTTCTACGAAGCAAATATCACACTGATACCAAAAGCAGACAGAGATACCACAAAGAAAGAGAATTACAGGCCGATATCCCTGATGAACACAGATGCAAAGATCCTCAACAAACTACTAGCAAATAGAATCCAACTACTCATCAAAAAGATCATACACCATGACCAAGTAGGATTCATCCCAGGGATGCAAGGATGGTTCAACATTCGGAAATCAATCAACATAATCCACCATATCAACAAAAGAAAAGATAAAAAGCATATGATCATATCAATAGATGCAGAGAAAGCATTTGATAAGATCCAGCACCCCTTTATGATGAAAACCCTAGCCAAAATGGGTATAGAGGGGACCTTCCTCAACATAATTAAAGCCATCTACCACAAGCCTACAGCAAGCATCATCCTCAATGGGGAAAAACTGAGAGCCTTCCCTCTAAGATCAGGGACGAGACAGGGATGCCCACTCTCTCCACTGTTGTTCAATATAGTACTGGAAGTACTTGCAATAGCGATTAGGCAGGAAAAAGATATTAAGGGCATTCAGGTAGGAAAGGAAGAAATCAAGCTCTCACTATTCGCAGATGATATGATACTCTACTTAGAGAACCCAATAACTTCCACCAAAAAACTCTTAGAAACAATAGACTCGTATAGTAAAGTTGCAGGTTATAAAATCAATACCCAAAAGTCCATGGCTTTCCTATACGCAAACAGTGAGAGAGAAGAAAGCAACATGAAAAAAACAATCCCATTCACAATTGTGCCCCAGAAAATCAAGTACCTAGGAATCAGCTTAACTAAGGAAGTAAAGGACCTGTACAAAGAAAACTACAAAACGCTACTTCAGGAAATAAAAGAGGACATGAGGAAATGGAAAGATATCCCCTGCTCATGGGTCGGGAGACTTAACATTGTCAAAATGGCAATACTACCGAAAGCATTGTATAAATTCAATGCAATCCCTATAAGGATACCCATGACATTCTTCAAAGAAATGGAGCAAACACTCTTGAAATTTATATGGAACAATAAGCCCCCACGAATAGCTAAAGCAATTCTTGGGAAAAAGAAAATGGGAGGAATCAACCTCCCGAACTTCAAATTGTACTACAAAGCAGTAATAATTAAAACAGCATGGTACTGGAACAAAGGCAGAACTGCAGACCAATGGAACAGGGTTGAATACACTGACATCTCTCCTCAATCATATGCTCATCTAATCTTTGATAAAGGTGCAAGTAATGTGAAGTGGAGTAAGGAAAGCCTCTTTAATAAATTGTGTTGGCATCACTGGACGGCTACATGCAAAAAATAGGCTCAGAACTCTGCCTAACACCATGTACAAAAGTAAGATCAAAATGGATTAAAGACCTCAACATCAGACCAGAAACCATAAGGTACATTGAAGATAAAGTTGGCAAAACCCTCCATGACATTGAAGCTAATGGTATCTTCAAAGATGCCACGCCACTGGCCGAGCAAGTGAAAACAGAGATAGATAAATGGGACTATCTTAAACTAAGAAGCTTCTGCACCTCCAAAGAAACAGTGACCAAAATACAAAGACAGTCTACAGAATGGGAAAGGATATTCACCGAATACACATCTGACAAGGGGTTGATATCCAGGATATACAAAATAATGGTTAAACTCCACAAGAAGAAAACATCCAACCCCATCCAAAAATGGGGCAATGAAATGAACAGAAACTTTCTCAAAGAAGAAATCCGAATGGCAAAAAAGCACATGAGAAAATGCTCTACATCATTAATCATCAGGGAGATGCAGATCAAAACCACAATGAGATACCATCTCACACCTCAGAGACTGGCCCAAATTCAAAAGAACAAAAGCAACCGATGCTGGCGTGGATGTGGCGAGAAAGGGACACTCCTTCACTGTTGGTGGGAATGTCCACTGGTTCAGCCCTTCTGGAAAACAGTATGGACGATTCTCAAAAAATTAGAAATTGAGCTCCCATTTGACCCAGCAATACCACTCCTGGGAATATATCCCAGAGAGGCAAAAATGTATAGTCGAAGTGACATCTGCACTTGTTTGTTCATTGCAGCCCTCTTTACAATAGCCAGGAACTGGAAGAAACCTGAATGCCCAAGAACAGATGACTGGTTAAAGAAACTTTGGTACATCTACACAATGGAGTACTATGTAGCTCTTAGAAAAGATGAAGTCATGAAATTTACATACAAGTGGTACAATATGGAAAGTATCATGCTAAGCGAAATGAGTCAGAAAGAGAGGGATAGACATAGAAAGATTGCATTCATCTGGGGGATATAAAGTAACAAAGTATGAGATTAATACCCAAGAATAGCTGAGATCAGCACCAGGAGGATTACTCCATAACTTAGAGGCCAGCCGGGTATCCTAGAGGAAAGGGCTATTCAGATAGAGAAGGGAGCACCAAATAAAGGATGTTTGGAGGATCCTCCCAGGAGGGGAGATGCATGTCGAAAGTAGACTATGGACTGAACATGTTTGCCACTCAATGCCTCTTTTGCAGACCACAACACCCAAAAGGAGAGAGAGAACACAGGGGATTGCCCTGCCACAGAGACGGGGGGATGGGGGGATGGGGGTGGGAGGGATATTATCCATGGTGGTGGAAAATGGGCACTGGTGGAGGGATGGGTATCTGATCATTGTATAATTGAAACCAAAGCACAAAAAATTGTAAATCTACAACTTTAAAAAAAATAAAATAAAATAAAGGGGGAAAAAAAAAAAAAGATAAACCGTAGTTTTAAATCCTGAGATGGAAAAATTAAAAACCTTTCATCACAGATAATAGCGTTTCATGGAAAATCAGAGCAACCTGTGAAGTTTCTATCATAAGAAAACTGAACAAATCCATTAACATCACTTGATCACTGATCCACCGTTATTCATCGATTTACTCGAGCAGGTGCCAGTAATGTCTCCATTCATCCCTGTTGCGTGCTAGCATAGCCCAATGGCATCTGTTTGTTCTAGGAATATGCAGAGCCTCAAACCGAGCATTCTGGGTCTTGACGAAGAAGTCTGACCATCTTGTAAGTGGGTGTCCATGTGATCATTTGACGTCCCATGGAATCCAGTCAGTAATGGCTCTAGTCCAGCGGTTGTCTGTAAACCTCATTACGTGTCTAGCCCATCTGATTATTGATGCCTTGGCAAATGAGACAGCGTCCCTGGTTCTTGAGTGTTGATGGAGATCAGAACTCCGGATTCAATCTCTCATTTGAGTGAATCATGATATTCCAAGCATAGCTCTTTCGATTCCTCTTTGAGAGACCCAAATAGTGTTCTCATCCTGTTTTTGTAGGGCCCAGGTCTCTGAGGCATATGTTAATGCAGGAAGAACAGTGGAATCAAAGAGATGTTCTTATACCTGGAGGTTCTTTGTCCTCTTAGTTATTTCTTCGATGCTCTTGAAGGCATTCCAAGCCGCTCTCTTCCTCCTGCGCAACTCAGGTGCCAGGTCATTCATCATGTTTATTTCTCAACCTAGGTATATATAACTGTTGCATTCGGAGATGGTGGCTCCATTGAGAGCAAATGGAGCATCAGGAACAAGACTGTTTCTCATAAACATTGTCTTCAAAAGATTCAGCTGTAGTCTGACCTTTCCACACTCACAGTCAATGTCGGTCAGCATTTGTGCCGCTTGGCTGATTTTGCTGTTATTAGAACGATGTCATCAGCAAAGTGGAGGTGGTGCAGTTGCCAACCCCATTCTTCATTCCCATTCTTTCCCATTCCAGTCGTCGCATGATGCTCTCGAGGGTGGCTCTGAAGAGTTTTGGTGAAATGGCATCACCCTGCCAAACCCCTCTCTTGACATGGATGATTACTTCTTTGTAGAATGGTGAGATCCTGGTAGTGAATCCGCAATAGAGCTCATGGAGAATCTTGATGTACTGGGCTTGAATACCCTGATTGGCTAGGGCTTCTATGACTTCTTCTGTCTCAACAGAATCTAAGACCTTCTTTATATCAATGAACTTTAGACAGAGTGGCATCTTGAACTCCTGAGAAACCTCAATGAGCTTAGTAATCGAGTGTATATGGTCGATGGTACTGAATCCTTTTCGGAATCTGGCTTGTTCACAAGGTTGTACTTCATCTAGTGTTCTGCTAATCCTATTCAGGATTGCATTCAGACAGGCAGCGTGTGAAGAGCCGAGCCAGTGTATTGATGAGTACTGATGGTAAGTTCTTCAGGTGTTCAGGTCTGATCTTGTCTGGGCCAGGTGCTCTTTGTATCTTTACCGACAAGATGGCATGTTGGATTTTGGAAGGGCGAACATTGGGAATGACATATCCATCATGCGGAATGTGGTATGTGGGCAAGTGGAAGTGATTATTAAAGAGATCTGAGTAGAAGTCATGAATAATCTTCTCCATTGCCCTTCTGGAAGATGTGATAGATCCATCAGGATGTCGGAGTGCAGTCATCTTGGTCTTGTAGTTTGTGAAGGACAGGCAGGCATTACGAATGCTTTTCTGGCTTCTGCCACATCTACCAGAATCACTTCTCTCCTTTCTTGGAGGTCATCCTTGATGGCTTCTCTGCATTGTTTTGTCAGCTTGGACATTAGCTTGTGGTTACCTGAAGCATGTGCCAAGCCATGTTGGCAAATAAGTCAAGAGTGTACGAAGAAAGGTGTTTTTTTGTGGTTATCTCTCTCTTGGCATTCCTCACACAATCATGGAGGTGCTGGATCATTCGATAGTATTCCTCATCAATGTTGTCAATGACAGCATCTTCCATGTTGCCTCAACAGAGCCAAAGAGCTCCCCAGTTGGTGGTCATTCTGGGAGTCCTCTTCTTAAACTTTGTATTCTTTTCTCCTCGTTCTGTGAGGTAGAATTTTGCACGAAGGCGACGGTGGTCCGATCTCGTTTGGAATTTTGGGACAACAGCAACATCGGTTAGGCAAAACCGCCGATTGAATATGATGTGGTCTATTTCATTGTGGATCTGTCCACCAGGAGAATCCCATGTCCAATGTTTAGATTCAGTCTTTTGGAACTGTGAGTTACCATGGAAGTTCTTGGTTGACATGATGAACTCAGTCAGTCTGTCACCCTGTTCGTTCCATTCTGGGCCATGGGTCCCGATGTGGAATTCATCGACTGATCTTCTTGGTCCTATCTTGGCATTAAAATCACCGACAATGATCTTGTAGAAGGTGTGATCTTCTTTATAGAACTTCTCCAGCTCCATGTAGAACTTCTCAATTTCTCTTTCACCATAATTGGATGTTGGTGCATAGACAACAAAGATAGAAACTGCCGGCAGTGAGCCACTTCTATTCAAGTGGAATCGTCCTGTTATCTCAGATGGGTGGCACATGTCAGGCTTTGAGGCAGCTGTGATCTCAGATAACGGGAACAGCAGCCTTTCTGCTCCCTATTATTTGTCTGGGCTTGTCTCAGAGTGCAACTCCTGGCACCTTCTGGCAACCATCACCTTGTCCACTCGCGCTCTTGCCCTGGACTGGTGTTGTTCCTGCTTTGTCTCCATCTCTGTTGCTCTTAGTCTAGATCTGCTGCGTTTTCTCTATCTCTCTGTCTCTGTCTGTTATTGTCTCTCTGTCTCTCTCTGTTTTTCTTTCTCTTCATTTTTTTGTTATTCCTCAAATTTATTATGACACAATTGACATATGACAGTGTATAAGTTTAAGGGGTACAAAGTGATGATGTATGGGAGTACACATTTTGTAGAATGACTACCATTTTAAGAACACTGCTGTTGTAAGGAACTGCTTTTTTCTAGCTAATATCCATCAAATCACAGTTTGTCATTTTTTTTCTTTTCCTTTGAGATGATGTCTTGTTATTGATTTGATTGCATCTGCCTGATGATTAAGGACCTCCTGAGACTGTCTGAGTTCATCATATTGACCAAGATCGTCCATGGTAACTCACAATTTCAGAAGGCCGAATCTAAACGTTGTACATGAGAGTCTCCTGGTTGATGATTCCTCAACAAAATTGACCACGTCATATTCAATCAAAGGTTTTGCCTGACTAATGTTGCTGTTGTCTCAAATTCCAAATGAGATCAGACCATCATCTCCTTCATGCAAATTCTACTTCACAGAGCGGGCATAAAGGGCTGCAGAGTTTAAGAAGAGAACTCCCACAATGACCACCAACCGGGAGCTCTTTGGCACTATTGTGGCAACATGGGAAGATGCCTTCACTGACAACATTGATGAAGAATACGATCAACTATTTCAGCACCTCCACGATTGTGCGAAGAACATCAAGAGGGAGATAGCCACAAAAAGACACCTGTCTTCAAAAACTCTGGACCTCATTTGCCTACGTGGCTTGGCGCAAGCCTCAGGCAACTGAGAGCAAATGTCCAAGCTCCCAAAACAGTGCACAGAAGTGATAAAGGAAGACCTCATAGAGAGAAGAGCAGCAGTACTGGCAGATGTGGCAGAAGGTGGAAAAAGCATTCACAATGCCCACCTGTCCTTCCCCAACTACAAGACCAAGATGACTGGCCTCAGACATCTTGATGGATCTATCACATCCTCCAGAAGGGCAATGGAGAAGATTATCCATACTTATCGGATGTATTCAATAGCCATGTCCACCTGCCCAAAATCTCAGTCTGTATGTTTCAGTGAGAAACTGAATCTAAAATGTGTTCTAATATAAAAAGTCCCAGAGTAGCCCCCAGTGTGGAGAGACAGAGGTGAAATGATATAATATTTTAATATAGTATTGAGTCTGATATTTTATGGATGAACAATTCATCAGATTAAAAACTCCCACATCTATATTTTCCTGATTCCAGACAAGTTGTTGCTAAAATTTGCAGGAAAAAAGACCCAAGTGATTCCATCAATCCTAGTACAACAACTTTTCAGTGAATAAAATGAACCAAGATTTTACAGCATACCCCTAGCACACTCTATCTTCCAGTGACTTCAAGGATGTGGAAAGCACTAGAAACTGTGAAAATCTAACCTTAATTATATGCCTTCACAGAATATTCTACTTGTGGTTGTATCTTATATACAAAAATCTGAAGGATAATACTGTTTTGTCCTTCCTGGATAGCCTCAAGTAGCATAGGTATATTGGGTTGCTCCCATCACAGTGCTCCCATTCCTCTGTGTTTACTTGTAACTTCTTTCTTTGTGCTTTGTTGACTTGTAAATATTGTTTTTCCCTTCTTCCTAAGACCTTTGCATAGTTTATTCAGAGCAATGTCCATTTTGTATGGACACAAGTAGATAAGCTTTTGTAATGTTACTCTCAGTGATATTTCCCTCCTGGGCATCTGTTCTCTCCCCTAAGCCTCAGCTCCCTTTAAGTCCTAGCGACCCCAAAATCAGGGTCCCAACGAGGGACTGGATGGAACCAGGGCAAGTGGTAAGCTATGTGCTGCCCTGGCATCAAGATGGGCCTGGCCAAAGTGCCATAATGCTTAACTAAAAGTTAAGAGCTTGGTCATGGGCAAATTCTGTCATGATCCAAAAGTAATAACTACATTTGGACCCTGCTAGGGATAGGAATAATTAATCTGGCCTGAGCAATGTAGTCTGAGTCTTTGGCAAGGTGTTCCCAGCAGAGAACATCTGCCCTGCAAGTCTCAATGTTATCTCTTACAGTGTCTATACAAAAATAGCTAGTATTGATATGTTGACAGTTATTGGACTAAGGAAAAGAGAAAAACACATGAAGGGGTATTTTGCCTTGGACAGTCAAGAAGAGCTTTGGAATATCCTAGGTGGTGTTCCCTTTGCACTTGTTTAGCCCTCAGGAAGGGCTTTCTTATGTTGATTTTGCTACCTGACTGGGGGCAGTGTCAGCCTGGAGAGATAAGGGAGTTAGAGAGAGAGAAAGAGGCAAGGCAAGATGGAGAGGCTAGCAAGGAGGACTGAGGGAGAAGAATGTAGAAGAATACAGAATCAGAGGAGGAGAGAGAGAGAGAGAGAGAGAGAGAGAGGGAGAGCAAGCTCAGATGGGAGATGGAGCATGGAGAGATAAGGGAGTTGGAGAGAGAAGCAGAGGAGTCAGGTGTGAAGGAAGAGAGGACTGTAATAAACTGCAAGGAAGACCAACCAACCTGGCTCTCACGTCTTCCTTTGTCTACCCTTGGCCAACAACCATCACAATTCAGGCTACACACAGCGACTCAAGAGAACCGAACCTGGGGAGGGGGGGGTGGGGGCGGTGATACAGAGTCGTCCAGAGAGCCCGCAAACACACAACTTTCTGCGTGCATAGTTTTTACATAAATTCACTTTTATTATGATTTCAAACAAGATTATTGGAATATATTATTAAGGAACCACCATCTCCGAATGCAACAGTTATATATACCTAGGTTGAGACATCAACATGATGAATGACCTGGCACCTGAGTTGCGCAGGAGGAAGAGAGCAGCTTGGAATGCCTTCAAGAGCGTTGAAGAAATAACTAAGAGGACAAAGAACCTCCAGGTACAAGCACACCTCTTCAATTCCACTGTTCTTCCTGCATTAACATATGCCTCAGAGACCTAGGCCCTGCGAAAACAGGATGAGAACGCTATTTGGGTCTTTCAAAGAGGAATCGAAAGAGCTATACTTGGAATATCACGATTCACTCAAATGAGAGATAGAATCCATAATTCTGATCTCCTTCAACGCTCAAGAATAAGGGATGATGTCTCATTTTCCCAGGCACCAAAAATCAGATGGGTTGGACACGTAATGAGATTTACAGACAACCACTTGACTAGAGCCATTACTGACTGGATTCCAAGGACATCAAAAGATCGTGTGGACGCCTACCTACAAGATGGTCAGACTTCTTCATCAAGACCCTGAATGATCGGTTTGAGGCTCTGCATGTTCCTAGAACGAACAGATGCCATTGGGCTATGCTAGCACGCAACAGGGATGAATGGAGACGTTACTGGCACCCGCTCGAGTAAATCGATGAATAACGGGGATCAAGTGATCAATTGACTGGGGGAGAATTGCTTCTAGTTTTTTCTTATATATTGGTGGTTGATGGTGTCCTTAGAGCATGGATAGGATAGATATTTTGAAAACTATATGGAAGGTAAATATTACATATTTCCTTTATATCATTTGTGATAGTTTCTTTTCCATGATTTTATCACTTACATTCATTCTCTTCAAAACATTTTCTTCTAATTTGAAAACTAACTTTCAGTATACTCATTCTCTTTCCTAATTTTATATGCTGATAAATACATGTATGAAGTCTCCCATTTTTAATTACCGTTTTCTTCTTTCTGAGTGATCTCTTCCATTTTTAGCAAATGAATCTTTAAATGAAAATTTTTATTTATATATGTATTGTTCTTCTTTCGTTCATTTTTCGAATTTAAAGCTAGTATCTCTGAGAATCTCACTGATTAGTACTTAAAACATCCCTTCCTCATGAGTAGCAAAGTGATCCACTACATCTGAAATTGGAAAGGGAGATCATGAGACATTACGAGGATGGCATTATCGAATGTGAATGGAAGCCCCAAAAACTTGAAAAACATTAATAGAACTAAAAGAACCAATTAATGCTGATTGTCAGGGGTTTTTATCAGTTTGTAAACATCATATAATATCTGAGAGTAGAGGAGAATTTACTGGAAATAAAACAAATCTCATATGCACATTTTTATGTAACCTTGACATACAAATCAAGAGTAATTAATCTGACTGGTTTTAAATTAATAAAATCTCATTTATATTACTCCGAAATTTAATGAAGAAATCTTAATGTGTTGCATTTACAAGTTTAATTTAGGTATTTTTGATATTTTATTACCCAACCATATATAAACACAATATTCGCCTTCAAATGTCCACTAGAATCAGTGTGGGGTATTTTTTTATTTTTTTGCTTTTTGGGTCATACCCAGCGATGCATAGGAGTTACTACTGGCTCATGCACTCAGGAATTACTGCTGGCGATGCTCGGGGGACCATATTGGTTTCTGGGAATCGAACCCAGGATGGCTGCTTGCAAGGCAAATGCCCTACCCACTTTGCTATTGCTCCAGCCACTATATTCACTTTTAATTTCTGAAATTTCCTGATAGATTATGTCAAGATTGCTCATAGAAATTGAAATTATCTCTCAACAAAGAATACATAAATGTCATCCACACAGAGAAGCTTTATTTATCTTAAAAATCTTTTGTACAGCTGACTTAACGGCTTTATTTCTCAGGCTGTAGATCATTGGATTGAATGTTGGTGGAACTATTGTATACATAATAGTGAGTAAAATGTCTGACACGGTTGGGGAGTCTGAATGAGATTTAAAGTACTCAAATGCAGCTGTAGAAAGAAATAATAAGACAACAGCGAGGTGGGGGAGGCAAGTGGAAAAGGCCTTAGCTCTGCCCTCTGCAGATGGCATTCGCAGTACAGAAGAAAATATGTGCATGTAGGAGAATCCAATAAAGGTAAAACAAAGAAATGTCACCAAACCCAGGAAAATAGAGACACTGAGCTCATAGATATAGTCATTGGAGCAGGACAGTTTCAGAATCTGGGGGATATCACAGAAGAACTGGTGAATGATGCGGGGGCCACAAAAGTGGATGGAGAAAGTAGCTGCTGAATGCATGACTCCAGAGATGACCCCACTAACCCAGATGCAAGCGACTCCATGGACACAGGTTCTGATGTCCATGATGATGTCATAGTGCAGGGGCAGGCAGATGGCAACATAGCGGTCATAGGACATCAGCGTGAGCATGAACATCTCAGCAGAACAACAGAGAGTGAAAGCAAAGACCTGCATGATGCATTCCAAGAGGGAAATAGTTTCACTATGCATGAAAGAGTTGTAAACGAATCTCGGTACTGTCACAGAAACATAGCAGAGATCCAGCAAGGAGAGATGCTTCAGGAAGAAATACATGGGGGACTGGAGACTGTCATCCAGGGAAGTTGTGGTGATGATGAGCATGTTGCCAGTTAAAGCCAACAAGTACAAAATGAGGAACAAAGAAGCATAGACGATTTTTAGCTCAGGCTTGGTAGAAAATCCTATGAGGAGAAATCCGCTTGTTGTGAAATTAGCCATAATCTTCAATAACTTTATATGATGTTGGTTGGAAATCAGAGGTCAACTCTCTAGAGTTGCAAAACAATGGTAAACAAACCAATAAATTAATAGCTAAGTATAAATCTATTCTTCATAAATACAAAAATGTTAAGTTTGAGATAGTGCCGACAAGTATTTATGTAAAAGTAACAATTATATTACCATAATCATCAGTTGGGCTGGAGTGTAAGCACAGTGGGTAAGGTGTTTGCCTTGCACGCAGCTGACATGACCGATCAGGATTTGATTCCTCTGCTCCTCTCAGAGAGCCCGGCAAGCTACTAAGAGTATCTTGTCCACAAGGCAAAGCCCAACAAGCTCCCCGTGATGTATTCAATATGCCAAAAAAAGTAACAACGGTGCCCACTCGAGCAAATCGATGAACAACGGGAGGACAGTGCCACAGTGCTAATCATCAATTAACCCAAATTCTATCAATTAATATATTTATATATTTCTTATTTAAAATGTCTAAATGAAAGCTTTGGAATCTTTTTTGAAAAATAAAATTACCTGTGCTATTACTACTCATTACATAAATAGTATCATTTATAATCATTTTTATTAAAATACAAATAATAGAATTATTAAATTTTTAAGTAATTTTGTATGTAACATATTAAATCTTTTGTACATAATATACTTATCCCATTCGACAAACATTATTTTATCAGGAAAGTTATCCAAAATATATAATATTACGGTCAATTTCTGCCTATATTTTAAAAAAGATCAGAATATTTAACAGAAGAAAATTAGTCTATAAAATAAAATGTGTTAGTTTACATATAAATAACACTCTGATGTAATTAGTAAATAATTCGTAGCACTGTAGGACTGTCCTCCCATTTTTCATCAATTTGCTCAAGCGGGCACCAGCAGCATCTCATTACAAATTGTGAGACTTATTACTCTTTTTGGCATATTGAATATATCACAGGTATCTTGCCAGACTTTACTGTTTAGGGCCCTGGATATTTCACAGTGCCAGAGTACTGAGGTACTAACCTATGAGTGAGGCAATGGGTTCAATTCTATGCACTCGCGAAAGAAAAGAGAAAAATCGATCTCACAGTGATTTACTTTTTTATTGAATCAGTGTGAGAGAGACCCTTAGAAAGCTGTTCAGGATTAGATTTGTCATAGTGTTCTAATATCCATCCCTCCACCAGTGTCCATTTCCTAGTGTCCCGAAGTTCCCTTCAATCACCCCACCGTCTCTCTCTCTCTCCTCTCTCTCTCCCTCTCTCTCAATTCTTTTATACTTAATACAGTAGTGAAACAGACAAATCCTGAAATTAAATTAATAGAAGTTTTTAGACACTTGAAAATGAAGTTATACTTCGCCAAGGATATTATATCTAGGATATCAAATGCATGAATTGATAGAATGGAAATGGGCACTAAAAAATTAGAAGGTAAAAAAGAACATAGTGTGCAATTAGTTTTCTCTAGAGAATATACGATTATGTTTATACTGATTAATAGACTTTCACCGTAAATCAGACACACCCAGAAAACACTGATCTTGCTGTAAGTTTTTCATCACTAGAAAAATTCCAAGGATTAGACTGTACTGATTTAAGATGAAGTAATGTAGTTTCCTTGCATCTGTTATGATTGTAGCACTTGCTCCAGCGGGCACCAGTAACGTCTCCATTGTGAGACTTGTTGTTACTGATTTTGGCGTATCAAATACACCACTGGGAGTTTTTGAGGCTCTGCAGTGCTGGTGGGATACTTTGGAAGCTTGCCGAGTTCTCCAGGAGGGATGGAGGAATCAAATCTGAGGCAAGACAAACACCCTACCTGCTGCTCCAGCCCTTCAAATAATTATACAGGGAAAGCATTCAAGTCAGATTTGAATAAGGACACCATCTCTCAGAACTCAAAAACACAGCACATATCAAATTATATATTTCTGGAGATCAATTCACCCTCAATTTCTTGTGTGTGTGTTTGTGTGTGTGTGTGTTCCACAGAAGTCATAAAATAAGATTTAAACTAAATTGAACTAAAGCATTTAGTTTTATATAGGTATACACGTACTGGTAAAAAAAGACTTTGTAGACAATTCTTCTTGAGAACATAATGACACATTTACTCATTTAGGCATTCTCCTCAGGCTTCTTCAACTTACCAGGTCAATTTTTGTAGCCTCCAGAAGCTTCTTCCATCTCAGTATATTTGAGAGCATTGGCTTAATTTTCTAGATAGAAACCAAAAAACAATTTATATACATGGAAATTTTGTTCATTAATCCTAAAATCTTATTCTTGATCACTAATATGAAGATGAATGAGAAAATGCAATAGACAGAAGCTCATTGCCTTTAGATAGGCCCAATTTGGAATGGTAACATCTATTCAGTCCAAAATCACAATTTACATATACATCTTCCATTCATTGCATGCCTCTGTATTCCTGAAATCGAAGAAAACGTGTATATTAAATAATTTTTTAAATACAGGGCTTCTAATAAAGTTGACTACAGAAAATGAACATATTCTTAGGAAAATTGAGTTTATGAATAAAGATGTGTATTTGCAATATTTGAGTTAAGAGAAGGTAAAAATAAACATTTAAATCTCAAATTTAGCTGATTAAATTATATTAATTGGACAAATTGACGAAATTTCATTTAATTTTTAAAAATTGTAATTCAAGGTTTTACATCTAAGTGCTAAAAAATAAATGTATTTGGGCTAGAACAACACAATGATGGTTTGGATGCAAATAGTTAGCTCCCTTAGCTGCCATCCTATGGTCATTAACTTCTTGGGTGAAATTTCAAAATGCCTCTAGCTACCTACTTTCAATATGATCCCAATACTTAGAGTTCACTTAAATCCTTGTTTTTGCACAGTGGACAATACAATCCTCTGGAGGGCAGGGGTTGGGAGGGAGATAGTAAATCAAGAGGGCTCTAGTAGCTTTGATTGCCATTGGGTACAAGTTCTCTTTAGTCACTTTTAAATTTCTAGGCATGGTTTGTTTTCTGAATAGGGGTGCTAAGTTTCATTTGATTTTTTTTCTGACAAATGATTGGCAAACACAGAAGGTTTACAACCAGTGTTTTAGGTGGAGGTGGATGATTTTTAAATATAACCAATGTCTCTCGATACGCTTATGAAATTTACTATTATTTGTGCTAATTTGCTCTCCATTTTTTAATATTTTGACCATTCATATATCCATCGTAGGACTTTTCTTAAATTTCTTTCTGTCAGAATTCATCTCACCTCCTCCCAAGGTAGAAAAAGTCAGAAATCTGAAGTGGATTGATATTAAATAAAGTATGATCTTTCATCATACTCTGACAAAGTTTATCTAGAATTACTTTTGGAAAAAAAATGTGGTTAGTAGTGGGGAAGAAAATGTGGTTGCCCAAGCTTTATCAGCTTTTATATTTGTTTATTTGAACAATATGCCTGCAATCTCAAATATGGAAAGAATTTAATAAGTTATGTAATTAAATTTTACGGCATTCATGAATATAAAGATAGAGCAATAAATAATTCTGTCCTTTGATCCACACATTCACCCTGAATTATTTCTTTATTTGTCTATATGAAGAAAGAAATTCCCCACTCCGCAGCCCCGATCATTCCAAAATAGGTTGTCTACAGTCTTCTCTTCCATATACCTAGTTTTTATGAATGTTTCTTAGCTCATGCGTTTCCTTTCATTTCTCAAGTCAAGGACAATGATATTTTATCTTATCCAGTCAGAAGTTCTACCTTAGAGGCATTCCACTGTTCAATCCACTCTGTCTTTCTGAAACCTTTGACTCACCAGAGGACAGACAGGAGCCTCTTCCCTCAACATAAGGACAGGCATCAGTGGGTGTAATTCGCACTTAGTGAAGGTTTGATCTCTGTAATGAACCAACCTCAGAAAACTATCTTCTTCTGAGAGAAAGAAATTAGTCTATTTCAAACCTCAATGGCCCCAAGAGGTTACAGCAGGAATTTATTCGAAGCAAACCTCCTGACCTCTGGACATTTTGAAGTCTTAATAAATTCCCTTGAGTCAAAACTTGAAATTATATGTTGGAGCTGATTTAATGACCATAGTAAGCAAGGTGAGTTTTTATTTTTGGTGTGTGTGTCCATGGAATAATTTATTGAAAAACACTAATCTCTATTTATAATTCAGGGATAGCCAACAATTGATTTCATCGATTAAGTGGCTATTGTGGGAAATCACACTGTCCTGAATGCCCTAAGATATGTGCAGTGTCCCGGGTTAAACAAGCCTGCAGGAAACAGTGTTCCTTGGATTTCTACAGTAATACTGAGAGAGGGAATTCGACACTGCTGCTGGGATTGGTGTTAAAACACTATCTTCCTCAAACTGACTATGCATAACTTTGTAAATCACAGTTCTTTAAATTTATAAAACTTTTTAATAAAGAAACACATTTGCTTGGTAAGGCACCTGCCTTGCATGCAGCTGACCCCAGGTTCAACCCGCAGGACTCCAGATAGCCCCTGTGCTCACCAGAAATGGATCTTGGGTGCAGAGCCAGGAGTAGGCCTTGAGCACTGCCAGGTGTGGCCCCAAGAGTGAAAATGCATTTGCTTCCCGTGAAAAGTTTCAAAAGTGAATGAGTGCTTATTGTTGGGTGAAGTCTAAAACACAAATGACCTGCATGACCTCTGTTATAGTGAACAGCATTCCTTCTATGCCTTATTTTGTTGCGTGCTTATTATGAGGAACAGTAGGGTTGTTAGATGCTTTGCCAAATGTTTTTCATTGTTTCATATTGTCTATTCAGTATTTCTTGTTCTACCACTAACTTGGGCTGGATCGATAACATACCTGGGATGGCATTTGCCTTACATCCGGCCATCCTGGGTTCAGTTCCTTCGTCCCTCTTGGCAAGCTACAAAAACTATCCCACACGGCAGAGCCTGGCAATCTCTTCAATGGCGTATTCCATATACCTAAAACAGGAACAGTGAGTATCACAATGGAGACGTTACTGGTGTCTGCTCGAGCAAATCCATGAACACCGCGATGACAGTGCTACAGTGCTACAGTGCTATCACTGACTTCACTCAACGTACCCTCCAATTCCATCCATAATATAGGGAAATGAATTATTCCGTCTTTGTTACAACCCCATTGGATATGCATATCACAAATTATTATTTTATTCATCTCTGTTGGATTATTTCAGTGGCTTCCACATTGTGAATATTGTACCGGGTGTTCTATTGGACTTAGGTTGCACATACCTTTTAGGATAGACATTTTTGCATTTGAAGGGCAGATGCCAAGAAGTAGAATTGCTGGATCGAGTGGGAGTTCTGTTCCTACTTACTTGGAGATTTTTAAGGATGACTTCTACAGAGAAAAATCAGAAGTAAATTCCAGCAACAGTGAATAAAGTTTCCTTTCCCTCCCATATCTCTGCCAACACTCATTGTTTCTAGTCTTTTTCCATATGTGTCCTTTTCACTGCTGTGAGATGCTATCTTATTGTCGTTTTGATTTGTATTTCCCTGATTATAGTGACACTGAAAACGTTTTCATTCTCTTTTTCAGGCAAGTGTCTAAACATCTATCCTTCCCATACTTTTATAGCTTATTGAATTTCTTATAGTTGATATTTTAGTGCTTTAAAAATATAGGATATTAACTTTTTATATGTATAACTCATATATAAAGTGTGAAAATGCTTTCTTTCTCTCATTATGGTATGTTACTGTGAAGACTAAATTACATGCCCTTTGAAGTATTTAGCATTATCCTGTTTACATATGTATATATATAAAGGTGTTTAAAATTTTTCTTTATTACTGTGATCATTATGGTTCAGTGATTATGATTTAATGATTTAAGTATTGCAATTAAAAATTTACAACGTAAGTCCTACTCAACATAGAGTTCCAAGTAAACATAAAAGATAAATCGTAGTTTTAAATCCTGAAATGGAAAAAAATAAAAACCTTTCATCACAGATAATAGTGTTTACATAGAAAATCAGAGCAACCTGTGAAGTTTCTATCATAAGAAAACTGAACAAATCCATTAACATACGGTCAATAGTTGATCATTTATTGTATTTTGAAATATTGGTATCAGAACAGATCATTTTCAAATCCACTTTCTATAACTTCAAACACTTTCAAATAAATATATAAATTTTATAATTACTCTACACTAAAAAATTCATTCATTGATGAGAAATTTTTAAATACATTTAATATGCAAGTTAGGATACAAGTTAACAAATTGGAAGACACATGTAAGGAAGAACACAATTCTCTTATACTTGATGTGTTCATTCAATGTAATTCTAATCAAAATCTTAGCAGGTACGTTTCAGAAACTGAAAGAACTGAATCTAAAACTCCTATAGCAATATAAAGTACCTAGAGTAGTTCAAATATATTGAAGAAGGAAACAAAAAAATTAAAGTACATCCCCAAAGCAGAATCTGTAACCCATAGGCCAAATCTTCTGAGTCCTCTGGATTTGTAAATGTAATTAAAATTTGCTTTTCTCTTTTCTCTATGTCCTTTGCATAGTTTACTTTAGAGCAATGTCCATTTTATATGCAGGAAGGCAGTGAAAACTATATTTTTTTTAACCTGAGAGTTAACTCTCTCCAAATAATATTTACTGCTGCCAATCTGTATATTTATTTGTCATAAGTCTTAGTTGCACTGATTTGCTAATACCATAATGGGGGTCCAAGTGAGGAATTTGGTTTTTTTTTTTTTTAGTTTTTTATTTCTTATAACTTTTTATTTATTTTTTTTATAATTTATTTCTTTATTGAATCACTGTGGGAAAAGTTACAGAGCTTTTGGGTTTAGGTCTCAGTCATGTAAATATTAAACACATTTCCCTTTAACAATACTTATTTTTAACCGCAAACCCCAATAGAACCCCACCTCCCACCCCTCCCAATTCCTGTGAGGCAGATGAGTTCTAGTTAATATTCTATCTACTTTGACTAGATACATTGTTTCGATAGAAGATGCACAATTATTGTTTAGAGTTTACGACCCCCCCCAATCAGACATGCTGAAACAGCATTGTGAAATGATTTGCTTTCTACAACTTGGTTTAAGAATAAAATGATGTCGGCCGCGCGGTTTTGGATTTCTGCTATTTTACTTATTAACCCTGGAAGAATTTCTATTAAAAGTTAGATAGTTAAGAGATTGGTTTTTGTGCTCTGGAGTCGTGGCTGTGCCGGAGAGCCGCTCGTGGGGGGCAGCTGGCGACCTCTGTCGGGCATGAAGGATGGCCCATTACGCCCCACTTCCCATGAGGTCCCTGCCGCCCCCACCCGCGGCTCAAACCTGCTGTCCACAAGGTTCCCGTGCGGCCGCCATCTTTCTTTCCAGAGCCAAGTGAGGGATTTGGATTTGGATGGACCCAGGGCGAGCTGTAGCTACCCTGAATTATAAAGGGACCATTTAAGTGCCATAGAAGTATAATAAGTTAAGAGTAGAGTAATGAACCAAACTCTGTAATGAACCAAAAAGATGTAACTGAAATAGGACCTTTTTGGGGTTAGGAAAGACTAACCTGATCTAAGGACTGTAGACCATGGCGATTGCCCCTTTGCTCTCTAGCTGTCTCGGGGATGTCCTATTGTCTCAGAAGGGTGGCGCATCTCAGGCTTTGGGGCAGCTGTGATCTCAGATAACGGGAACAGCAGCCTTTCTGCCCCCCATTATCTGTCTGAGCTGGTCTCAGAGCGGCAACTCCTGGCACCTTCTAGCAGCCATCAGCTTGGTCATTTGCTGCTCTTGCCCTGCTCTGACAATGTTCCTGCTCTGTCTCCCTCTCTGCTGCTCTTAGTCTAGATCTGCTGCGTTTTCTCTATCTCTCTGTCTCTGTCTGTTATTGTCTCTCCGTCTCTCTGACTCTCTGTTTTTCTTTCTTTTTATTTTTTTTGTTATTCCCCAACTTTATTATGATACAATTGACATATAATAGTGTATAAATTTAAGGGGTACAAAGTGATGATATATGGGAGTACACATATTATAGAATAACTACCTATGACACTATTTTAAGATCACTGCTGTTGTAAGGAACTGCTTTTTTCTAGCTAACGTAAAGTAAAGTCCCTCCCGTTGTTTATCGATTTGCTCGAGCGGGCCCAGTAACGTCTCCATTGAAGATTTTGTTATTACTGTGTTTGGCATATTGAATACATCATGGGGGGCTTGCCAGGCTCTGCCGTGCGGGTGAGATACTCTCAGTAGCTTGCCGGGCTCTCCGAGAGGGGCAGAGGAATCGAACTCGGGTCGGCCATGTTAGCTGCGTGCAAGGCAAACGCCCTACCGCTGTGCTATCACTCCAGCCCCAACAAAATCTCCAATGGAGACGTTACTGGGCCCGCTCGAGCAAATCGATGAACAACGGGAGGGCCTTTACTTTACTTTTTCTAGCTAATATCCACCAATTCACAGATTGTGATTTTCATTTCTTTTCCTTTGAGAGACTGTCTTGTTATTGGTTTAATTTACATCTCCCTAATGATTAATGATATAGAGTATTTTTTCATGTGTCCTTTGGTCATTTGTATTTCTTGGGGAAATTTCTGTTCATTTCTTCTCATTTTTTGATGAGATACGATGTATTTTTTCTTATAATGTTCTATCAGTGCCTTACATACCTTTTTTCAATTTACATAGCGATAGCACAGTGAGTAAAACATTTGCCTTGCACAGCCAACCTGGTTCGATTCCTCTGCCCCTCTCAGAGAGACCTGCAAGCTACCGAGAGTATCCCACCAACACGGCAGAGCCTTGAGAGCTCCCCATGGCGTATTCGATATGCCAAAGACAGTAACAACAAAGTCTCACGATGGAGACTTTACTGGTGCCGTGCCTGCTTGAGCAAATTGATGAACAATGGGAGGACAGTGCAACAGTGCTATTTTTAGTTGGGCTGGATCAAGAGCACAGTAGGTAAGGTATTTGCTTTGCACATGGCCAACCCGGGTTCGATTTCTCCACCCCTCTGGGAGAGACCGGCAAGCTACCTACCAAGAGTATCCCATCAGCAGGCAAAGCCTGGCAAGCTTCCTGTGCTGTATTTGATATGAACAACAAATCTCACAGTTTGTTGTGAAACAGTACTGGTGTCCGCTCAAGCAAATCAATGAACAACAGGAAGACAGCGCTACAGTGCATCACTGGTGGTTGGTGTGATTTTTCTTACATTGGTCACTACCAAGGAATTGCACTAGAGAAATGGCTCAAGCTGGACACAGATGCAGAGAACTTGAACATATTTCCTATTTCTCTCTTCCAGATTCTCCATTTTTGTTACAGTAATCTGAACTCTTACATTCCTTTGAAAAGTTTGCACAGCAGTCATTGATGGGACTTACAGTAATCTCTGTAATTTTTCTAATATACCAAGAACTCAGAAGAGCACACCCAGGTCATTTTCCTCCCAACATTAGGAAATACTGTCAGTGTGGGCAGCTAGCACTTAGCCAAACGTCTGATATTTGCAACATTTCAGTAAAATTAGGTTGTGGAGAAAAACAAATGAGTCCATGTCAATCCGACTTTGGCCACTAGAGGTTAGGTTTGAAATTTCCTTGGAGAAGCAGAGCTCCAGCGTCCTTGGGAATTTGAGACTCTGTAAACACCTAAGAGACTCAAACTTAAAATAATATTGAGTTTTCTTGTACAACATGTGTCAGTTGACCTGATCTAATGATCCCATAGTTATTTGGTGTGTTAGTTTTGTGTATATCAGAAAATATTATGGACAAACATTTCTTTTTTAATATATTCAGGAACATAAAATATAAGTTAATTTAAATCTGATAAATTAATGGGATATTAATAAGTAAGTAAGTAAAGTAAAGGCCCTCCCGTTGATCATCGATTTGCTCGAGCGGGCCGAGTAACGTCTCCATTGGAGACTTTGTTGTTACTGTGTTTGGCATGTTAAAGATTAAGATATTGCCACCAACAAAGAAAAAATTATATTCTTGTAATACCATTAATCCCAATAAAATTTTACTCTGAATGAGAAAGTAGCAAAATGTCATTTTAAATCTTTGTTTAATGGTGTAACAATTTAAATTTTTTAATATTATGAAATTAGACCCATAGCATCAAGATTGTCTGATTTTAAAATGTAACTTTTAGAAGTTAGTGAGTTAGCACACTCCATTATCACAATTCACTTATGTATTTGGGGCTGTCTGTAAGATTTGCCTGGGACCAGATGGTGGTCCATGGATGTAATAATGACTTTCCCACAAAGATCACCTTGCCCACAGCACAGAAGACAGGACTTATAGCACACTGGGGACAGGCAGTCACCAGGCTGCATTCCCTTCTTCCTCACATCCACCCCCCAAAGACAACAGTGGAGATCCAGCACACGGCTTCCACTGGTCTTTGTTCCCTTCTTCCCTTTTCCTCCCTGAGACAACTAAAAAGCCCCCTTAGTCTCTTCCAGGAACAGCCGTACCCAAGGATCTAGAGCTCCGTGCAGGAGAGAACCCCAATAAACGTCTCCTGTTTCCTTCACTTTATTCATCTCTGTCCTTCTATCTGCACTGGACGGAGTTCTCAAATCTATCATTATCTTTTCACAGATGTGAGATTTTCCATTAGAAAAGTTGACACAAGAGAGAATTGTTTATGTAATTCTTGACTGTCAAAACCAACTTTCAGGAGCCAGAGATAGCACAGAGCTATCAGTTCTTGTCTTGCAAGCAGCAGAACCAGGTTCAATCTCCAGCACCTATCTGGGCACCCAGGAAACAACTGGTGTGATCCTGGAGCAAAGGGTCAGGAAGAAACCCTGAAAGTGTCAATATTTCTCTGCCCAGAGATCCAGCATAATGGGGCAAAAAATGGAGCTTGTTAAGATCACACTCTTTCCCAGGAAGTGGGATTTTCCTGATAATTTAATCTTCCTCAACAACTACCTTGAGGGAAGTAAGTGTGAGGAGACCCAGAGAAGGGAAAAGTTAGAGCAGAGGGATCTGGAAAGATAGTTCCGGGCTCAGTCCCTCTGGCCATGCTGAGGCCCTCCCTGGTTTGACCCACAGCATAGACTATGTACACTGCCTGTGTCAGAGACAGAAAGAAGTCCTGACACAGCAGGATACGGTCCCTGAACAACTGTCATTGCCAGAGATTTTATTCTTGAGTTAAACCCGAAGAAACTTGCCACAGCAGTCCATGTTTCCTAGTTTCTTCCTGTAGTACTCTTCGGCTACTGTGTTCAGCACAGTGGAGCTGGATCAATAGTAGAGTAGATAGGGTACTTGCCTTATTTGTGACCGATTCCATTAAACCCTAAATAAATTTAACTCACTTTAATTGAGCCTCAAAGGAAGTTAACAAGAAGGTTTTAAATCTTGGAATGGAACAAGTACTGTCCTTTACAAACAGATGATAAATATACATAGAAAGTAAAGAACCACTCAATTTTATTGTAATTTATAAAAATAGTTAAACTCTGTGAATGAATTTAAGGTCAATAAAGGAAAATTAATGTCATTTCCAAATACTGACACAAAAGCAGAGTAATTTTAAAATATAATTTAGAATTAAAGTAGAGATACAGAAATGAATCTACTAAAAATTGTTGTACACTTCACTACAATAAATATATATATCATTGATAAGACAATTATGTTTTCTTTGTTTGGGATCCATTGTTTTCCTGTGCTTTAGAGCCAAGAACTGAATACAGGACCTGAGAGTGAAGATTTGGCATGTGCATTACAACTGGGATAAAGCCATGGCTTTGCTTGATGATAAGAAAAAAATCAAAATTTAAATCTATGCAAGACAGAATCCTGGTGACCATTGGGAGACATCATGTATCTAAGACACAATTCTCCTCTACTTGATTCATTACCATTCAACCCCAAAGGTTAATCTGTATGTTTCAGTATGAAACTGAATCTAAAATGTGTATGGATATATAAAATTCCTACAGTAGCCCCCAATATGGAAAGACAGAGGGAGAAAGTTAGAGTTTTGATATAATATTGAGTCTGATATAATAAGCATGAACACTTCAATTCTGCAAATTAAAAACTCCCACATCTATAATTCTCCTGATACCAGACAATTTGTTGCTAAAATTTGCATAAAAAAGACAAATGATTCCACTAATCCTAGTACAATGACTTTTCAGTGAATAAAATAAACCAAGATTCTACAGAACACCCCCAGCACATGCTATCCTCAAATGACTAAAAGGATGCAAATGATAAGCAGAAAGTGCTAGAAAATGTAAAGTCTAACCTTAAGTATATACCTTAATACAATATTCTACTTGTGGTTGTATCTTATATACATAAATCCACTTTTATTATGATTTCAAACAAGATTATTGGAATGTATTGTTGGGGAAGAATTGCTTCAAGTTTTCTTCTTGTGTAATGGTGGTTGATAGTGTCCTCCCAGCATGGGTAAATGGATAGAAGAGATATTTTGAAAACTATATGGGAGGGAGCCACTCACCTTTTCCCACTGAACCCCAGGGGGGAACCCCCCACCACAGGTCCAGCTCCGTGGGACTGTCCACCACCCCTCCTCCATTCCAGGATTCTGGATGGGAGTAACCTGGGGCGGGCTAGGGGCGTGGCCACTACAAAGGGGCGTGGCCTCCCAAAGTGGGCGTGGCCTTCTCCTCGGCAGTGGCCTCTTACGCAGCCGCAGTTATATCTCCCACTCCGACCACTCAGGACTTTCATCCCACAACTTGTCGCCTAATACCGACCAAAAATTTCTCAGGACTTCTACTACAATAAAACAACATCCCACTCACCTACTCCATTTCTAACAAAAGACCTGTTTGAACGGAGCTGTACAAGCTCAGTACTAAAGAGCACCTCCTCCAAAGTTTCATTCAATGTTGGTTATAAAACAAAGAATAACGCCTGATTGAGAAGAAGGTCAGACTCAGAAAGGTAGAAGAATGGCTACCATCGACCAACCTTATCCAAAATCCTTTCTCACCATAAGAGGGAGCAGCACCTGTGATTTCAGGGTTCTACATCTAGGCAACCAAAACAACAAGAAGAAACAGTGCAAATCTCCACCACAAGGAGAATATGAAGGAAAGAATCCCAAATCTTCAACTGAGGTTCTCCACAAGTACGATCTCTTCGATAAAGAACTCCAGGATGAAATGAAGAGGGTATTCAAGGATCTACTCAAAGAATAAATGCAAGAGATATCCAGAAAACTAAAAGAAGAAATGAAAGAAACAATAGAACAGATAGTCTAGAAGATACAGGAAGAAATGAGAGCAGAAATATAAAGCTACAAAAAGAAGTCTCTTAAATAAAGGATTCAGTAGATGAAATAAAAAGTCAGTAAGTTCCCATAGCAATAGGATAAGTGCAGCTGAAGAAAGGATCAGCGAGCTTGAAGATGAGCAACAGAAATCCCATAGGGAACAACAATCGATAGGAAAAGACCTCAAAATAGCTCTAAGGAGAATCAGAGACCTAGGGGATGACGCCAAGAGGAACAACATTAGAATCATTGGAGTACCAGAAGGACAGGAAGACAACCCCAGTGAAAAAGCTACAGTCAAAGAAATCATTGCTGAAAGTTCCCAGAGTTAAGGAAGGCAGATATCCAGATCCAAGGAGCCAGAAGAGTACCAGCTAAAAGAGACCCCAGAAAAAACACTCCAAGGCATATCATAGTCAGAACAATGGATGCTGTGGACAGAGACACAATATTACAAGCAGCAAGGTCAAAGAAGGAAATTACATACAAAGGAGCACCCCTGAGATTCACAGAAGACCTATCAGAGGAAACCCTCTAAGCCCGAAGGCAATGGTGGGATAAAGTGAAAAAATTCAATGAAATGAACGCATCACCAAGAATACTCTATCCAGCTAAACTCTCACTCAAATTGGATGGAACGATATACCACTTTGTAGATAAATAACAGCTCAGGAACTTCATAGACTCAAAAGCAAATCTAAAAGAAGGACTAAAGGGACTTCTGTAAGATAAGAAGGAAAACACGTATAAACACAACCAACTGCTACAGAAAGATGGCACAAACCCCATGACAATAATATCCCTTAATGTCAATGGTCTAAATGCAACTTCCAAGAGACACAGAGTGGCAAAATGGATTCAGAAACTGAAACCAACATTCTGCTGTCTACAAGAAACTCATCTGAACAATCAGAGCAAACACAGACTCAAAACTAAAGGGTGGAAAACAATCCTGCAAGCAAACAGCTCCCTCAAAAAAGCTGGGGTGGCCATACTAGTATCCGAAAACATTAATTTCAGGCTGAAAAAGATTAGAAGGGACAGTGAAGGCCATTTTCTCTTCATCAAGGGATACATAAAACAGGAAGAAATCACACTCTTAAATGTATACGCACCTAATTAAGGAACAGCTACATACGTAAAACAACTGCTAACAGATTTTAAGGATAACATATCTAGCAACACAATAATAGCTAGAGACTTCAACATCGCCTTATCACCTCTGGATAGATCAACAAGAACAAAACTCAGCAAGGAAACATTGGCTTTAAATGAAGAAATAGAAGAGAAAGGACTTACAGACATATACAGGGCTTTACACCCCCAAAAGAAAGAATACACATTCTTCTCCAGTGCGCATGGAACATTTTCCAAAATAGACCATGTGCTAGGCCACAAAACATACCTCAATAGAATCACGAAGATAGAAATAGTATCAACAATCTTTTCAGACCATGATGCACCGAGGATAGAAGTGAATCACACCCAGACACGGAGAACCAAATCAAACACCTGGAAACTAAACAACTCACTGCTGAACAACGAGTGGGTCAGGAAGGAAGTCAAGGACGAAATCAAAAGGTACCTGGAAACAAATGAGTATGAAGACACGACCTACCAGAATTTATGGGATGCAGCTAAGGCTGTATTAAGGGGAAAATTTATAGCCCTGCAAGCATATCTCAGGATGGAAGAAAGGATGCACATAAGCAACTTGACTTCAAAGCTCAAGATCTTAGAAAAGGATTAACAGAAGGAGTCAAATCGGGCAGAAGGAAAGAGATCATAAAACTTAGAGCAGAAATCAATGACATGGAAACCAAAGAAACAATCCGGAAGATCAATGAAACCAAGATCTGGTTCTTCGAGAAAATAAACAAGATAGATAAACCACTAGCAACAATCACAAAGAAACAGAGAGATAAAACCATAATAAACCGAATCAGAAATAAGAATGGGGATATCACAACAGAAACCAAAGAAATTCAAAAGATGATCAGAGACTACTTTGAAAGTCTGTATGCCACAAAACAAGAGAATCTAGAAGAAATGGATAAATTCCTGGATTCCTATCATCTGCCACAGCTGAGTCAAGAAGATATGGAATACTTGAATAGACTATTAACATCAAGGAAATTGAAACTGTAATCAAAAGTCTTCCCAAAAACAAAAGCCCAGGTCCAGATGGATTCACTAGCGAATTTTTCCGAACATTTAAAGAGGACCGACTGCCACTCCTTCTCAAGCTTTTCCAGGAAATTGAAAAAATAGAAACTCTCCTAAACAGTTTCTATGAAGCCCATTTCTCTCTAATACCAAAAGGAAACAAAGACACCACAAGAAAAGAAAATTATAGGCCGATATCCCTGATGAACACGGATACGAAAATTCTCAACAAAATACTATCAAATAGAATTCAACAACTCATCAAAAAGATCATATACCATGACCTAGTGGGATTCATCCCGGTGATAAAAGGATGGTTTAATATTTGGACATCAATCAACATAAATCCATCATATCAACAAAAGAAAAGATAAAAACCATATGATCATATCAATAGATGCAGAGAAAACATTTTACAAGATCCAGCACCCCTTTATGATGAAAACCCTAGCCAAAATGGCGATAGAGGGGACTTTCCTCAATATAGTTAAAGCCATCTACCACAAACCTACAGCAAGCATCATCCTCAATGGGGAAAAACAGAGAGCCTTCCCTCTAAGATCAGGGACGAGACAAGGATGCCCACTCTCTCCACTACTGTTCAATATAGTACTGGAAGTACTTGCAATAACGATTAGGCAAGAAAAATATATTAAGGGCATCCAGGTAGGAAAGGAAGAAATCAAACTCTCACTATTTGCAGATGATATGATACTATACTTAGAGAACCCTAAAACCTCTACCAAGAAACTCCTAGAAACTATAGACTTGTATAGTAAAATTACAGGCTATAAAATCAATACCCAAAAGTCCATGGCTTTCCTATACACAAATAGTGAGAGAGAAGAAAATGACATGAAGAAAACAAACCCATTCACAATTGTGCCCCAGAAAATCAACTACCTAGGAATTAGTTTAACTAAGGAAGTAAAGGACCTGTACAAAGAAAACTACAAAATGCTCCTTCGTGAAATAAAAGAAGATGCAAGGAAATGGAAAAATACCCCATGCTCATGGATGGGGAGAATTAATATTGTCAAAATGACAATACTTTCAAAAGCACTGTACAAATTCAATGCGATCCCTATTAGGATACCCATGACATTTTTCAAAGAAATGGAGCAAACACTCCTGAAATTTATACGGAACAATAAGACCCCTCGAATAGCTAAAGCAATTCTTGGGGAAAAGAAAATGGGAGGAATTAACCTTCCGAGCCTCAAACTCTATTACAAAGCAGTAATAATTAAAACAGGATGGTACTGGAACAAAGGCAGAGCTGCAGACCTATGGAACAGAGTTGAATATACTGACATCTCCCCTCAAACCTATGATCATATAATCTTTGATAAAGGGGGAAGAAATGAGAAGTGGAGTAAGCAAAGCCTTTTTAACAAATGGTGCTGGCAAAACTGGATGACTACATGCAAAAAAAACTGGGCTTAGATCTCTGCCTAACACCATGTACAAAAGTAAGATCAAAATGGATCAAAGACCTCAATATCAGAGCAGAATCCAAAAGGTACATTGAATACAAAGTTGGCAAGACCTTTCATGACATTGACGCTAATGGAATCTTCAAAGATATCACGGTGCTGGCCAATCAAGTGAAAACAGAGATAGACAAATGGGACTATCTTAAACTAAGAAGCTTCTGCACCTCCAAAGAAACAGTGACCAAAATACAAAGACAGCCTACAGAACGGCAAAGGATATTCTCCAAATACACATCCAACAATGGGTTGATAGCAAGGATATACAAAGTACTGGTTGAACTCCACAAGAAGAAAACATCCAACCCCATCAAAAAGTGGGGCAACGAAACGAACAGAGACTTTCTTAAAGAAGAAATCCGAATTGCTAAAAGGCATATGATAAAATGCTCTACATCATTAATCATCAGGGAAATGCAGATCAAAACAACGAGATATCATTTCACACCACAGAGACTGGCCCACATTCAAAAGAACAAAAGCAACCTGTGTTGGCGCGAATGTGGCGAGAAAGGGACCCTCCTTCACTGCTTGTGGGAATGCCGACTGGTTCAACCCTTTTGGAAAACTGTATGGACGACTCTCAAAAAACTAGAAATTGAGCTCCTATTTGACCCAGCAATACCACTCTTGGGAATATACCCCAGAGAGGCGAAAAAGTATATTCGAAGTGACATCTGCACTTGTTTGTTCATTGCAGCACTGTTTACAATAGCTAGAAAATGGAAAAAACCTGAGTGACCAAGAACAGATGACTGGTTAACGAAACTTTGGTACATCTACACAATGGAGTATTATGTATCTGTTAGAAAAGATGAAATCATGAAATTTACATATAAGTGGTACTACATGAAAAATATTATGCTAAGTGAAATGTGTCAGAAAGAGAGGGACAGACATAGAAAGATTGCATTCACCTGGGTAACATAAAGTAACAAAATAAGAGACTAACACCAAGAACAGCTGTGATAAATACCAGGTTGTTCACTCCATGGCTTAGAGGCCAGCTGCACACTCCAGGGGTAAAGGCAGCTCAGATAGAAAAGGGAGCACCAAATAAAGGGTGCTGGGAAGATCTGCCCAGGATGGGAGATGCCTGCTGAAAGTAATCTATGGACCGAACATGATTGCCACCCAATGTCTCTTCTGCAGACCACAGCACCCAAAAGGAGAGATAGAACAAAAGGGAGTGCCCTGACACAGAGGCAGGGTGGGATGGGGCTTGGGGGGGTGGGAGGGATAGTGGGATTGGTGGGGGTGGAGAATGGGCACCGGTGGTGGGATGGGTACTCGATCATTGCATAACTGAAACCCAAGCACAACAACTTGTAAGTCTACAACTGTACCTCATGGTGTTTCACTAATAAAAAAAAACTATATGGGAGGTAAATATCACATACTTACTTTATATCACTTATTATAGTTTCTTTTTCATGATTTTTACCACTTTCATTCATTCTATGCAAAACATTTTCTTCTAATTTGAAAGCATACTTTCAATATACTCATTCCCTTTCCTAATTTTATATGCTGATAAATACATGTTTGAAGTTTTCTATTTTAAAATAGTTAAGTGTTTCCTTCTTTGCAAGTAATCTGTTCTCTTTCAGCAAATGAATCTTGTAATGAAAATTTTTCTTTATATATTATTTTATTTTTTCTTTCATTCATTTTGCCAATATAAAACTGGTATCTCTGAGAATCTCACTGATTTTTACTTAAAATATCCCTTCCTCATCAGTGGCAAAGTGGTCAACAAAATCTGAAATGGTAACATAAGGGAGGTCAAGAGGCTTTACAAAGGTGGCATTAATGTATATGAACTGAAGCCCCAAAGAAGTGGAAAAGCATGAATGGAGTTCAAAGAGCCAATGAGTGCTGATTGTCAGGGGATTTTGATCAGTTTGTAAACATCATGTAATATCTGAAAGTAGAACAGAAGTTGCTGAAAATAAAAAAGTCTCACATGTACATTTTTACATCACCTTGACATATAAATCATGAGTTGCTAGCCTGACTGGTTTTAAATTAACAAAATCTCATTTATATAACTCTCAATATTCAATGAATAAATCTTAATCTGTAGTATTTACAAACTCAGCTAAGGTACTTTTGATACTTTATTACCCAACAGAATATGAACATAATGTTCCCCTTCAAATGTAGGGTTACTGTCACTGTCACTGTTCTCCCATTGTTTATTGATTTGTTGAGTGAGCCCAGTATCATTGTGAGACTTGTTACTGTGTTTAGCATATCGAATACATCACAGGGATATTGACCAGCTTTGCCATGCAGGTGAGATACTCTCAGTAGCTTGCCGGGCTCTCCGCGGGGGGCAGAAGAATCAAACTCGGGTAGGCCATGTTGGCTGCGTGCGAGGCAAATGCCCTACCCGCTGTGCTATTGCTCCAGCCCCAAATGTATAGTTTAATCAATTTTTATTTGATGATATTTCATTATGGGTTATGTCAAGATTGGCCATAGAATTTGAGATTCTCTCCCAATAAAGAATACATAAATGTCATCAACACAGATATGCTTTATTCCTCTTAAAAACCTTTCTTACAGCTGACTTAACGGCTTTATTTCTCAGGCTGTAGATCATTGGATTAAATGTTGGTGGAACTATTGTATACATAATAGTGAGTAAAATGTCAGACACCGTTAGAGAGTTTGAATGAGATTTTAAGTATTCGAAGGCAGCTGTAGAAAGAAACAATATGACAACAGTGAGGTGTGGGAGGCAAGTGGAAAAGGCCTTAGCTCTGCCCTCAGCAGATGGCATCCGCAGTACAGAATAAAATATGTGCATATAGGAGAAGCCAATAAAAATTAAACAAAGAAACGCCACCAAAGCCAGGAAGATAGTGACACCGAGCTCATAGATATAGTCATTAGAGCAGGAGAGTTTCAGGATCTGGGGAACATCACAGAAGAACTGGTGAATGATACGGGGACCACAGAAGCGGATAGAGAAAGTAGCTACCGTATGCATGGCTGCAGAGATGACCCCACTGACCCAGACGCCGGCGACCCCATGGACACAGGTTTTGACGTCCATGATGGTTTCATAGTGCAGGGGCAGGCAGATGGCCACATAACGGTCATAGGACATCAACGTGAGCATGGCCATCTCAGCATCTGCACAGATGTTGAACGCAAAGCACTGTAAAACGCATTCCCAGAAGGAAATGTCTCCTCTATGCAAGAAAGAGTTGATAATGAATCTTGGGACAGTCACAGAAATGTAGCAGAGGTCCAACAAGGAGAGATGCTTCAGGAAGAAATACATGGGGGACTGGAGACTGTCATCCAGGGAAGTTGTGGTGATGATGAGCATGTTGCCAACTAAAGCCAACAAGTACAGAACGAAGAACAGACAGGCATAGAAGATTTCTAGCTCGGGCTTGGTAGAAAATCCTATGAGGAGAAACCCACTTGTCGTGAAATTAGCCATAGTCTATTAAATTCTTAAGGATGTTGGTTGCAAATCACAGGTCCTGCATGGATGCAGTACAGCCCAAATTCTCTAGAGATGTAAAACAGTGGTAAATTAAATAAGCCAACAAATTAATATCTAACCATAATTTTATTTCTTCATAAACACAAAAATATTAATTGTGTGATAGTACCTAAAAAATAATGATGTAAAAGTAACAATTATATTACCAGAATCTTCAATTAACCAAAATTCTATCAATTAATATATTATATATTGCTTGGTTAAAATGGCTAAAGAAAAGCTTTGAAATCTATTTCAAAAAATAAAATTATCTGTCTAATTACTGTTGCTTACATAAACGGTATCATTTATAATCATTTTTTATTTAATAAAAACAAGAGAACTATGAAATTCTTAAGTAATTATTTAGTAACATATTAAGCCTTTTGTATATAATATACTAATATCATTCGACAAATATTTTTTCAAGAGAATAATGTAAAATATATAATATCATGGTCAACTCGTGCATCTATTTGAGAAAGATCAGAATATTTAACAGAAGATAATTAGTCTATAAGTTAAAATAAGTTCATTTACATATAAATAACACTTTGATATAATTAGTAAATAATTCGTAGCACTGTGGCACTGTCCTCCCATTGTTCATTGATTAGCTCAAGCGGGCACCAGTAACGTTTCACAACAAATTGTGAGACTTATTACTCTTTTTGGCATTTCAAATACATCACGGGTAGTTTGCCAGATTTTGCTGTTTAGGGCCCTGGATATTTCACAGTGCCAGAGTGCTGAGGTACTAACCTATGAGTGAGGCAATGAGTTCAATTGAATGCACTGGCAAAAGAAAAGAGAGAAAAATGTATCTCACAGTGATTCACTTTTTTATTGAATCACTGTGAGATAGACCCTTAGAAAGCTGTTCATGATTAGATTTCAGTCATAGTGTTCTAACAACCATCCCTCCACCAGTGTACTTTTCCCAGCACCAGTGTCCCGAAGTTCCCTCCCATCACTCTCTCTACTCTCTCGTCTCTCTCTCTGTCTGTTTCTCTCTCTCCCTCTCTCTTCTCTCTCTTTCTTCTTTTATAATTAGTGCAGTAGTATAAATAGACAAATCCTGAAATTAAATTAACAGTAGTTTTTAGGATGCTTGAAAATGATGATTATACTTAGCCAAGAATATCAAAATGCATGAATTGATAGAATGAAAACATAGCATACAATTAGTTCTCTGTGGAGAATATATGATTATGATTATGATGATTAATAGACTTTCATCCTAAATCAGATGTGATTTAGGGTGAAGAATACTGAAGAAAAACATTGACCCTGCTGTTAGTTTTTCAGCACTAGAAAAACGCCAGGGATAAGACTGTTCTGATTTAACCTAAAGGTAATGTACTTTCCCTTCTTCGTTATAGTCCAAATAATTATATTGGGAAAGAATTCAAGTCTCAAATGAATAAGGACACTGCCTCTCCCAGAATTAAAAAACAAAGCACATATCAAATTTTATATTATTGGAAATCAATTCACCATCAGTTCTGTGTGTGTGTATGGGTGGGGGGTCCACAGGAGTCATAAAATAAAAGCTTAAACTAAATTAAATTAAGACATTTAGTTTTATATAGGGACTGGTATAAAAAGACTTCATAGATAATGCTTCTTAACATCAGAATGACACATTTACTCACTTAGGCATTCTTCTCAGTCTTCTTCAACTCATAAGTCAATTTTTGTAGCCTCCAGAAATTTCTTCCATCTAAATATATTTGGGAGCAGTTTGCTTAATTTTCTAGATGGAAATCAACAAAAATAACTTAATTTATATACATGGAAATTTTGTTCATTAATCTTAAAATCTTATACTAGATCATTAATTAATATGAAGATGAATGACAAAATATAATGGACAGAAACTCATTATCTTTAGATAGGCCCAATTTGGAATGGTAACATCTATTCACTCCAAAGTCACAATTCATATGTACATCATCCATTCAGTTCATTCCTTTGGATTCCTGAAATTGAAGAATACACATATATTAAATTTTTTAAGTCCATTGTTTCTAGTAAAGTTGATTACAGAAGGTAAATAGATTCTTGAGAAAATTAGAGTTTATGAATAGAGATGCATGTTTGCAATACTTGTTAAGAGAAGGTAAAAAAAATTAAAGCTAAAATTTAGCTTTTTAAATGTTATAAATTGGACAAATAGACTAAATTTCATTTTAACGATTATAATTAAGGGTCTTACATTTAAGTGTTAAAAAAAAGGTATTGAGGCTAGCACAACACAGTGATGGTTTGGATGCATGCAGTTAGCTCTCTTAGCTGCCATCCTATGGTCATTCTCTTGGATGAAATTTCAAAATGCCTCTAGCTACCTACTTTCAATATGATCCCAAATACTTAGAGTTTAATTAAATTCTTGTTTTTTCACAGTGGACAATACCATCCTCTGGAGGGCAAGGACTGGGGTTGGGGGAATTATTAAACTTGAGAGGGCACTGATAGCTTTGGTTGCCTTTGGATGCAAGTTTTCACTTTTAAATTTCCAGGCATGATTTACTTTCTGAAAAGGGGTGCTGAGTTCTGTTTGATTATTTTTCTGACAAATGATTGGCAAACCGAGTATGTTTGGGAATAATCTTTTAGGTGGATGTGATTGATTGTTAAAAATAACTGGTTTCATTAGACACTTATAAAATTTACCATTATTTTCGCTATTTTCCTCTCCATTTTTTAATATTTTGACCGTTCATATATACATTGTAGGACTTTTCTTAAATTTCTTTCTGTCATAATTCATCTCACCTCTTCCCAAGGTAGAAAAAATCAGAAATCTGAAGTGAATTAATACTAAAAGAAACCTGATCTCTCATGATACCCTGACAAAGTTTACATAGAGTTACTTTTGGACAAAAAATATGGTTATTAGTGGAGAAGAAAATGTGGTTGCCCATGTATTATCAGCTTTTATATTTATTTGAGCAATATGCCTACACTCTCTAATATGGAAAGTGGTTAACAAGTTTTATAATCAAAATTTTAAAAGCATCCATGAACATAAAGATAGAGCAATAATTAATTCTGTCCAATGATTCACACATTCACACTGAATTACTTATTTGTCTATATAAAGAGAGAAATTATAGGAATATAGGAATCCAATTCCACTGATAATTCCAAAAATAGGTTGTTTACCATGTTCGTTTCCATATACCTAGTTTTTATTGATGTTTCTTAGCTCATACATTTCCTTTCATTTCTCAAGTCAAGGACAATGGTATTTTATCTTATTCAGTCAGAAGTTCTACCTTAGAGGCATTCCACTGCCCAGCCAACTCTGTACTTCTGGAACTTCAGACTCACCAGAGGACGATCAGGAGCCTCTTCCCTCAACATAAAGACAAGTATCAGTATTTGTGATTCACATTTAGTTTAGGTTTGATCTTTGTGATGAACTGACCTCAGAAAACTATCTTTTGCTGAGAGAAAGAAACCAGTGTCTTTTAATCCTCCTTAGCCCCAAGAGGTTACACTGGGAATTTATCCAAAGTAGACCTTCTGGCCTCTGGGCATTTGGAAATCTTAATAAATTCCCTTGGGCCAAAACTTGAAATTATATGGTGTTTTCCTACAGAATAATCTGTTAGAGCTGATTTAGGGACCATAGTAAGCTACAATTAATTTTCTACTCTATTTTTTCTCAGCAATACAGTGGGTAGGGTGTTTGTCTTACACATGGCTGGCCAGGGTTCAAGAACTCCATCCCTCTCAGAGAGTCCGGCAAGCTACCGAGACTATCTCGCCCTCACGGCAAAGCCTGGCAATCTCCCCGTGACATATTCAATATGCGAAAAGCAGTAACAACCAGTCTCACAATTTGTTGTGAGACGTTACTGGTGCCCGCTCGAGAAAATTGATGAACAACAGAAGGACAGTGCTACAGTCCATCATATATAAAGTGTGAAAATGCTTTCTCATTCTCATTGAGGTATCTTACTCTGAAGAATAAATTACATGCCCTTGAAGTATTTAGCATTATTCTGTATATATATATATATATTTATATATTTATATTATATTTATTTATTATATATAATTTGGAGCGATAGCACAGCGAGTAGGGCGCTCGCCTTACGCGGGGCCAACATGGCCGGCCCGAGTTCTATTCCTCCGCCCCTCTCGGAGAGCCCGGCAAGCTACCAAGAGTATTTGATATGCCAGACACAGTAACAACAAAGTCTCCAAAGGAGACGTTACTGGGCCTGCTCAAGCAAATCGACGATCAACGGGAGGGCCTTTATCTTATATATTTATATTTAGCATTATCCTGTATATATATATCTAGATATATATATATATATATATATATATATATGTTGGACTAGAGTGATAGCACAGTGGGTAGGGCATTTGCCTTGCAAGCGGCCAACATGGCCAACCCGAGTTCGATTCCTCCGCCCCTCTTGGAGAGCCTGGCAAGCTACTGAGAGTATCTCGCCAGCACGGCAATGCCTGACAAGCTACACGTGATGTATTTGATATGCCAAACACAGTAAAAATTGTCACAATGGAGACGTTACTGGGTCCACTCGAGCAAATTGATGAACAATGGAAGGACAGTGACAGTGATATAAACATGTTGGAAATTTTTCTTTATTACTGTGATCATTACAGTTTGGTGATTGTGATTTAATGATATAAGTAATGCAATTAAAAATTTACAGCTTAAGTCCTACTCAACATAGAATTCCAAGTAAACATAAAAGATAAACCATAGTTTTAAATTCTGAAACAGAAAAAATAAAAACCTTTCATCACAGATAATAGTGTTTACATAGAAGATCAGAGCAACCCGTGAAGTTTCTATCATAAGAAAATTGAACAAATCCATTACCATACAATCAACAATGAATTCATTTATTGTATTTTCGAATACTGGTGCCAGAACAGATCATTTTCAAATCCATGTTCAATGGCTTCAAACACTTTCAAATAAATATATAAATTGTATAAAGACTCGGCACTGAAATATACATTCATTGATGAGAACATTTTATTTTTTTAAATTTATTTATTGAATCACCGTGAGAAAAGTTACAAAGCTTTCAGGTTTAAGTCTCAGTCATACAATGATCAAACAGACATCCCTTCACCAGTGCAAATTTTCCACCACCAAAAACCCAATATACTCCCCATCCTACCCTCCCGATGCCTGTGAGACAGATAATTTCCACTTAACTCTCTCTCTACTTTGATTACATTCATTATTTGGACAAAAGATGCACCAGTATTATTTGGAAATTTCCCCCAACAATCAGACCTGCTGAAAAGTCATCATGAAATAATTTGTTTTCTATTGCTGCTTAGGAAGACCATATGATGTCATGTGTCTGCTAATGTGGCTGTGCAATACTGGATTTCTGATATTTTATTAGTTAAGTCTGGAGGGATTTCTGCTAAAAGCCACATAGTTCTGAGATTGGTTTGTGTGCCTCTGGTCCATGGCCGTGCCAGAGAGTCACTCGTTTTCTTGACGGGGCAGGAAGGATATGCCGGTTCCACCCCCATCCCATGAGGCCACATTTGCCCTTCACCACCTGCTCCTACCTGGCTGTCCAATAAGCTCTGAGGCTGCATTCACCATGCTGCCAGAGGGCATGAGAACATTTTAAAGGCAACTAATATGCAACTAAGAATACTAGTAACAAATTGGAAGACACAATGTAGGGAAGAACACAATTCTTTTACACTTGATGCATTCATTCAATGTAATTCTAATCAAAATCTTAGCAGGTACATTTCAGAAAATGAAAGAATGGAATCTGAAACTCCTATTGTAATATAAAGTGTCTAGAGTGGTCCAAATAATATTGAAGAAGGAAGCTTAAAAAATTAGAGTATATCCACAAATCAGACTCTGTTACCTGTAGGCCAAATCTTCTAAGTGCTCTGGATTTGTATATGTAATTAAAATTCTATTTTCTCTCTCTTTTATGTCCTTTGCATAGTTTACATTACAGCAATGTCCTTTTTGTATACACACAGGAAAATAATCAAAGCTATACTTTTGTAACTTGAGAGTTAACTGACTCCAAATAATATTTACTCCTGGCAATCCATTATATTTATTTGACTTAAGCCTCAGTTTCTCTTAGTTCCTGACACCCCTAATGGGGATCCTAGTGAGGAATTTGGATTTGGATGGACCCAGGTCAAGCAAGAGCTGTAGCTACCCTGAATTGTAAAGGAATAGTTTAAGCGCCATAAGAAGTATAATAAGTTAAGAGTACAGTCATGAAATAAACTCTGTTATGACCCCCAAAAAAGTAACTGAAAAGGACCTTCCTGGGGTTAAGAAATGCTAACTTGATCTGAGGACTGTAGACCTTGGTGGTCTCTCCTTTGCTTTCTGGCTGTCTTAGGGATGTCCCTTTTATCTCGGGGGCGGTGGGGGGCATCTCAGGCTTCGGGACAGCTATGATCTATGATAACAGGAACAGCAGCTCTTCTGCCCCCCACCATCTGTCTGGTCTCAGAGCAGCCACTCCTGGCACCTTCTCGCAGCCATCAGCTTGGCCACCCACTGCTCTTGCCCTGCTCTGGTATTGTTCCTGCTCTGTCTCCCTCTCTCATTTCTCATAGTCTAGATCTACTGCACTCTCTCTATTTTTCTGTCTTCTGTCTATCTTTGTCATTGTCTTTCTGTCTCTAACTTTTTTCTTTCATTTTTGATTTTTTTTCTTATTCTCCAAACTGTATTATAATATAACTGACATATAATACTGTATAATTTTAAGGGTGATGCCTACCTACTGGAAGATGGGGGATCTGGGTGAGAAGGACCAGTCCCTATCTGAGCAGGCTTGGAGATCTCAGCCCCAGGACCCGCATGCCTGGGTTCCTCTGCCAGTTTCTTCATGCATGAGGCTTGTCTGGACATGTGGAGAGTGGTCTCAGCATGGCTGTGGTTGGTTCTGGAGGTCTTTGGCTGCTGGGGCTCTGCTCAAGAGGGGGGATCTCAACCCGCCTCCCTCCAAGGGGCCCTGCTGAGGACAGCCAGGCGTGGGGGCAGGAGACTCTGCGCTGTTCTCTTCTGGGAGCTGGGATTTATAGTCTCTGCATCTTGGCTGTTGATGGGACCAATCTGACTCTGGCAGCAGCTGATGGGTGTGATGCCTACCTACTGGAAGATGGGGGATCTGGGTGGAAGAGTCTCCTGCCTCCGCGCCTGGCTGTCCTCACCAGGGTCACTTGGAGGGAGGTGGGCTGCACTCCCCACCCCCGAGCAGAGCTCCAGCAGCCGAAGACCTCCAGAATCATCCACAGCCATGCTAAGACCACTCTCCACATGTCTGGACAAGCCTCATGCATGAAGGAACTGGCAGAGGAAACCAGGTATGCGGGTCCTGGGCCGAGATCTCCAATCCTGCTTGGATTGGGATGGGCCTTCGCCACCCAGATCCCCCATCTTCCAGTAGGTAGGCATCACACCCAATAGCTGCTTCCAGTGCCAGGTTGGTCCCACTGATGGGACTATACAACCCAGCTCCCAAAAGCATGTGGCCGCATTTACGGCCGCGTGACATCTTATTCACTTAATAACTTAACTTCCCGCTAATCATCGATTTTCTCGAGCAGGCGCCAGTAATGTCTCCATTTTTCCTTGTCTCATGCTAGTGTAGCCCAATGGCATCTGTTCTCTCTAGGAACATGAATAGCATCAGACCGATCGTTCATGATCTTGATGAAGAAGTCTGACCATCTGGTAGGTGGGCGGCCACGCGGTCTTTTGACATCCTGTGAAATCCAGTCGGTAACAGCTCTAGTCCAGCGGTCATCTTTAAATCTCATTACGTGACCAGCTCATCTGATTTTTGACACCTTGGCAAATGAGACAGCATCCCTGTTTCTTGATCATCGACGGATGTCAGTACTCTGGATTCTTTCTCCCATTTGAGTGAAATGTGATATTCCAAGCATAGCTCTTTCAATTCCTCTTTGGAAAACCCGAATAGTGTTCTCATCCTTTTTGCGTAGGGCCCAGGTCTCTGAGGCATATGTTAATGCAAGAAGAACAGTGGAATCGAAGAGATGTGCTCGGAGGTGGAGGTTCTTCGTCCTCTTAATTATTTCTTCATTGCTCTTGAAGGCGTTCCAAGACGCTCTGTTCCTCCTGTGCAGCTCGAGTGCCAGGTCATTTGTCATGTTGACCTCTCGACCTAGGTACACATAGCTGTTGCATTCGGGGATGGTCGTTCCGTTGAGTGTGAATGGGGCGTCAGAAACAAGACTGTTTCTCATAAACATTGTCTTCGTAAGATTCATCTGTAGTCCTACCTTTCCACACTCACGGTCAAAGTCGGCCAGCATTTGTGCCACTTGGCTGATGTTTAGTGTTATTAAAACAATGTCATCAGCAAAGCGGAGGTGGTGTAGTTGCCGACCATCTATCTTTACTCCCATTCCTTCCCATTCCAGTCGTCGCATGATGTTCTCGAGGGTGGCACTGAAGAGTTCCGGTGAAATGGTATCACCCTGCCGAACCCCTCTCTTGACGTCAACGATCACTTCTTTGTAGAATGGTGAGATCCTGGTAGTGAATCCGCAATACAACTCACGGAGGATCTTGATATATTGGGTTTGAATGCCCTGATTGGCTAGGGCTTCAATGACCGCTTCCATCTCAACAGAATCAAAGGCCTTCTTTAAATCAATGAATGTTAGACAGAGCGGCATCTTGAACCCCCGAGAAACCTCAGTGAGCTTGGTTATCATGTGGACATGGTTGATGGTGCTGAATCCTTTGCAGAACCCAGCTTGCTCCCATGGTTGTCCTTCATCTAAGTGTTCTGCCAATCCTATTTAGGATGACTTGAGTGAACAACTTGTAGATGACAGACAATAGGCAGATGGGGCTATAGTTGCCAATGTCATGGATGTCTCCCTTCTTGAACAGTAGTACGGTCCTGCTGGTTTTCCATTGGGACGGAACCTTGCATTCAGACAGGTAGCATGTGAAAAGCCGAGCCCCAGCGTATTGATGAGTACTGACGGCAGGTTCTTCAGGTGTTCAGGTCTGACCTTGTCTGGGCCGGGTGCTGTTCGTTTCTTTACCGACGAAATGGCATGTCGGATTTCGGAAGGGAGAACGTTGGGAATGACATATCCATCCTGTGGAATTTTGTATGTCAGCAAGTGGACATGGCTATCGAAGAGATTTGAGTAGAAGTCATGGATAATCTTCTCCATTGCCATTCTGGAGGATATGATAGATCCATCAGGACGTCGGAGGGCAGTCATCTTGGTCTTGTAGTTGGCGAAGGACAGGCGGGCGTTACGAATACTTTTCCCGGCTTCTGCTGCATGTACCAGCACTTCTGCTCTTCTCTCTTTGAGGTCTTCCTTGATCGCATCTCTGCACTGCTTTGCGAGCTCGGATGTTAGCTTGTGGTTGCCTGAGGCATGTGCCAAACCACGTTGGCGAATAAGCTCAAGAGTTTTCGAAGACAGTCGGTTTTTTGTGGCTATCTCTCTCTTGGAGTTCCTTGCACAATCATGGAGGTGCTGAATCAGTTGATCGTTTTCCTCGTCAATGTTGTCAACAACGGAATCTTCCCATGTTGCAGCAATAGTGCCAAAGAGCTCCCACTTGGTGGTCATTCTGGGAGTTCTCTTCTGAAACTTTGCAGCCCTTTCTCCCCGCTCTGTGAAGTAGAATTTTGCATGAAGGAGACGCTGGTTTTATCCCGTTTGGAATTTTGGGACAACAGCAATATTGGTCAGGCAAAACTCTCGGTTGAATATGATGTGGTCTCTTTCATTGTGCAACCGTCCACCCACAGACTTCCATGTACAACGTCTAGATTTGGCCTTCTGGAACTGTGAGTTACCATGGATGGTCTTGGTCGACATGATGAACTCAGACAACCATGCGAGCAAGCCAGGTTCTGAAAAGGATTCAGCACCATCGACCATATTCACATGATAACCAAGCTCATTGAGGTTTCTTGAGAGTTCAAGATGCTGCTTTGTCTAAAGTTCATTGATTTAAAGAAGGTCTTTGATTCTGTTGAGACGGAAGCAGTCATTGAAGCCCTAGCCAATCAGGGCATTCAAACTCAATGCATCAGGATCCTCCATGAGCTGTATTACGGATTCACTACCAGGATCTCATCATTCTACAAAGAAATGATAATTGACGTCAAGAGAGGGGTTCTGCAGGTTGATACCATTTCACCAAAACTCTTCAGTGCCAGCCTCAAGAACATCATGCGACAACTGGAATGGGAAGGAATGGGAGTGAAGGTAGATGGTCGGCAACTGCACCACCTCCGCTTTGTTGATGACATCATTCTAATAACACCAAACATTAGCCAAGTGGCACAAATGCTGGCTGACTTTGACCGTGAGTGTGGAAAGGTCAGACTACAGCTGAATCTCAAGAAGACAATATTTATGAGAAACAGCCTTATTCCTGACGCTCCATTCACTCTCAATGGAACGACCATCTCTGAATGCAACAGTTATGTGAACCTAGGTAGAGAAGTCAACATGACAAATTACGTGGCACCTGAGTTGTGCAGGAGGAAGTGAGCAGCTTGGAATGCCTTCAAGAGTGTTGATGATATAGCTAAGAGCACGAAGAACCTCCAGCTCCGGGCAAATCTCTTCGATTACACTGTTCTTCCTGCATTAACATATGCCTCAGAGACCTGGGCACTACGCAAACAGGATGAGAAAGCTATTTGGGTCTCCCAAAGAGGAATCGAAAGAGCTATGCTCGGAGTGTCATGTTTCACTCAAATGAGAGAAAGAATCCAGAGTTCTGACCTCCGTCAATAGTCAAGAATCAGGGATGGGCTGACACATAATGAGATTTGGAGACAACCACTGGACTAGAGCTGTTACCAACTGGATTCCACAGGACGTCAAAGCCATCATGGCTGCCCACCTACCAGATGGTCAGACTTCTTCAAGAACATGAATGATTGGTTCGAGGCTCTTCGTGTTCCTAGAATGAACAGATGCCATTGGGCTACACTAGCATGCGACAGGGACAAATGGAGATGTTTCTGGTGCCTGCTTGAGCAAATCGATGATTAATGGCAAGTCAAGTAATCCTGTGATCAAGTTCTACCATTGCCTTACATATCTTTTTTTCCATTAACATTTTAATTACTTTTAGTTTGAAAAACAATTTTTAATTGGATCACTTTGTGGTACAGGTACAAAGCTTTCATGTTTGAGTTTCATTCATACAATGATTAAATACCCATCTCTCCACCAGTGTAGATTTTCTGCCACCAGTGTTCCCAGTATCCGTCCCCGCCATCCTATCCCTTCCCCTTCCTCTATGGAAGACAACTTCTCTTTCAATCTCTCTCTACTTATGGACATTATGGGTTGTAATATAGATAATGAGATGTAATCTATAACATGTTTGGATGTTATATGTTTAGTCCTTTTTCTACTTTTAGCACACATCTCCCATGGTGAATGATCCCTCCAACCATCACTCACTTTCTAACTCTGTCTTTCTGTCTTTGTTTCTATCTCTCCCTCTTCCTCTCCCGCTTTCCACAGCCTCTGAGCTCATCTTCATGGTCTGGAATAGCCAAGGGTGACAACCCCCTGTCTTACTGGACCCCTCCAGCCAGCTCACTTAGGGCTTCCTCCTCCCTCTAAGTTGCTCATTCTCTAGGTCCCCTACACTCTCAGGGAAACCTCATTCATGGGGACACAGGACAAACCTGGCTGTGTGGAAAATATTCTTTCCAAAAATAGAAAAATAACTAGGGTACTGTTACAAGAAAAATGTGAACATACAGTGATTGTCGAAATTTTATATTTTAACCATGGAAACATCAGGTTATTATACAGTACATTTATATAAGAACGTTGTGCATATTCTGTCGTGACCCATAGGGAAGTGACTGGACAAGGACCCTGCTAGGGTTAGGAAGAACTAATCTTGAGTGAGGACTGTAGGATCTATATGGCATAAAGATCTATTGTGAGATGTTCCCAGGATAGCCAACCTTTAAAGCTTAATATATCTCTTCCTGTGTCCATATAAAATAACAAGAAAGATTATTAAGAAGTAAATTTAAGATAACTGTTGAATGTTTATGAACTAAGGAAAGGGGAAATACACCCATTGGACGCAATTGAGCCCTTGAGCTGATCATCTGCCTACCAGGAGATCTTTGTCTTAGAAAAGCTTCCCCAGAAGGAAGTGTTTTCCTATGTTGATCATGCTATGCCACCTAAGTGTAATTACTAGCCCCAACCCTTGGGGATTATTCACTATAATAGGTCGTGGGAGTTTAGGTTTTTCTCTAAAATAGGCTATGGGAGTGGGCTGGGGGAGGAGGAATATGGGAATGAGTGAGACAAGAAGGAGGCAGAGGAAGACTTTATTGGAATAAATGGCAATTGATCACCAACCAGCCTGGCCCCTGTTCTTTTCTCCTTTTGTCCATCGCCATCAGCAATCCTTGGTGGGAAAGAGGCCTAACCACTGAACACATGGGGCAAAAGTGACACCATTATTTTGTAAATACACAACAGAGTGAAATCTTTTTTTTAATAAACAGGACTTGGCCTTAGTAGACAGATAATTATTAGACAAATAATTAAGATGATGAAAACCAACCTCTTCAAAATATGTTGAGAAAATGATTAGTTCATTGAAAAGAATGATTAGCGCCTTTATCTCATAATCTAATTAAAATTGATTAGAGACTTTGATATTAGGCCTTGATCTATAAGATAATCAAGGAAAATGTATGCAGAACACTCCTTGATACTAACTTTAGAGAATGTTCAATTGTCTAAAGAAAACTAAAACAAATAATTAAATAGAATTACATAAAGATGAAAAGTGCCTGGACTGTGAAAGAAAATTGTAGCACTGTCGTCCCATTGTTCATCAATTTCCTCCAGCGGGCACCAGTAACATCTCCATTGTGAGACGTGTTGTTACTGTTTTTGGCATATTGAATACACCACAGGGATCTTGCCAGGCTTTGTCGTGCAAGTGGGATACTCTCAGTAGCTTGCCAGGCTCTCCGAGAGGGGCAGAGGAATAGAACCCGGGTTGGCGGCATACAAGGCAAGGGCACTATCCGCTGTGCTATCACACCAGCGATAGAAAATTCAGGGAAAAAAATGCATATTAGTGAGATTAGTGAGAGGGAGAAAGTATTTGCAAGCTAGACAGCTGGCAGTGGATTAAAGGCCATAAAAGTAAAACACTCACAAAACTTATGTACACACAGATACAAAAATCAACCCCATTTTCCAAGAAGACATGCAGCTTGTCAAAGGGCAGCCTAAATTAGGAAGAGGGATATTAGTCTCAACTACCAGAAAAGGAGATCATTTTACAATATTTATTCCAAATAAATTGTGTTAGGCCATGACTGTTTTTACAACCTCAAAAACTGCAAGGCAGGTTACTTAAGAGGTAAAAGAAGACATGGAATCCCATAAAATAGAGGTAAGACAGTTGTTGGGGAAACTTAGAAATAAGAATCACCACTGTAGAATTCTCCTCACAAATAGGCTAAGCTTCACAGAATAGAAATTCAATGTAGAGAGAAGAGAAAGAAATTAGAGAGAAACAATAGTTCTAATGGACTTTTCCAGTAAGTAGAGAGATTCATGTTGTCATAGACATCAATAAGCATGGGAAAAGCCTTCATATGTATTCTTTCTCCTCCTCTGCTCTCACTTTTGCACACAGTATCTCCTTTTTTTCCCTCAAAAGAAGAATTTTTTTTCTGTTTTGTAAATTTTTTTAGGAAAATGACTCTGCATGATTGTTTTTCCATATACTAACGTAAGCTTAGGATTCAGAGTTCCACTAAATTTAAGAGAATGTGAGATATTTTATTGGGTTAAATATTAAAATCGTAACTTCTACTGTCCAACATTGTAGTATCATATTTTATTTTCATATTTCATGGTTTTGTGAATATAGTACAGATTACCTCTCCCTCTCTAGGTCACAGTCCTCAGATACACAGTGAGAAGAGCATAATTAATCAGTATTTTTTTCAGAAAGTTGAAAGTTTATTGGAAAGTAGAAGAAGCAAGTTCCCATGTGGTGACTAACTTAGTATAGGACTAAGTTGAATAAATCAGTTTTGATGTGTTATTCAGAAAATTAATAGTGTTATTAAGAGAAGAAAGTCATACTATGCAGCTGTTAGAAAAGATGAAGTCATAAAATTTGCATGTAGGTGGATCAACATGGAAAGTATCAAGTTAAGTGAAATGAGTCAGAAAGTGTGGGACAAACATAGAAAGATTGCACTCATTTGTGTAATATAAAGTAAAGAATGGGATACTAACACCCAAGAATAGTAGAGATAAGTACCAGGAGGATTACTCCACAGCGTAGAAGCCAGCCTCACATGCTGGAGAAAAAGCAGCTCATATAGAGAAGGAACCACCAAATAAAGGGTGCTAGGAGGGCCTGCTCAGAATGGGAGATGTGGGCTGAAAGTAGAATATAGACTGAACATGATGGCCACTCAATACCTATATTGCAAACCACAACACAGAAAAAGAGAGAGAGAGCAAAAGGGAATGCCCTGCCACAGAGGCGGGTTGGGTGGAGGCAACAGGGTGGGGTGGTGGGAGGGATGTTGGGACCAATGGTGGTGGAAAATGGGTACTGGTGGAGGGATGGTTACTTTCCCATTGTATGACTGAAACGTGAGTATGAAAGTTTTTAACTCTGTAACTGTACCTTACAGTGATTCACTAATAAAAAATTTTCAAAAAAAGAGAAGAAAGTCATAGTTTCTTAAAAGAACTTAGAACATTTCTTACACATGAAGAACACTTCTATAAAAAAGTTATTTATTGCTATAAGTGTTATAATTATTTGAATATTATTAAGAAACTTTGATTAAGCTATCGCAATTAGAAAGTATTTTCTCCAGGATCTGGAGCACTAGTATAACAGGTAGTGTACTTGCCTTGTATGTAGCCCACCCCATGAAAAAACAAATTAATAAACTCAATTTAACTGAGCATTCAAAAGAAGTTATCAAGAAGGTTTCAAATCTTGGAATGGAACAAATGCATTCCTTTGCTGATAGATACTAAGTATACACAAAAATGTAAAGAAACTCTAATTTTATTGCAATTTACAAAAGTAGTTAAGCTTGGTGAGTGAATTCAAGGTCAATACATAAAAACTAAAGTCATTGTCAATTATTGACACAAAAGCAGACTAATTTTAATGTACTGAAAACATGTATCACTGATGAGAAATTTATGTTTTCTTTGCTTTGGGTTCATTGTTTTGCTGGGCTTTAACATTAGGGATTGAATACAGGACCACGTACTGAAGGTAGGGTATATGTTTTACAGCTGAGATGTTATTGATGAGAACAGTAATTGAAAATTGAAATCTCTTCAAGATAGAATCCTGTGACCATTGGAAGACATTATGTATCTAAGAAAGAATTTTCCCCTATTTGATTTCTAGATTCATGGAGCGATAGCACAGCGGTAGGGCATTTGCCTTGACCCTAGCCAGCCCGACCGAGGCAGGTTCGATACCTCTGCCCCTCTCGGAGAACCTGGCAAGCTACTGAGAGTATCTCACCCGCGGCAAAGCCTGGCAAGCTACCCATGACACATTCAATATGCCAAAGTATTCAATATGCCAAACCCAGTAACAACAAGTTTCACGATGGAGACATTACTGGGCCGCTTGAGCTAATTGATGAACAACGGGAGGACAGTGTTTTGTTTTGTTTGCATTTCAAACCAAAAGTTCAGAATGCATGTTTCAGTGAGAAACTGAATATAGAACGTGCACAAATATACAAAGTTCTTACAGTAACCCCCAATCTGGACAGAGGGAGAAAGCTAGATTTCTGATATAAAATTGAGTCTGATATTAACAGCATGAACCGTTTAACTCAGCAGATTAAAAACTCCCACACCTATATTCTCATCTAATTACAGACAAGATGTTGCTAAAATTTACTGAGAAAAAACCAATATAATTCAATTAGTGATACTAGTACAATGACTTTTCAGTAAATAAAATGAACAAAGATTCTACAGTCCACCATAGCAAACACTATCTTCAAATGACTTACAAGATGTAAATGATAAGCAGAAAATACTTTAAAAATGTCAAAATCTAATTGTTATAATTAATACTTTAATAGAATATTCTTCTTGTGGTTATATTTTGTATACATAAGTCAATTTTATAAGGTGGCATTGATGTATGTGATTTGAAGCCCAAGGAATTTGGAAAGCATCAATAGAATTTCAAATAACAAATGACTGCTGATTACAGGGAGGTCTAATCAGTTTGTAAACATCATGTAATATCTAAGAGTACAGCAGAACTCTTTGAAAATGAACAAGTCTCATACGCACATTTTCACAGCATCTTCACATACAAATCATGAGTTATTAACCTGACTGGTTTTAAATTAACAAAATTTCATTTATATTACTCTCAAAATTCAATGAGGGAACCTTAATCTTTTATTTTTACAAAGATTATTTTAGGTATTTTTGACATTGCTCCAACAGTATATGAACAAAACTTTCACATTCAACTGTTTCCTATAATCTATTTTTGATTTATTAAAATTTCCTGATTGAATTTGTCTCATGATTAGAATCAATAGAATTTGAAAATCCCTCCCAATGAATAATAAAGAAAGGTCATCAATCCAAATATGCTTTATTTCTCAAAAAAATCTTTCTTACTGATAACTTTACAGCTTTGTTTCTCAGGCTGTATATTATTGGATTGAAAGATGGTGGAACTACTGTATACATTATAGTGAGCAAAATGTCAGATACAGTCGGAGTATCTGAATGAGATTTTAAGTACTCAAAGGCACATGTAGAAATAAATAATAAGACAACAACTAGGTGGGGAAGACAGGTGGAAAAGACCTTAGCTCTGCCCTTTGCAGATGGCATCCTCAGTACAGAAGAAAATATGTGCACGTAAGAGTATCCTATGAAGATGACACAGAAAAATGCCGCCAAAGTCATGAAGTCAGAGAAACCAAGCTCATAGATGTAGTCATTAGAACAGGAGAGTTTTAGGATCTGGGGAACATCACAGAAGAACTGGTGAATGATAGGGGGACCACAGAAGTGGATGGAGAAAGTAGCTACCGTATGTATGACTCCACAGATGGTCCCACTGACCCAGACGCCGATGATCCCATGGACACAGGTTCTGATGTTCATGATGACGTCATAGCGCAGGGGAAGGCAGATGGCCACATAGCGGTCATAGGACATAAGCGTGAGCATGGCCGTCTCAGCAACAGCACAGAGGTTGAAGATAAAGCACTGAAGAACGCATTCCCAGAAGGAAATGTTTCCTCTATGCAAGAAAGAGTTGTAAATGAATCTTGGAACAGTCACAGAAATATAGCAGATATCCAGAAAGGAGAGATGCTTCAGGAAGAAATACATGGGGGACTGGAGACTGTCATCCAGGGAAGTGATGGTGATGATGATCATGTTGCCAGCTAACGCCAACAAGTATAAGACCAAGAACAGAGAAGCATAGAAGATTTGTAAGTCAGGCTTGGGAGAAAACCCTATGAGGAGAAACCCACTTGTCGTGAAATTAGCCATAGTCTTCATTAACTTATTATGGATGTTGGTTGCAAATCACAGTTCCTTCATGATTTCAATAATCCCTAAATTCTGTAGAATTATAAAACAATGGTAAATTAAAAAAACAGTTAATTAAAAGTCAACTATTTTTCTTCATAAATATAAAAATGTTAATGTTTTCGTGCCTAACAATAATGATGATGAAAAAGCAGACTATGTATTACCAATTAATCCACAATCATCAATTACCCCAAATCTTTTAATTAATCTGATGTTATATGTTTCTTAGTTGAAAATGCCTAAAGAGAAGTTTTGAAGTCTATTCTAAAAAGTAAAATTATTCTGTACAATTAAATTTTGTTTACATATACTTTGTATCACTTATAATTGTTTATAAAATAAGAGAACTAAGAAATTCTTAATTTTGTATTTGATATACTAAGTGGGCTGGAGCGATAGCACAGCGGGTAGGGCGTTCGCCTTACAAGCGGCCAACATGGCCAACCCGAGTTCGATTCCTCCGCCCCTCTCGGAGAGCCCGGCAAGCTACCGAGAGTTTTCGAGATGCCAGACACAGTAACAACAAAGTCTCCAATGGAGACGTTACTGGGCCCGCTCGAGCAAATCGACGATCAACGGGAGGGCCTTTATTTTTATATGCTAAGTAATTTTGTACATAATATATTCATAATAATTCAACATATACTATTTTGTCAGGAAAGTAATCTAAAGTATATAATAACATGGTGAAGTTTGTGCATATACTCTGAGAAAGATCATAGTATTTAACAGAAAAAAGTGCTCTAAATTAAAATAAGTCAGTTTACACCTAAATAGCACCTTCAGGTAATTAGTGAATAATTCATGTTTAAGAAAATTTGTTAAGCGCCTTGGATCTTTCACAGACGTGGAGCACTGGGCGTACTCACCCAGGACTGATGTGCTGAGTTCAATTCTCTGCATGGCTTAAAGAAAAGAGAAAAAAATCATTCTAAATTATTACAGTAGTAAATACAAACAAATCCTAAACTTAAATTAACATAATTTTTAGGATGTCTAAAAATGATGATTAAAAGAACCCAACGATATTATACCTAAGATATCAAAATGCATAAATTGATCATACAGAAACAAACACTAAAATATCAGAAGGAAATAATACCATAACAAGCAATTAGTCCTGTGTAGGCAATATATGATTATGTGTATGTTGATTAATAATAGACTTTCACCAAAACTAGGAGACACAGAAAAAAAACTGATCCTGAGTTAGAAAAATTCCTAGGATGGGACTGTACTGATTTAAGATTAAGATAATATAGTTTCCTTACATTTGTAATATTGTAAATAAACATATTGGAAAAGCAATGAAGTCTGAACTGGATAATGACAGCATCTCCCAGAACTTAAAAACACAGCACAGAGCATAACGAATTTGCAATTTCTGGAAATCAACTCACTCTCATTTTTTAATTTTGTGTGTGTATGTTCCACAGGAGTCATAAGACAAGAGTTTAATTAAACTAAGTATTACCAATTAATCCACAATCATCAATTGCGGAACATATAGTCATAAGACATTTGATATAGATACTTGTACAAAAAAGCCTTTGAAGATAATGCATCATGACATCAAAATGACACATTGTTCATTTAGGCATTCTTTTCATGTTTTTTAAACTCATCACGTCAATTTTTGTATCCTCCAGAAATTTCTCCCATATATATTTGGAAGCATATTGCATAATTTTCTTGATGAAAGACAACAAAAATAATCTATATACATGAAAAAATTGCACAATTATCCCAAGATCTTATGCCTGATCAGTAATTCACATGAAGATTAATGAGAAAATGTAATGAAAAGGAACTCACTGTCTTAAGATAGAACCAATTTGGAAAGGTGGCACTAATTTATGCAAAATCACAATCCAACTTCCACTTGGCGCATGCCTCTGTATTCCTGAACTTGCAGAAAATGCTTACATTAAATAATTTTTTAATCCCATGACTACCAGAAGTAAATAGATTGTCTGAGAAAATTAAAGTTGATGAATAAAGATGTATTTTTGAACTATTTGAGTTCAAGAGAAGGTAAAATGCATTTAAATCTCCAAAATTTAGTAGATTAAATTTATTAATTGGATGCATTGATTAAACATATTAAATTTTATATATTATAATTAAAGTTTTTACATTCAAATGTTAAAAAATAAGTGTATTGGGGGCCAGCACAACGCAGTGATAGTTTGGATGCCTGCTATTAACCCCTTAGCTGTCATCCATTGGTCATTCTTTTCTTGGGTGAAATTACAAAATGCCTCTAGCTATCAATTTTCAATATGAATCCTGATATTTAATGTTTACTTAAATCAATATTTTGCAAAGAAGACAACAAAGTATGAAATCTAGATGGCACTGGTAGCTTGGTTGCCACTGGGAGCAAGTCCTACCTTAGAGACATTCCACTGTACAACACACTCTGTCTTTCTGAAAATTCGAACTCACCAGAGTACGGTCAGGAGCCTCTTCCCTCAACATAAGGACAAGCATCAGTGTGTGTAATTCGCACTTAGTGAAGATTTTATAATGAACCGACCTCAGAAAGCTATCTTCTACAGAGAGAAAAATATGAGTTCTTTTCAGTCCTCCTTGGCCCCTAGAGGTTTCACCATGGAGTTGTCAGGAGCAGAGCTTCTGGCCTCTGGACATTTAGAACTCTTTATAAATTCCCTTGGGTGAAAACTTGAAATTGTATGGAGTTTTCCTACAAAATACTTTGCTGGAGTTGATTTAATGACCATAGTAAGTTATGTGAGTTTTCATAATTTATCTGTGCTATAGTGAAACTTATTTCAAAACCCAAATTTGAATTTTTGATATGGAAATATCCAACAGTAATTGAAACAATTTAAGTGGCTATTGTGGGAAATCACTCTGTAACTGAATGCAGTAAGATATGTGCAATGTCCTGGGTTAAACAAACCTACAGAAAACAGTGTCCTTATGGTTTCTATAGAAAAAATATTAGAGGGAATTTGACACTAGTGGTGGAACTGGTGTTAAAATATTACAAACATAAAACTATCAATAACTTTGGGGGCTGGAGCAATAGCATAGAGAGTAGGGCATTTGTCTTGCACGAGGCCAACCCAGGTTCGATTCCCAGCATCCTTTTTGTCCTCTGAGCACCACCAGGAGTATTTCCTGAGTGCAGAGCCAGGAGTAACCCCTGTGCATCGCCAGGTGTGACCCCAAAAGCAAGCAAACAAACAAACAAAAAACCCTATCAATAACTTTGTAAATCACAGTTTTTAAGTTAAACAAAAACTTTACAATAAAGAAATGCATTTGTTCAGGTAATATGCTACATGAAATGACATCTAAATTCTGAGCCTGAAAAGTGATGGACCTATAGTAATATTAAACTTAGAAATACAATAATCACAAAATTCAGTTTCACTTTGTTGAGTGGTGATGCATAAAAGTAACATATAGTCATAAACACATAATTTTGCATTAATAATTATGAAAAGAAGTAAAAATTATCAGGCATTAATTAATATAAAATCAATTATATATGTGCATATATGAATCTGTAGATTGTTGAGATACAGCCTTTTCCGCCTAATTATTTGTTCTTTTTGAAAGATTATTCGCACTGTAGCACTATCCTCCTTTTGTTCATTGATTTTTTTTTTGCTGTTTTTTTCTTTTTTTATTAGTGAGACATATGAGGTACAGTATTTAATGAGAAACAGCCTTGTTCCTGACGCCCCATTCGCTCTCAATGGAACGACCATCTCCGAATGCAACAGCTATGTGTACCTAGGTCGAGAGGTCAACATGACAAATGACCTGGCACCCGAGCTGCGCAGGAGGAAGAGAGCGGCTTGGAACGCCTTCAAGAACGTCGAAGAAATAGCTAAGAGGACGAAGAACCTCCGGCTCCGGGCACATCTCTTTGATTCCACTGTTCTTCCTGCATTAACATATGCCTCAGAGACCTGGGCCCTACGCAAACAAGATGAGAACGCCATTCAGGTCTCCCAAAGAAGAATAGAAAGAGCTATGCTTGGAATATCACGTTTCACTCAAATGAGAGAACGAATCCGGAGTTCTGACATCCGTCGACGATCAAGGATCAGGGACGCTGTCTCATTTGCCAAGGTGTCGAAAATCAGATGGGCTGGTCACGTAATGAGATTTAAAGACGACCGTTGGACTAGAGCTGTTACTGATTGGATTCCACGGGATGTCAAGAGACCGCGTGGCCGCCCACCTACCAGATGGTCAGACTTCTTTGTCAAGGTCATGAACGATCGGTTTGAGGCCCTCCATGTTCCCGGAGCGAAGAGATGCCATTGGGCTACACTAGCACGCGACAGGGACAAATGGAGACGTTACTGGCGCCCGCTCGAGCAAATCGACGACTAACGGGAAGTTAAGTGATTAAGTGATAAGTGATGAGGTACAGTTGTAGACTTACACATTTTTGTGCTTGGGTTTCAGTTACACAATGATCAAGCGCCCATCCCTCCACCAGTGCCCACTTCCCACCACCACGGATTCCAGCATCCCTCCCACCCCCCATACCTCCCATCTCAACCTGCCTCTGTGGCAGGGCATTCCCTTATGTTCTCTCTTATTGGGTGTTGTGGTTTGCAAAAGAGGCAATGGGTGACAATAAAAATGTTTGGTCTATAGTCTACTTTCAGCATGCTTCTCCCATCCTGGGAGGATCCTCCCAACACATTTATTTGGTCTTCACTTCTCTATCTGAGCTCCCTTTTCCCCTAGGGTGTGTAATTGGCCTCCAAGCCATGGAATAAAATTCCTGGTACTAATCTCGGCCATTCTTGAGTATTAGTCTCCTATTTGTTACTTTATGTTCTCCAGATGAATGCAATCTTTCTATGTCTATCCCTTTCTTTCTGACTCATTTCGCTTAACATGATAGTAACCATGTAGCACGACTTGTATGTAAATTTCATGATTTTGTCTTTTATAACAGCTACATAGTACTCCATTGTGTAGATGTACCAAAGTTTCTTTAACCAGTCGTCTGTTCTCGGGCATCAGGTTTATTCCAGATTCTGGCTATTGCAAAGAGTGCTGCAATGAACAAACAATTGCAGATGTCACTTCGAATATACTTTTTTGCCTCTCTGGGATAAATTCCCAGGAGTAGTATTGCTGGGTCAAATGGGAGCTCAGTTCTAATTTTTTGAGAATCGTCCAATACTGTTTTCCAAAAGGGCTGAACCAGTCAGCATTCCCACCAACAGTGAAGGAGTGTCCCTTTCTCGCCACATCCATGCCAGCACCGGTTGCTTTTGATCTTGTGAATATGGGCTAGTCTCTGTGGTGTGAAATGATATCGCATGGTGGTTTTGATCTGCATCTCCCTGATGATTAATGATGTGAGCATTTTCTCATGTGCATTTTAGCCATTCGAATTTCTTCTTTGTGAAAATTCTATTCATTTCATCTCCCCATTTTTTGATGGGGCTGGATGTTTTCTTTTTGTGGAGTTCAGCCAGTACTTTGTATATCCTTGATATCAACCCTTTGTCGGATGTTTATTTGGCGAATATCCTTTCCAATTCTGTAGACTGTCTTTGTATTTTGGTCACTGTTTCTTCGGAGGTGCAGAAGCTTCTTAAAGACAGTCCCATTTGTCTATCTCTGTTTTCACTTGCTTGGCCAGTGGCGTGACATCTTTGAAGATACGATTAGCTTCTATGTCATGAAGGGTTTTGCCAACTTTTTCCTCAATATACCTTATGGATTCCGGTCTTATATTGAGCTCTTTAATCCACTTTGATCTTACTTTTCTACATGGAGTTAGGCAAAGATTTGAGCCCACTTTTTTGCATGTAGCTGTCCATTTTTGCCAGCACAATTTGTTAAAGGGGCTTTCCCTGCTCCACCTCACTTTTCTTGCCCCCTTATTGAATATTAGATGCTCATATGCTTGGGGGAAGATGTCAGTATATTCAACCCTGTTCCATTGGTCTACAGCTCTGCCTTTGTTCCAGTACCATGCTGTTTTAATTATTACTGCTTTGTAGTAGAGCTTGAAGTTAGGTAGGTTGATTCCTCCCATTTTCTTTTTCCCAAGAATTGCTTTAGCTATTCGTTGGAGCTTATTGTTTCATATAAATTTCAGGAGTGTTTGCTCCATTTATTTGAAGCATGTCATGGGTATCCTAATAGGGATCGCGTGGAATTTATACAGTGCTTTGGGAAGTATTGCCATTTTGACAATATTAATTCTTCCAATCCATGAACAGGGGATATTTTTCCATTTCTTCATATCTTCTTTTATTTCCTGAAGTAGCGTTTTGTAGTTTTCTTTGTACAGATCCTTTACTTCTTTAGTTAAACTGATTCCTAGGTACTTGATTTTCTGGGGCACAGTTGTAAACGGGATTGTTTTCGTCATGTCACTTTCTTCTCTTTCACTATTTGCATTTAGGAAAGCCATGGACTTTTGGGTATTGATTTTATAGCCTGCAACATTACTATACAAGCCTATCGTTTCTAGGAGTTTCTTGGTAGAGGTTGTAGGGTTCTCTAAGTATAGTATCATATCGTCTGTGAACAGTGAGAGCTTGATTTCTTCCTTTCCTACCTGGATGCCCTTAATATTTTTTTTTGCCTAATCGCTATTGCAAGTACTTCCAGTACTATATTGAACAGCAGTGGAGAGAGTGGACATCCTTGACTCATCCCTGATCTTAGGGGGAAGGCTCTCTGTTTTTCCTCATTAAGGATGTTGCTTGCTGTATGCTTGTGATAGATGACTTTAACCATATTGAGGAAAGTCCCCTCTATTCTCATTTTGGCTAGGATTTTCATTATGAACGGGTGCTGGATCTTGTTAAATGCTTTCTCTGCATCTATTGAAATGATCATATGATTTTTATATTTTCTTTTGTTGATATGATGGATTATGTTGATTGATTTCCGAGTGTTAAGCCAGCCTTGCATACCAGGGATGAAGCCTACTTGGTCATGGTGTATGATCTTTTTGATGAGTAGTTGAATTCTATTTGCTAGTATTTTGTTGAGAATCTTCGTATCCGTGTTCATCAGGGATATCGGCCTATAGTTTTCTTTTCACGTGGTATCTTTGTTTCCTTTTGGTATTAGAGAGATGTGGGCTTCATAGAAACTGTATGGGAGAGTTTCCATTTTTTCAATTTCCTGGAAAAGCTTGAGAAGGATTGGCAGTAGGTCCTATTTAAAGGTTTGGAAAAATTAGCTAGTGAATCCATCTGGACCTGGGCTTTTGTTTTTGGGAAGACTTTTTATTACAGTTTCAATTTCTTTGGTGTTAATAGGTCTATTCAGATACTCTAGATCCTCTGGATTCAGCTTTGGGAGATTATAGGAGTTCAGGAATTTATCCATTTCTTCTAGGTTCTCTTGTTTTTTGGCATACAGACTTTCAAAGCAGTCTCTGATGATCTTTTGTATTTCTTTGATTTCTGTTGTGATATCCCCCTTCTCATTTCTGATTCGGTTTATTAGGGTTCTCTCTCTCTGTTTCTTTGTGAGTGTTGCTAGTGACTTATCCATCTTGTTTATTTTCTCGAAGAACCAGCACTTGGTTTCATTGATCTTTTGGATTGTTTCTTTGGTTTCCATGTCATTGATTTCTTCTCTAAGTTTTATGATCTCTTTCGTTTTGCCTGATTTAGGCTCTTTATGTTGATCCTTTTCTAATATCTTGAGCTGTGAGGTCAAGTTGTTTCTGTGCATCGTTTCTACAGACCTAAGATATGCTTGCAGAGCTATAAATTTTCCCCTTAATACGGCTTTCACTGCATCCCATAGGTTCTGGTAGGTCGTGTCTTCATTCTCATTTGTTTCTAGGTATTTTTTGATTTCATCCTTGACTTCGTTCCTGACCCACTCGTTGTTCAGCATTGAGTTGTTTAATTTCCAGGTGTTTTATTTGGTTCTCTGTGTCTGTGTGTGATTCACTTCTATCCTCAGTGCATCATGGTCTGAAAAGATGGTTGATATTATTTCTATCTTCCTGATTCTGTTGAGGTATGTTTTGTGGCCTAGCACATGGTCTATTTTGGAAAATATTTTGTGCGCACTGGAGAAGAATGTGTATTCTTTCTTTTTGGGGTGTAAAACCCTGTATAGGTCTATAAGCCCTTTCTCTTCTATTTCTTCTTTCAAAGCCAATGATTCCTTGTTGGGTTTTGTTCTTGTTGATATATCCAGAGGATATAAGGCAATGTTGAAGTCTCCAAGTACTATTGTGTTGCTAGCAATGTCCTCCTTATAATCTGTTAGCAGTTGTTTCAAATATTTAGCTGTTTCCTCATTAGGTGTGTATACATTTAAGAGTGTGATTTCTTCCTGTTGTGGCTATCCTTGGTTGAAGAGAAAATATCTTTGACTGTCCCTTGTAATCTTTTTCAAGGTGAAATTAATGTTGTCAGATACTTGTATGGCCACCCCAGCTTTTTTGATGGAGCTGTTTGCTTGCAGGATTATTTTCCATCCTTTGACTTTGAGTCTGTGTTTGCTCTGGCTGTTGAGATGAGTTTCTTGTAGGAAGCAGAATGTTGGGTTCTGTCTCTGTATCCATTTTTTCCCACTCTGTGTCTTTCAATTGGTGAATTTAGACCGTTGACATTGAGACAGATTATTGTGATGGGGTTTTGTGTGATCTTTCTGTAAGGGTGTGTTGTGGTTGTAGGATTTGTCTTGTCTTATAGTATCCCCTTTAGGACTTGTTTTAGGTTTTGTTTTGAGTCTATAAAGTTCTTGAGCTGTCGTTTTTCTAGAAAATAGTGTACTGTTCCTTCAATTTTGAGTGAGATTTTAGCCGGGTAGAGTATTCTTGGTGAAGCATTCAATTCAGTGAGTTTTTTCACTATATCTCGCCAGTGCCTTCGGGCTTGTAGGGTTTCCTCTGAGAGGTCTGCTGTGAATCTAACTAAGGGGTGTTCCTTTGTATGTGATTTCCTTCTTTGCCCTTGATGCTTGCAGTATTGTGTCTCTATCGGCAGCATCAATCATTCTAACTATAATATGTCTTGGAGTGTTTTTGTTAAGATCTCGTTAAGCTGGCACCCTTCGGGCTTCTTGAATCTGAATGGCGGCATTGTGGAGCTCTGGAAATTTTTCGGCAATGATTTGTTTAACTATGGTTTTTTAATTGGGATTGTTTCTCTGAGCTTCTGCTAATCCAATGATTCTAATGTTGTTTCTTTTGGAATCGTCTCCTAGGATTCTGATTCTTTGTAGAGCTATTTTGAGGTCCTTTGCCACTGTTGTTGCCTGTTGGCTTGTTGCAGCTGATCTTCTAGCTCACTGATTCTTTCCTCTGCTGCGGTCACTCTATTTTTGAGGGCACAGACTGAGTTTTTGATTTCATCTATGGAATCTTTGATTTGTGCCATTTCTGTGTGGAGCCTTCCAATTTCTGCTCTCATTTCTTCCTGTATTTTCTCGATTGTGCCATCAGTTGTTTCTTTCATGTTCTTTCAATTTAGTGGATATCTGTCTGACTGTTTCATTGAGTTGATTGAACTTCTTGATGACTTGATATCTGAATTCTTTGTCAGAGAGGTCCCGTAGGTGGCTAGCACTTACTCAGGCTTCTGGACTCGTTTCATCATCCTCTCCCTGCGGCGGGGATTTGCATTGTTTCTTCATGTTGGTGTGTAGGTGTAGGGAGTAAATTTCTTGGTGTCAGTAAACTACCTGGGGCTGTAAGCGTTTGCCCGCTGAAAATTATGCCAGGCCCACTTCTAAAAGCCACGCCTGCTTGTTAAAGCCATGCCCACTTCTAAAGTGGCCACACCCCCATGGATACCTGGTGTGTGTCTGGTGTGCAAAGACTGGATGGGGAGGAGACCGGGGGAGCAGCGTTAGGGGCGACTGACGGGAAGGGGCTCAGATCCGCTTTTGTTCCCGGGTCCGAGAGGACCCCTGGGCCTTTGCAGGGTGGAAGCCAAGTCCCAGACATTGACTGCCGGCAGGGAGACTGACCTGATGGAGTGGAGACTGGCGGAGCAGCGTTTGGGGGCGGGCCTGTTGTTCATTGATTTGCTCCAGTGGGCCCAGTAACTTCTCCATTGTGAGACTTGTTGTTACTATGTTTGGCATATTGAATACATCACGGGTAGCTTGTGGGGGCAAGATACTCTCAGTAGCTTACCAAGCTCTCGGAGAGAGGTGGCAGAATCAAACCCGGGTCAGCCGAGCTGGCCGAGTGCAAAGGCAAATGCCCTACCACTGTGCTATCGCTCCAGCCACACAGAGTATTTTCACGGTCACAGTCACGGTCCTCCCGTTGTTCATCGATTTGCTCAAGCTGGCCCAGAAACATCTTCATCATGAGACTTGTTGTTACTGTGTTTGGCATATCAAATACGTCATGGGGAGCTTGCCAGGCTCTGCCATGCAGGCGAGATACACTTGGTAGCTTGCCAGGCTCTCTGAGAGGGGCGGAGAAATTGAACTCGGGTTGGCCATGTTGGCCGCTTGCAAGGCAAACGCCCTACAGCTGTGCTATCGCTCCAGCCCACAGAGTATTTTATTTAAAATTTTTCTTCGTGTTACTGGAAATTGAGTGTGAGGGCCTAACACTTGAGAGCCATTCTACCATTCTCATTTCCGGTCCGAGCCTTGTATAAAATAGTACTTCCCCATCAATTTCTTGTCTCATTCTATCTGTATCTTTTTGAAAGATTAGTAAGTTTTGTCAATTATTTCTTCTATGATGAAATCATTCTCAATAAGTCAATAATTTATTACATCAAATGTAGATAGCTCTTGAAGTGATATTTTCCAGGTTTTAGTATTTTTAAAAAATTAATATTTGCTGTAGTTTACTTTTCTTCATTTCAATAACATGTTAGAATACTATTACCACACTTAATTCTGATGTACAAAGTTTTTGCACCACTACCAAAGTGTCAAATACCTTCAGTTATTGTCTTTTTAAAAATATTTTTAATTGTTATTGTTAGGTCATGTGTTTACAATAATGTGGACATGTATGATTTTGATGTATATAGTTATCTCACCTCTACACCACCACCAAGACCCTCCACCAGCAGACTGAGTTGCTCACTTCTAGTCCACTTGCCCATTCTTCCTACACTCACCCCATACCCTGGTACTCTCCAGTCTGGAATCAGTGCATTGGGCTTGTGAGCAACTGATATTTTTATACTCTTTCTTGGCGTATCTATACACTAGAGATGAGTGAGATCTTCCAGTGCTTGACCTTCTCCCTCTGTCTTATTTCACTCAGTATAATACCCCAGCTCCATCCAAATCACAAGAAATTTTGAGCTTTCATTTTTATCTTGTTGCTACCTAGCATTCCATTGCTTATATATGCCACAACTTCTTTGCCTGCTCTCCTGTCATTGGACATTTGGGTTGTTTTCAAACCCAGGTTGTACTAAGTGCCACAGTAAACGTAGTATACGCATATATATTTTTTTAATTACTGATTTTGTGTTGGAGGACTTGATACCCAGAAGTAGGCTTGTAGGGTCTTATGAAATATTTACACTTTTTTTCACAGTCTGAAGCAGACAATATGCCCACCAAGAATAAATTAGGATTTCTCATTTCAAAACTCCCCAATGCTGATTGGTTCTAGAATTTTGTAGTTTTTTTTGCTTGATATACGTGATTCTCACTCATATGTGATGATTCCTCATTGCCATTTGATTTGCATTTCCCTAATAATTAGATGATGAACACTTTTATGTATGCATTTTGGCCAGTCATATATCCATTTCATGGAAGTGTTTGTTTTTATCATCTCTCTGTTTTAATTTTTGTTTTATTTTATTATGTGTTTATTTTCATTTATTATACTTTAGATTTCACAGTTCAAAACTTATATATGTAAATGAGAATAGGCATTTTTATATATTAAATGGTTTTTATTTCCTGATTTACAGAAGTCAGAATCATATAGTAATCCCAAGTTGGCTCTTACTGATATATTTTCTAATGATTTTATCTGCCATTTCTTAAAGTTTTTGTGCAATAAACAATATAAATTAAATTTATGTGCCTAAGGAGGCAGGGCTGGTGCGATAGCACAGTGGTAGGGTGTTTGCCTTGCACGCAGCCAACATGGCCGACCCGAGTTCGATTCCTCCGCCCCTCTCGGAGAGCCCGGCAAGCTACCGAGAGTATCTCCCCCGCATGGCAGAGCCTGGCAAGCTCCCCATGATGTATTCTATATGCCAAACACAGTAACAACAAAGTCTCCAATGGAGACGTTACTGGGCCCGCTCGAGCAAATCGATGATCAATGGGAGGGCCTTTACCTTTTACCTTTAAGGAGGCAGGTTGGGATTGGGAAGCAAACTGGGGATATTGATGGAGAGAAGGTCACACTGGAGTTGTTGTTGGAACACTCAATGCTTGAAACTACTGTGTCATGAACAATTTTGTAAATCACAATGTTTTTAATAAAAATCATAATTTTTAAGATGTCTCCAAGAAATAAATGGCATGGAAAGTAGCTGCTTTATGAAGTCAATAAAATACATGACAAGAAAAGCTCTTATCCAAGTACAAAAAAAAAAGAATCACGTGAGACTGAGACTGAGGTAAGGTGGAAATTGAAATAGAAAATAAAGGCAAACATATTAGAAAGTTAAAAATATAACAGAACTATTTGTTATGAGATCCATAAATGAATAGAAGCATCACTGTAAAATCCACAGTGCACACTCAATTGGAAGCACAGAAGAGAACTGAAATTGGAACTATACTGCTTACATCGGATTTGCACTTGCAGTAGACGAAAGTTAATTTTTCTTAGAGAAGATCAAAAGAAATGCTTACTTGAAGATTGAAATACTTTCCTAGGCAGAGAAAAGAGCCACATTTTTATACAAAGAGAACTCAGAGTAATTTCAGGAAGGGCACGGAATGTGCTCTCTCTCTCTCTCTCTCTCTCTCTCTCTCTCTCTATTTCTGCCTCTCTCTGTCTCTGTCTTTTTCTGCCTCCCTTTCATTTTTCCTCCAGATAATTAATTTTCTGGTGTTTTTTATAATAAATCCAATAAAATTTAAAATTAGCATCCATGATATTTCTGTCTTTCTCAAGCATTAGAATAGGTTAGGATGAAGATTTCTATGAAGTTTAAAAGAATGGAAAGATTTTTGAAATAAATGGTAATATTGAGATTTAAGCATCTAGAGCCAATCTGTGTTGTATCATATTCTCGTTTCCATTTCATAGTAATGTGAATCTTAAACAAATTGTTACCCTTCCCTAATTCATATTCTTCATAGAAATAGTGAGAAAGCAATAAATCTCTGAATGTGGAACTGAGAATAGTAAAAAGCCCATCCTGGGTTTTATTCATTATCATGATCCTTACCACAATTATTTTGCATCAAGTAATTATGATTCAAATACTGCAATTAGAAAATACTCTGGACTATCTCTCATTTTGAGACACTGAATCTATTGTTCAAATTTTTAATTTTAATCTGAAAGTATATTTGACTAATATTTGAATGATCCATGATTTTTAAAGAATACGATTCTAAATTAAATATATCAATCGACATTCACTTTAACACATTAAATTGTTTATTTTTATTCTCTTCCCAAATGTTTCTTTCCCATGAATGGCAAAGCAGTAGAGTGTATCTGAAGAAGAAAAGTCAACAACATAATGAGTAACTTAAAAATAGATGAGAGAAGCCCAAAGAGGTAAAGCAATATCACTTAAGCACAAAATGGCCAGGGTACATTAAGTCAAGACTTAATAATAAATTCTTGAATATCGTGTAAAAATCCTGTAGTTAAGACATCAGAGAAATAAGAAGACAACCACATACCCAGTGTTTTATGTTCTGCTGGCAGAAACAATCATAAGAAAGTTTTCTGACTTCTTAAATATTACGGAAATCTTATTTATTTCAAACAGCTTGCTTCCTAGAGTGAAATTTTAATTTACTTCTCTTAAAAAGAGTAAATTAATCTCTCTGGTTAGAGCCAAAGGAATTAGTACAGGGGTAAGTGACTTGCCTGGCTTGGGGGTAGTACTAGTTAGATCTCCAGCACCACATTCTGTGCCTGGACCACAGTCAGGGGTGATTCTTGAGCACAGAGCTAGAAGAAAGCCCTGAGAACTGCCAGGTGTGGCCCAAAACCAAACCAAAAGAGTGAAACATATGTAAGTGAAGTTTTTCTTAATAATTGTATTATCTGGATAGCATATGGATACAACAGCTTTCCCAAAAGACAGACTTCTGTATTATCAGATCTTTATTTCAGTTTAATTTCTTGAGTGGCTATCCATTGCTGGATATATTTTGAATGTGTCTCACAACCCAAGATGTGCTTCAAACTGAACAATTGTTTTCTTTTAGAAACTTTTCTTACAACGAATTTAAGGGCTTTATTTCTCAGGCTACCAAACACTGATTGAACATTGGGGGAACAATTGTTTAGAGAATAGTGAGCAAAAAGTCCAGAGCAGTTGGAGTATCCGAATAGGACTTCAAAATCTCAAAGGTACCAGTAGAAATAAAATAACAACAATAAGGTGGGGAAGGCAATTGGAAAGGACCTTGGCAGATAGCATCTGCAGCACGGAAGAAATTATGTGCAGGGAAGAGAACCCAAAAGATTAAACAAGTGTTAGAATAGACACAGGGAAGGCAGAGCCACCAAGATCCCTGATACAGTCATTGGAGCAGGAGAGTTTCGGGAGCCGGGGGATATCATAGAAGAAGTAGGGAACGATGCGGAGGCCACAGAAGTCGATGGAGAAAGTAGCTGCCCTATGCATGACTCCAGAGAGGACTCGACTTGGGATCCAGATGCCAACGATACCATGAACACAGGTTCTGCTGTCCATGATAACATCACAGTGCAGGGGCAGACAGATGGCTACGTAGCTATCATAGGATATCACCTTGAGCATGGACATCTCAGCAGAACCTCGAACCACCAAATCAAAGCACTGCACAATGCATTCCCAGAGGGAAGTGTTTCTACTATGCATGAAAGAATTGCAAATGAATCTTGGGAAGGTCACAGAAATATAGCAGAGATCCAAAAAAGGAGAGATGTTTCAGAAAAAAAAAACATGAGTGAATTGAGACTTGTCATCTATGGTAGTTGTGATGATGACAAGCACCGTTGAGAGTAAAAGCCAACAAGTTCAAGATCAAGAATAATGGAGCATAAAAGAGTTCTAGCACAAGCGTGACAGAAAAGCTCATGAGAAAAAAACCTGCTTGTAGATAAATTAGCCACATTCCTTTGTTCTTTTCAATTGGCTCCACAAGAAGATACCAACTCTTAATGAACAATTTTTGTTAATAATTAAATCTAGCCAACTCTTAATGAAAGATTTTTGTTAATAATTAAATCTAAGCCCCTTATACTAAAAAATAAAGATAAAAAATTAAAAAAAGATGAGATGTCAGGATGCCATTTTCTTATTATAAATACAAAAAGGTTTATACATTTGGGATTGTCATAATCCATTGATCTTTTACAGTGCCTTCTCTAAATTAAAGCAATATCGTCAGGGGTAGATAACTCATTTTTGCATTTTTATTTCAACCAAAGCAAATTAAAGGGGACATATATATATATATATATATATATATATATATATATATAATTACTGGGACTATGGATAATTTTATTGATCTTACAAAACGTTGTTTTGACACCTCAAGCACACTGGCTGAGGCTCAGGTTTAATCCTGAGTCTGCCCTCAGGGATCATCCCTGGCATGGGAGGGAGACTGTCAATGCCCAGACCAAACCAGGGGTGCTGCATGCAAAGCAAGAGCATGACCTATTGTAACATCTCTCCAGCCCCACGAATTTACAAGTCTCATTCGCTACAACACATATATACATATATCTGAATTCTTTCTATTCTCTTATTCATCTTTCTGTTTGCATATCATTGAAACAATACTTGTTTTATTAAAGCCATTTCAATTTTTTGTCTTGTTTGTGAGGGAAAAGACTAAATCCTTTTTCTCCTTATGAAGTATTTTAGGGCCAGTGAAAGAGATTTCACTCTCAGGTGAACATCTAAACTGGGGAAAGAATAAATCCAACTCAGACCTTGTGAAACACATGTGGGTAAGTGAAGGAAAGGGAAAGAAGTGTGGGAGGAAAGAGAGAGAGTCATTCTCATAGTATGGCCACTAGATCAGTGGGTGTGTACACACAGAAAGGTGCAAAGCACCCGAGATGATAAATCAATTAATTTAAACAGACTTACCATTTTCTTCATAACAAATATACATTTAAAACAGCCTACTGAGTATACATTGCACATATCCTACTCCAGTCTGATTCCATATACAGCTTGGTTCCCTGAGCATTGTTGGGTGCAGAACTGGCATCATCCTGAACACCATGAGGTGCTCAGTAACACCTGGCAACACAGAGCATGAGCACTCCCATATTCTTGGGTTCTTAAAGTGACCTGTCCAGCTGGTAAGCCGAGTATCCCAGGGACAGGCAAAACGTACTGTTCAGGAGGCAAAATTCAAATAAATGCAACAGTGAAAATGCTAGTTTTTAAATAGTGTCTATGTACTATTTACGATATACACATGTATGGTATTTGTGATATGTGTGCATGATGTACAAAAGAACTTTATTTTTGATCGTTATTTTTATCATAAAGTATCTTACATATTCCCATGAAATTGTAATGGCCCAAGAGAATATGAGAAAAGAACATAGACACCCTGTGTATTGTTAAAATTAAATTGCTTCTTATAGATAGAAATCAATAAATGATTTACACTATTAATTTGATAAAATTGGACACCTTTCTTATTAAGACAATACTTGATATTTTTAATTTTATCTACTTGTGTGGAATACAATTATCTAAAAATGTAAATAGTATGGTCAAACTTTTGCTGTATAAGAATAAAGGAAATCATTTAACATAAAATGTAAAATGGTTTGAAATGCAAACCAAGTACATTTATATCAAAGCAATATTTTGGTTAATTAAAACCTTTATTAAGAAAATTAAGTTCATTTAAAACTGACACTAAAATTAGTGCACAGATTTTCGGAGGTGTCGAAAATTATAACTATAATGCACTTTTTTTAGCAGTGAGATCACAATCAATAGCTATATTATTATATACTATACATCCACACCTGCACTTGCTCAGAGAAATCTCGTGACATCTCGTGATACTCCCCCCTTTGTACCCCATGTAACCATACAATTCATCTTCCTCTTTCCATCTCAGGATCCACACGTAATTCCTCTATGAATAACCATTATCCTCCCAATAAGCTTTATCAAAAATCCATCAGTTTGTGACCCACAAGCTGTGGATGGTACCTCACAACTTACCTATGCATGGGTATCTTTGAGCCATAAATCTTGGGTCAGTTAGCATCTCTGTGCTCCCAAGTCTTCACGTGGTCACAGGACAACTACAAAAGTCAGTTGAATTTCCCAAGAAAGCAACAGAATGTATCCAGTTAATAATGTTGGCTCCATTCTGCATCTCTGAAAATAAAATAAGCCGTATTCTTACATCTTGGGAAAAATTTATTTTCCAGCCAATTATAGGAGGAAAAAATATCAATGATGATTTAATTGTGAATGCTAACATATTGACTTTATCTTTTTTCCTCAAATTTTATTTCTTAAAGCATCATGATTTTCAAAGTTATTCATAGTTGGATTTTAGGCATATAATGTTCTATCACGGAACCCTTCACCAGTGTCAACTACCTTCTATCAGTGTTCTCAAATTCCCTGTCCTAAATTCTCCACCATCTCCTATCTCAACAGGCCCTTTTAAAGTTTGGTGCTAAAGTTTGGGTCCCATAATTTCAGTGTTGTTGACTCTGTGGTTTGAATATTTAGCTCCATGAGTCACGTACAACATGCAACACTGGTGTACACACGGAACACCACCCATAGATCTTGCCCTTTGTGCCCGCTGCTTCTCATCTGTCTCTTCTCTCCCACACTCTCCACAAGCTCTCTTCCCTTCTCCTCCCAATTTTGAGACCAAGGGTGATCTGGGCACCCACCCCTTTAAACCAGTATCTTTCCTTATCCAGTGAGATCATGCAATTTGCTGCAACATGGATGGAACTGGAAGATGTGAAATGAAGTCAGAAGCAGAAGGATAAATAGGATGATATCATTTACATTATGTTAGAGTAACTGGATGAGGAAAGGCAATGGTTGAAAAGGGAGATGTCTGGATCACCATTGACCCTGAAGTACAGGGATGAGAAGGAAACACTGTCATTTTGTAGTTTCAATAGGCTATTCAATGGGTAAAACGACGTTATGACATCAGCCAGGTGGTGTTACTATTCTAACATACACATAATAAATACCATAGTTTTATTAATCCTGGAATACCCTTAAAAATATTTTTTCAGAGGCCAGGAGACACTACAGCAGTTAGGTGTGTACTATGCAAGCATCTGACTGAATATCACATGATCTCCAGGCATTGTGGAGTAGAGCTACGGAGAGCCCCAAGTATCAGTGACATGGCAGGATTATCCCTGAATTGCAGGGCTCAAGCAGTACCACCAGACACACAGACCAGTACTGAAACACCAGCCCTACTGGTCAGATATCTCCAGCAGTGTCCCCTGAGACACTTAAGCATCTCTTGGGAGGTACCCCCACAAGGAAATAAAAGGTTTTAAAAGTTTTCCCTCTGGTCTATTTCAAAGATTGAAAAATAAATCCATAGTTGCTTTAGAAACTACTTGTGGGGGGCTTTTACTCTCTCTCTTTATATGATTTCTGACTCAATCTCTTTTTCAGAATTGCTTTTGTGCACCATCATCTCCACGATGATGATGGTGGAGATGATAGTGCACAAAAAAAAAACCAATTTATTTTATTTGCAAAAAAAAAATGTTGCCATGTTGCCCAATTTGAAAATTCATCACTCATTGCACAAATTCTAATGAGAATGGAAAAAAATGATGGAGGGTAATTTTGCACCTGTCATCATTGGTGGTTGGTGTGATTTTCCTTGGTCAGTACCGAGGAATTGTGCTAGAAAAGTGGATCAAATCTGACATTGATGCAAAGAACGTGGAAATATTTTCTATTTCTTTCTTCCAAATTCCTCCTTTTTGTTACAATAATTTATACATTCCTTTGAAAATTTTGCACAGAAGTCACTGATGGAACTTTCATTAATCTGTGTATTTTTTCTTTTAAAAATATCAAGAAACTCACCAGAGCACATTCAGGTAATTCTTCCCCAACATTAGGACAAATTGTCAGTGTGGGCAGCTAACACTTAGCCAAAGGTCCTGATATTTGCTGTCTCTATGAGTAAAATTAGCTGGAGGAGAAAAAGAAATGCATCCATTTCAATCCTACTTTGTCCACTAGAGGGTTTGGTTTGAAATTTGCTTGGAGAAAAAGAGCTCCTGGGTCTTTGGGAATTTGGGACTCTGTAAACACCCAGGGGACTCAAACTTACAATTATAATGAGTTTTCTTGTAAAGCATGTGTCAGTTGGTCTAATATAATGATCACACAAAGTTATTTGGTGTGTTAGTTTTGTGTACATCAGAAAATGTTTTGGATAAACTATTTAAAACTATATTCAGGGACATAAAATGTGAGTTAATTAAAATCTGATAAATTAATGGGATATTAATAAAATCTGAAAATATTGTGATTATTAGTGAAATAATTTGAAAGAGGGGTAAATATTAACATATCGTTACCAACAAATCAAAGCATTATCTTCTGATTATAAGATTTATCCCAATAAAATTTTACTCTGAATCAGGAAGTAACAAAAAGTCATTTTATTTATTTATTTATTTATTTATTTATTTATTTTGATTTTTGGGTCACACCCGGCGATGCTCAGGGATTACTCCTGGCTCTGCACTCAGGAATTACTCCTGGCGGTGCTCAAGGGACCATATGGGATGGTGGGAGTCAAACCCGGGTTGGCAATGCACAAGGCAAACACCTTACCCGCTGTGCTATCGCTCCAGACCCCACAAAAAGTCATTTTAAATAAATCTTTGTTTAATGTTGTGACAATTTAAAAGTTTTAAATACTATAAAATTAGACTCATGGCATTAAGATTTTCTGATTTTAAAATGGAACTTCTAATTCACTTCATTATCACAAATCACTTACATATTTGTGACTATCTGTACTCAAGACTCAAGACTGAATGGAGGACTGTGTAAAGATAGTTCAGAGCTCAGTCTCTCTGGCCCTGCCTGAGGCCCACCCTGGTTTGACCCACAGCATTGGGTATGTGCATAGTCTGTGTCAGAGTCAGAAGGAAGCCTTTACACAGCAGGATATGGTCCATGAACAACTCTTTGAGCCAGAGATTTTATTCTTGAGTTAAACCCCGATAGACTTGCCAGGACGGTCCATGATTCCATGTTTCTTCCTGTACTGCTCTTAGGCCACTGTTCTCACCACACTGGTGAAGCAAAATTAAATTGAAAAGAAATGTCTCTTCAACTTCAAAATTGAAATGGTTTCTAATAACCCACTAATGGATGAGGAAGCAGCACAGAATTTGTTTGCTCCATTTATAAATAAACCCAAGGCTCATTTCTAATCTGATTGAACAAGAAAAACGTCAACAGACTGGGTAGAGGACTGATATTCAGTTCAAAAGAAAAAGCAGAATATTGTTATTAACATCCTTCAAAGGAGCTAGTTTTTAAAACATTTCATCCAGGAAGTAATTGTACTGGGCAGTACCACTTTCATAATATCATATCATAAAAGAAAGCAACATTCCTATCCAAACGAAAGAGGGCATGAATTATGCAAGACTAAGGTATGATAGGAGGTGACAAAATGGCAAAACATAAGAAAGAAAACATTATAATAAATATAAACATTCAGCAGTTGTATTTGAAAATCATTAGGAGGAGGCATTAGATAGCAGAATCATTATTTAGACGAATAACAAACAATGCGTTCCCAGAAGTAAAGCCTGAGATATAGAAGATATAGAAAAAGGTCATTTTTTTCCCACAATCCACTCTTATCTCTCAAGTTCTATCTCTTGGACCCTTTAATCAATGTTTTATTATGTGAATGAAACAAATCAAAATATCACTTTTCTCCTCTCTCTCTCTCTCTCTCTCTCTATCTCTCACTCTTTTTCTCTTTCTCTCTGTCCCTCTCACTCGCTCACTCGCTCACTCTCTATCTCTCCTCTCTTTTTTCCCCAAAGAAATTTTTGTCTTATGTAAATTTGGGGGCAAAATATCTCTGCATAATTTTTTTCCCACTAGTATAGGCTTAGGTTTCAGATTTCCACTAAATTTAAGAGAATTGTGAGATCTCTGGCTGGGGTAAATATTATGATTATAACTTTTGCAGCACAACATTGTACTACCATATTCTTTCACACTTCATGGTTATGTGAACCTAGTACAAATTACTTCTCCCTCTTTACTTCACAGTCTTTGTATGCATAATTGGTCAGTATTTTTTTTTTTAGAATTCGGGTCTCAAAAAGGAATTGAAAGAGCTATGCTTGGAGTATCACGTTTCACTCAAATGAGAGAAAGAGTCCAGAGTTCCGACCTCCATCGACGATCAAGAATCAGGGACACTGTCTCGTTTGCCAAGGCGTCAAAAATCAGATGGGCTGGTCACATAACAAGATTTAGAGACGACCACTGGACTAAAGCCGTTTCCAACTGGATTCCACGGGATGTCAAAAAACCGAGTTGGCCGCCCACCTACCAGATGTTCAGACTTCTTCATCAAGATCATGAACGATGGGTTTGAGGCTCTTCATGTTCCTAGAATGAACAGATGCCATTGGGCTACACTAGCACGTGACAGGGACAAATAGAGACATTACTGGCGCCTGCTGAAGCAAATCGACGATTAACGGGAAGTCAAGTGATCAAGTGATTTTTTTTTTTGAAACGGTAAAGTTTATTGGAAAGTAGGGAAGAAAGATAAAGACTCCCCTTGTGGGAAGGATCTTCAGAGAGAACTAAGTTCAATGAATCAGTCTTAATGTATTATTAAGAAAAGTAAGTCATAGTTTCTTAAAAGCACTTAACACATTCTTTGCACATAAAGAACACTTGTATGAAAACAGTAACTTATTACTATACTTGCTATAATTATTTGCATACTAAGCAACTTTGATTCAAGTACTGTAATTAGGAAATATTTTCTCTAGGAGCTGGAGCGATAGTACAACAAATAGGGTAATTGGCTTATATGTGGCCCATCCCATTAAAACACAAATAAATTAACTCAGTATAATTAAAGCCTCAACAGGAAGTTAACAAGAAGGTCTTAAATCCTGGAGTGGAATAAATACAGCTCTTCACAAACAGATGATAAATATACATAGAAAGTTAAAGACCCTCTCAATTTTTTTGCAATTTATAAAAGTCATTAAGCACTGTGAATGAATTTAAAGTCAAGAAAGGAAAATCAATGTTATGTCCAAATGCAGACACAAAAGCAGAGTAAGTTTAAAATACAATTTAGAATTAAAGTGGAGATACAGAAATAAATCTACCAAAAATTGTTGTGCATTTCAGTACACCGAAAATATGTATCATCGATGAGACAATTATGTTTTCTTAGTTTGGGGTTCATTGTTTTGCTGTGCTTTAATACCAAGGAATGAATGTATTACAGCTGGCATAAAGCCGTGGCTCTGCTTGATAAAAAAAAAAAGCAAAGATTTAAATTTATGCAATATAGAATCCTGGTGACCATTGGGAGACATTATGTATCTAAGACACAATTCTCCTCAACTTGATTCATTGCCATTCAAATCAAAAGTTCAGTATGTATGTTTCAGCGTGAAACTGAATCTAAAATGTGAATGAATATATGAAGTTCCTACAGTAGCTCCCAATGTGGAAGACAGAAGGAGAAAGTGAGAGTTTTTATATAATATTGAATGGGGCGTTTTCCTTGCACGAGCCTGACCTGGGTTCAATTACTCCATCTCTCTTGGAGAACCCGGCAAGCTACAAGAGTATCCCACCCACAGGGAAAAGCCTGGCAAGCTCCCCTTGAAGTATTCTATACGCCAAAAACAGTAACAACAAGTCTCACAACGGGGACATCACTGGTGCCCACTAGAGCAAATCGATGAACAATGGGAGGACAGTGTGACAGTGCTATTGAATGGTATTATAAGCATGAACACTTCAATTTAGCAGACTAAGAACTCCTACATCTACATTCTACTCCTATTCCCAATAATTTGCTGCCAAAATTTGCAGGAAAAACCCAAATGATTCAATTAATCCTGGTACAATGACTTTTCAGTGAATAAAATGAAACAACATTCTACATCACATCCCCAGCACATGCTATTTTCCAATGACTTCAAGATATAAATGATAATCAGAAGGTATTAAAAAATGTGAAAATCTAACCTTAAGTATATACCTAAACAGAATATTCTACTTGTGGTTGTATCTTGTATACATCAATCCACTTTTATTATGATTTCAAACAAGATTATTGGAACATATTCTTCGGGAAAAATCTCAAGTTTTTTCTTCTGTGTTGATGGTGTCCTCCCAGCACGGATAGATATAATAGATATTTTGAAAACTATATAGAAGGTAAATATTACATATGTCCTTTATATAATTTATGATAGTTTCTTTCGCATTATTTTTATCAATTTTATTCATTCTGTACAAAACATTTTCTTCTACTTTGAAAGCAAACTTTCAGTATACTCACATGCTTTTCAAATTTTATATGCTGATAAATACGTGTATGAAGTTTTCTACTTTAATATACTTAAGTGTAAGTCTCCAATGGAGACGTTACTGGGCCCGCTCGAGCAAATTGACGATCAACGGGAGGGCCTTTACCTGGGCTGGAGCGATAGCACAGCTGTAGGGCATTTGCCTTGCACGCAGCCAGTATGGCCGACCCAAGTTCGATTCCTCCGCCCCTCTCGGAGAGCCCGGCAAGCTACCGAGAGTATCTCGCCCGCACGGCAGAGCCTGGCAACCTCCTCGCGACATATTCGATATGCCAGACACAGTAACAACAAAGTCTCCAATGGAGACGTTACTGGGCCAGCTCGAGCAAATCGACAAACAACGGGAGGGCCTTTACCTTTACCTTTACCTTAAGTGTAAGTACCTTTTCCTTCTTAGTGAGTGATCTCTTCCATTTTTTAGCAAATGAGACTCTTAAAGAAAATTTTTGTTCATACATTGTTTTAATTCTTCTTTCATTCATTTTGTCAATTTAAAACCGGTGTCTCTGAGAATGTCACTGGTTATTACTTAAAACATCCCTCCCTCATGAGTGCCAAAGTGGTCCACTACATCTGAATTGGTAAATTAGGGGATTTTATGAGATATTCCAAGAATGGCATTAATGTATATGAATTGAGCCCAAAGAAGTTGAAAAGCATTAGTGAAAATCAAAAAAAAAATGAATGCTGATTATCAGGGGATGTTAATCAGTTTGTAAACATCATGTAATATCTAAGAGTACAGCAGAACTTTTGGAAAATAAGCAAGTCTCACATGCACATTTTTACATTACCTTGGCATACAAATCATAAGTCACTAACCTGGCTGATTTTAAATTAACAAATTTTCATTGACGCTACTCTCAAAATTCAATGAAGGACTCTTAATCTGTTGTGTTTACAAAGTTTAGTTAGGTATTTTTGATATTTTAGTACCCAACCTTGTATAAACACAACCTTCCCATTCAAATGTTCACTATAATCATTTTTCATTTACTGAAATTTCCTGATAGGTTATGACAAGAGTGCCTAATAGAATTCGAAATTCTCTCCAACAAAGAATACATAAACGTGATCAACACAGATATACTATATTCCTCTTAAAAACTTTTCTTACAGCTGACTTAACAGCTTTATTTCTGAGGCTGTAGATCATTGGATTGAATGTTGGTGGAACGACTGTATACATAATAGTGAGTAAAATGTCTGACACAGTTGGAGTGTCCGAATGAGATTTTAAATACTCACAGGTAGCTGTAGAAATAAATAATAAGACAACAGTGAGGTGGGGGAGGCAAGTGGAAAAGGCGTTAGCTCTGCCCTCAGCGGATGGTATCCTCAGTACAGAATAAAAGATGTGCATGTAGGAGAATCCTATGTAGGAGATACAAAGAAACCCCGCGAAAGCCAGGAAGACAGTGACATCTATCTCATAGATATAGTCATTAGAGCAGGAGAGTTTCAGGATCTGGGGAACATTACAGAAGAACTGGTGAATGATATGGGGACCACAGAAATGGATGGAGAAAGTAGCTGCCGTATGCATGACTCCAGAGATGGCCCCACTGACCCAGACGCCTGTGACCCCATGGACACAGGTTCTCACGTCCATGATGACGTCATAGTGCAGGGGAAGGCAGATGGCCACGTAGCGGTCATAGGACATCAACGTGAGCATGGCCATCTCAGCAGAGCCACAGAGGATGAAAGAAAAGCATTGTAAAACGCATTCCCAGAAGGAAATGTTTCCTCTATGAGAGAAAGAGTTTTAAATGAATCTTGGGACAGTTACTGAAGTATAGCAGAGATCCAACAAGGAAAGATACTTCAGGAAGAAATACATGGGGGACTGGAGACTATCATCCAGGGAAGTTGTGGTGATGATGAGCATGTTGCCAGCTAATGTCAACAAGTACAGAACGAGGAACAGAGAAGCATCAAAGAATTCTAGCTCGGGCTTGGTAGAAAATCCTGTGAGGAGAAACCCACTTGTCATGAAATTAGCCATAGTCCATTAACTTCTTACTGATGTTGGTTGCGAATCACAGGTCCTGCATGGTTGCAGTGCTCCCCAAATTCTCTAGAGTTGTAAAACAATGGTTAATTAAACAAACCAATAAAAATTAATTATAAATACTTTTCTTCATAAACACAAAAATTTTAAGTCTGTGATAGTGCCTAACTAATAATGATGTAAAGCAATAATTGTATTAATCATCATTATCAAGTAACCAAAATCACGCCAATCTTATATATCTCTTTGTTTTGACTAAAGAAAAATTTTGAAATCTAATTTGAGCAGTAATATCATCTGCCCAGTTAAGTATTGCTTACACATATTTTGTATAATTTATAATCATTTTTAGTTTAATGAAAAACTAGAGAAATATGAAATCCTTAAGTAATTTCAAATGTAATATATTAAGCACTTTTGTATATGATATCCTCATAATCATTCACCAAATAGTATTTTATCAAGAAAGTATGCTAAAGCATATAACATGGTCAAGTTTGTGAATATATTCTGAAAATAATCAGAATATTTCACAAGAAAAAATAGCCTGTAAATAAAAATTTGTCAATTGACACCTAAATAGCACTTTCTCATAATTAGAAAATAATCCATGTTTAAGAAATTTGTTCAAATCCCTGAATATTTAACAATGCTAGAGTACTGAGTTACTCACCAATGAGTGTGGCCCTCAGTTCAATGTTGTGCATTCCCATAAAAAAAGAGAGAAAAGAAAAGGCCGAACTCTTAAAATTAGTACAGTAGTAATAACAGACAAATCCTGAAATTAAACTGACATAAGGTTTTAGAATGCTTGAAAATGATGATTTCAAGTAGCCAGAGATATTATATGTAGTATATCAAAGTGCATGAATTCATAGGACAGAAATAGACACTAAAAATATAGAAGGAAATAAGACAACAAGCAATTAGTTCTGTGTAGAAAATCTATGATTACGTTTATGCTGATTCATAGACTTTTACCCTAAATCAGAGACACAAAGAAAAACAATGATCCTGCCGTTAGGTTTTTAGCACTAGACAAACTCTAAGGATAAGACTACTGATTTAAGCTGAAGGTTATGGAGTTTCCTTGTTTTGTTATAGTCCAAATAATTATATTGGGAAAGCATTCAAGTCTGAATTGAATTAGGACACTGCCTCCCATAACTCAAAAACACAACACATATCAAATTTCATATTATTGGAAATCAAAACCCCCTGCTTGGTGTGTGTCCACACATACACACACACAAACACACATATGCACACGTGCATTTGTACATATATGTTCCACAGGTGTCAGAAAATAAGAGTTTAAATTAAACTAAAGCATTTTATATAGTTACTGGTCCAAAAAGACTTTGTATATAATGCTTCTTGAGATCATAATGACTGATTTATCACTTCGGCATTCTTCTCTTGCTCTTAAGTCATCAGGTCAATTAATGTAGTACCCAGAAACTTCTTGCTTTCATCTCTGTATATTTGGGAGTGTGTAGCTTAATTTTCTGAATGAAAACAAACAAAAATTTTATATATATGAAAATATTGCTTATTTATCCAAAATTTTTATACCTCATCAGTCATTTACATGAAACTAAATAAGAAAATATGATAAAAAAAACTCATTGTCTTAAGATAGGCTCAATTTGGAATGGTAATTTTGATTTATTCCAAAATCACAATTCATATGTACATCTTCCATTCAGTGCATGCATCTGTATTCCTGAACTTGCAGCAAACCCTTACATTAAATAATTTTTTTTATTCATGGTTCCTAATAAAGTTGACCTCAGAAAGTAAATAGATTCTTTAGAAGATCAGTGTTTATGAGAAAGATGTAGGTTTTTCACTATTTGAGCTCAAGATGAGATAAAAAAAATTAAATCTTCTAAAATTTATTTGAGGGGTTGGAATGATAGCACAGTGGGTGGGCGTTTGCCTTGCATGCAGGCCAACCCAGGTTCGATTCCCAGCATCCCACATGGTCACATAAGCACTTCCAGGAGTAATTCCTGAGTGCAAAGCCAGGAGTAACCCCTTGTGCATCCCCGGGTGTGACCCAAAAAGCCAAATAAATTAATAAATAAATAAAATTTATTTGATTAAATTTTATCAACTGGAAAGATTGACTAAACTTCACTTACATTTTAAAGACTATAATTAAAGGTTATACATTTAGGTGTTAAAAAAATAAATGTATTGTGGCCAGCATGACACCATGATGGTTTGGATGCATGCTATTGACTATGTTAGCTACCATCCCATGGTCATTCTATTCTTGGGTCAAATTTCAAAATGCCTGTACCTACCTACTTTCAGTATAAACACCGAATGCTTAGAGTTTACTTAGTACATTGTTTTTGCAGTGGACAGTACTATTCTCTGGAGAACAGGGGCTGGGAGGGAGATATTAAACCTGGAGGGCACTGGTATCTTTGGTTGCCTTTGGGTGTAAGTTCTGTTTAGTCACTTTTAGATTTCCAGGTGTGATTTCGTTTTCAAAAAAAAGGGGTGCTGAGTTTTTTTGTTTGTTTTCTGATAAATGACTGGCAAACCGAGTAGGCTTGGGAACTGTCTTTTAGTTGGACACAAATAATTTTTAAACACAAGCAATGTTTCACAAAACACTGATGAAATTTATCATTATTTTTGCTATTTAAACTTTACACTCCACTTTTTAATATTTCCACCATTCCCATATCCATTGTAGGATTTTTCTTAAATTTCCTTTCCGTTGGAATTGCTCCCACCTCCTCCCAAGACAGAAGTCAGACACCGAAAGTAACTGAATATAAAAAAAGACCTGATCTCTCATCAGACTCTGACAGAGTTTACCCAGAGTTACTTTTAGAGAAGGAAATGTGATTATTTGTGGAGAGAAAATGTGGCTCTCCACACATTATATCTGTTTTTATATTTGTCTAATTCATTCAGTTTTTATACTTGTTTAATTTGAAAGAGATGCCTGGATTCTCTTAATACGGAAAGTATTTCACAAGATTTAGAAGGTAATTTTACTAGTATCATGAGCACCAAAAGTAGAGCAATAACAAATTCTGTTAATCGATCCACACATTCATTCTGGGATATATTCCCAGGAATGGTATTGCTGGGTCAAATGGGAGCTCAATTTCTAATATTTTAAGAATTGTCCATACTTTTTTCCAAAAGGGCTGAACCAGCCGGCATTCCCACCAGCAGTGAAGGAGGGTCCCTTTCTTGCCACATCCGCAACAACACTGGTTGCTTTTTTTCTTTTGGATGTGGGCCAGTCTCTGTGGTGTGAGATATCTCATTGTTGTTTTGATCTGCATCTCCCTGATGATTAGTGATGTAGAGCATTTTCTCATGTGCCTTTTTGCCATTCGTATTTCTGTTTCAAGAAAGTTTCTGTTCATTTTGTCGCCCCATTTTTTGATGGGGTTGTTGCTTTCTTCTTGTGGAGTTCAACCAGTACTTTGTATATCCTTGATATCAACCCCTTGTCTGATGGTATTGGGTGAATATCCTTTCCAATTCTGTAGACTGTCTTTGTATTTTGGTCACTGTTTCTTTTGAGGTTCAGAAGCTTCTTAATTTAAGATAGTCTAATTTGACTATCTCTGTTTAAACTTGCATGGACAGTGGTGTGACATCTTTGTAGATACCATTCCTTCAGTGTCCTGGAGGGTTTTGCCAACCTTCTCTTCAATGTACCTTATGGATTCCAGTCTGATGCTGCGGTCCTTAATCCATTTTGATCTTGCTTTTGTACATGGTGTTAAGAAGAGATCTGAGCCCATATTTTTGCTTGTAGCTGTTTAGTTTTGCCAGCACAATTTGGTAACAAGGCTTTCCTTGCTCCACTTCACATTTCTTGATCCCTTATCAAAGATTAGATGATCGTATATTTGGGGGGAGATGTCAATATATTCAACCCTGTTCCATTGGTCTGCAGGGCCCCCTTTGTTCCAGTACCATGCTGTTTTAATTATTACTTCTTTGTAGTAGAGTTTGAAGTTAGGAAGATTGATTCCTCCCATTTTCTTTTTCCCAAGAATTGCTGTAGCTATTCGTGGGGGCTTATTGTTCTATATGAATTTCGGGAGTGTTTGCTCCATTTCTTTGAAGACTGTCATGAGTATCGTTTGAGGGATCGCATTGAATTTGTAGAATGCTTTGGGGAGTATTGCCATTTTGACAATGTTATTTCTCCAGATCCATGAGCAGGGGATATCTTTCCATTTTCTCATGTCCTCTTTTAATTCCTGAAGTAGCATTTTGTAGTTTTCTTTGTACAGGTCCTTTACTTCCTTAGTTAAGCTGATTCCTAGGTACTTGATGTTCTATGGCACATTTGTGAACGGGATTGCCTTTTTCATGTCACTTTCTTCTCTCTCACTATTTGCATATAGGAATGCCATGGAATTTTTGTATTATTTTATAGCCTACAATTTTACTATACAAGTCTATAGTTTCTAGGAATTTCTTAGTAGTGGTTCTAGGTTTCTCTAAGTATAATATCATATCATCTGTGAACAGTGAGAGCTTGATTTCTTCCTTTTCTACCTGAATGCCCTTAATGTCTTTTTCTTCCCTAACCGCTTTTGCAATTACTTCCAGTACTGTATTGAACAGCAGTGGAGAGAGTGAGTATCCTTGTCTTGTCCCTGATCTTAGAGGCAAGGCTCTCAGTTTTTCCCCATTGAGGATGATGCTTGTTGTAGGCTTGTGGTAGATGGCTTTAACTGTATTGAGGAAAGCCCCTCTATCCCCATTTTGGTGAGGGTTTTCATCATAAACGGGTGCTGGATTCTGTCAAATGTTTTCTCTCCGTCTATTGATATGATCATATGGCTTTTATCTTTTCTTTTGTTGATATGATGGATTATGTTGGTTGATTTACAAATGTTAAACCATCCTTGCACCCCTGGGATGAATCCCACTTGGTCATGGTTTATGACCTTTTTGATGAGTTGTTGAATTCTATTTACTAGTATTTTGTTGAGAATCTTCGTATCCATGTTTATCAGGGACATTGGCCTGCAGTTTTCTTTTCTCGTGGTGTTTCTGTTTCTTTTTGGTATTAGAGAGATATGGGCTTCATAGAAACTGTTTGGGAGAGTTTTTGTTTTTTCAATTTACTGGAAAAGCTTGAGAAGAACTGGCAGTAGGTCCTCTTTAAATGTTTGGAAAAATTCGCTAGTGAATCCATCTGGACCTGGGCTTTTGTTTTTGGGAAGACTTATGATTACAGTTTCAATTACCTTGATGTTAATAGGTCTATTCAGGTACTCTAGATCTTCTTGATTCAACCTTGGGAGGTTATAGGAATCCAGGAATTTATACATTTCTTCTAGGTTCTCTTGTTTCCTAGCATACAGACTTTGAAAGTAGTCTCTGATGACGTTTAGAATTTCTTCCAGTACTGTATTGAACAGCAGTGGAGAGAGTGAGTATCCTTGTCTTTAAGATTTATGATCTCTTAAGTATCCTTGTCTTTAAGTTTTATGATCTCTTCTGTCTGATTTGGGCTCTTTTTGTTATTCCTTATCTAAGATCCCTTTTTTTTTCCTTTTTTTCCCCTAGTATCTTGAACCGTTAAGTCAAGTTGTTAATTTGGGCCTTTTTTTTTCCTTCCTGAAAAATTCTTCCTGAAAAATTCTTGCAGAGCTATAAATTTTCCCCTTAACACGGCTTTAGCTGCATCTTATAGGTTCTGGTAGCTCCTTATTCTCATTTGTTTCCAGTATCTTTTGATTTCGTCCTTGACTTCCTTCCTGACCCACTCATTGTTCAACATCTGACCATTCAGATGAGTTTCTTGTAGGCAGCAGAACTTTGGGTTCTGTCTCTGAATTCATTTTGCCACTCTGTGTCTCTTAATTGGTGTATTTAGGCCATTGATGTTGAGAGAGTTTGTTGCAGGTTTTTGCGTCATCTTTCTGCAAGGGTCTGTTGTGCTTGTAGGGTTTGTCTTGTCTTATAGTAGCAACTTTAGCCCTTCTTTTAGGTTTGGTTTTGAGTCTATGAAGTTCCTGAGCTGCTGTTTATTCACAAAATAGTGTACTGTTCCTTCGAGTTTGAGTGAGAGTTTAGCTGGATAGAGAATTCTTGGTGAAGTATTCATTTCAGTGAGTTTTTTCACTACATCCCACTATTGTCTTCAGGCTTGAAGGGTTTCCTCTGATAAGTCTGCTGTGAATCTAAGGGGTTCTCCTTTGTATGTGATTTCCTTCTCTGACCTTGCTGCTTGCAGGATTGTGTCCTTATCTGCAGCATCCATCATTCTAACCATGATATGTCTTGGAGTGTTTTTGCTAGGGTCTCTTTTTGGCAGGCACCCTTTGGGTTCCTTGAATCTGAATGGCTGCATTGTCCAATTCAGGGACTTTTTCAGCAATGATTTGCTTAACTGAGGCTTTTTCATTGGGGTTGTTTCCCTGACTTTCTGGTACTCCAATGATTCTAATGTTGTTCCTCTTGGAATCATCTCCCAGGACTCTGATTCGCTCTCAAGCTATTTTGAGGTCTCTTGCCATTGTTTGTTATTGCCTGTTGGCTTCGTGCAGCTGATCTTCTAGCTCACTGATTCTGTCCTCAGCTGTGGCCATTCTACTGTTGAGGGCTCAGACTGAGTTTTTTATTTCATCTACGGAATCTTTAATTTGTGACATTTCCGTGAGTAGTTTTCCAATTTCTGTTGTCATTTCTTCCTGGATTTTCTTGATTGTCCAATCCATTGTTTCTTTCATGTCCTCCTTCTATTTACTGGATACCTGTCTCACTGTTTCACTGAGTTCATTGAACATCTTCATTGCTTCACATCTGAATTCCTTCTTAGAGAAGTCCCTTAGGTGAGTAGCACCTACTGAGGCTTCTGGACTCTTCATCGTTCTCCCTTCGTGTTGGGGATTTGCACTGTTTCTTCATGTTGGTGTGGGGGTATGGAGGCTGAGATGTTACACAAGATAGCTGGGTATGAGTGGATTACCTGTGCCAAAAATTAGGCCACACCCACTTCTAAAGAAGCCATGCCCACTTCTGAAGAAGCCACTCCTCCTATGGGTAACCAGATGTGTGTGGGGGGTGGGGTAAAATCTGGGGGAGAAAGAAGACCAGGCACAGCGTTGGGGACAAACAGAAAGATGCTTAGGGACGGTGAGTGTCCCAGGTCCTAGAGGACTCCTGGGGTGAGTACGTGGAAAACTCAAAGTCCTGGGTTCAAATACTGACAGATTGACTGACCTGGGGGAGGAAGAAGACCAGGCACGCGGGGGATGAAAAGGAAGAGGCTTAGGGATGGTGAGCATCCCAGGGTCTTAGAGAATGCCTGGTGCACAGACACGGAAAAGGGTACAAGTCCAGGGTTTGTATACTGATGGACTGATTGTCTCTCACTACTTTGATGCCATTCATTATTTCGACAAAAGATACACCATTATTATTTGGAATTTCCCCCCGACAATCAGACCTCCTGAGAAGGCATAGTGAAATAATTTGTTTTCTATATCTGGTTATGAAAACTATTCGATTTTGCGTGGCCGCTATTGTGGCTGTGAAATTTTGGATTTCTGATATTTTACTAATTAAGTCAGGAGGGATTTCTGCCAAAAGCTGCAGATTCTGAGATTGGTTTGTGTGCCTTTGGGTCCATGGCCATGCCGAAGAGCTGCTCATGGTGGGGCAACGGGTGGTCTAGGTGGGGCAGGAAGGCTGTGCCAGTTCTACTCCCCATCTCGTGAGGCCACAGTTGCCCCATCACCACCAGCTCATAGCTAGCTGTCCAATAAGCTCTGAGGCAGCATCCACCTTGCCGCCAGAGGGGATGAGAATATTTTATTTTATTTCATTGAATCACTGTAAGATAGTTATAAGCTTTCATGTTTGGGTTGCAATCACACAATCATCAAATAGACATCCCTCCGCCAGTGCACATTCCCCACCACCAATATCCCCGGTATACCCCCTCTTTACCTTCCCCCCTCTGCCTCCATGGCAGACATGATTCCCCATAATATCTCTCTAATTTTGGGCACTGTGTTTTACAGTATAGACTCTGAGAAGTCATCATGTTTTGTCCTTTATCTACTTTCTGCACACATCTGCCATCCCGACCGGTTCCTCCAGCCATTTTTTTCTTATTAACCCTTTCTCTATTCCAGCTGCCATCTCCCCTTTGCTCATGAGGCAGGCTTCCAGCTATGGAGCAATCTATCTCTCCTGTGTATCTACTGTCCTTAGGTGTCAGCCGGGATGAGAACATTTTAAAGATAACTAATATGCAACTAAGGATACTAGTAACAAATTGGAAGACACAATGTAGGGAAGAGCACATTTCTCTTATGCATGGTGCATTCATTCAATGTAATTCTAATCAAAATCTTAGCAGGTACATTTCGGAAACTGAAAGAAAGAAATCTGAAACGCCTATAGTAATATAAAGTGTCTAGAGTGGTCCAAATAATATTGAAGAAGGAAGCTTAAAAAAACAAGTACATCCACAAATCAGAGTCTGTAACTTGTAGGCCAAATCTTCTGAGTGCTCTGGATTTGCATATGGAATTAAAATTTTATTTTCTCTTTCTTTTATGTCCTTTGCATAGTTTACGTCAGAGCTATGTCCTTTTTGTATACACACAGGAAAATAGTCAAAGCTATACTTTTGTAACTTGAGAGTTAACTGACTCCAAATAATACTTACTCCTGGCAATCCATTATATTTACTTGACTTAAACCTCAGTTGCTCTTAATTCCTAACACCCCTAATGGGGGTCCTAGTGAGGAATTCGGATTTGGATGGACCCAGGGCAAGCTGTAGCTACCCTATTTTGAAAAGGGACAGTTTAAGCACCATAAGAAGTATAATAAGAGTACAATCATGAAACAAACTCTGTCATGACCAAAAAAGATGTAACTGAAATAGAACCGTCCTGGGTTTAAGAAATACTAACCTGATTTGAGGACCGTAGACCTTAGTGGTTGCCCCTTTGCTCCCTAGCTGTCTGAGGGATGTCCCTGTTATCTCAGGGGGTGGGGAATCTTAGGCATTGGGGTAGCTGTGATAACCGGAACAGCACCATTTCTGCCCCTCATCATCTGTCTGGGCTGGCCTCAGAGCAGCCGCTCCTGGCATCTTCTGGCAGTCATCTGTTTGGCCACTCGTGGCCGAAGCCCAGATCAGGCATTGTTCCTGCTATGTCTCCCTCTCTAGTTGCTCCTAATCTAGATCTACTGCACTCTCCCTATCCCTCGCTCTCTCTCTCTGTCTTTCTCTGTCATTGTCGTTCTGTCTCTCTCTAATTTTCTGTCTTTTTACTTTCTTTTTTTTCATTTTTTCTGGTATTCCCCCAACTTTTTTATGACATAATTGACATATAATACTGCATAATTTTAAGGGTACAAAGTGATGATGTATGTGAATATACATATTGAAGAATGACTAACTATGACACTATTTTAAGAACACTCTTGTTATCAGAAACTGCTTTATTCTAGCTAATATCGACCAATTCACAGTTTGTCACTTTCCTTTCTTTTACTGTGAGATAATGTCTTGTTATTGTTTTCATTTGCATCTCCCTGATGATTATCAATTAGAGCATTTTTCCCTTTATTTTATTTTATTTTTTTTTACAGTTGTAGATTTACAATTTTTTGTGCTTTGGTTTCAATTATACAATGATCAGATACCCATCCCTCCACCAGTGCCCATTTTCCACCACCATGGATAATATCCCTCCCACCCCCATCCCCCCATCCCCCCTGTCTCTGTGGCAGGGCAATCCCCTGTGTTCTCTCTCTCCTTTTGGGTGTTGTGGTCTGCAAAAGAGTCATTGAGTGGCAAACATGTTCAGTCCATAGTCTACTTTCGACATGCATCTCCCCTCTTGGGAGGATCCTCCAAACACCCTTTATTTGGTGCTCCCTTCTCTATCTGAACTGCCCTTTCCTCTAGGATACCCGGCTGGCCTCTAAGTTATGGAGTAATCCTCCTGGTGCTGATCTCAGCTGTTCTTGGGTATTAATCTCATACTTTGTTACTTTATATCCCCCAGATGAATGCAATCTTTCTATGTCTATCCCTCTCTTTCTGACTCATTTCGCTTAGCATGATACTTTCCATATTGTACCACTTGTATGTAAATTTCATGACTTCATCTTTTCTAAGAGCTACATAGTACTCCATTGTGTAGATGTACCAAAGTTTCTTTAACCAGTCATCTGTTCTTGGGCATTCAGGTTTCTTCCAGTTTCTGGCTATGGTAAAGAGTGCTGCAATGAACAAACAAGTGCAGATGTCACTTCGACTATACCTTTTTGCCTCTCTGAGATATATTCCCAGGAGTGGTATTGCTGGGTCAAATGGGAGCTCAATTTCTAATTTTTTGAGAATCGTCCATACTGTTTTCCAGAAGGGCTGAACCAGTGGACATTCCCACCAACAGTGAAGGAGTGTCCCTTTCTCGCCACATCCACGCCAGCATCGGTTGCTTTTGTTCTTTTGAATGTGGGCCAGTCTCTGAGGTGTGAGATGGTATCTCATTGTGGTTTTGATCTGCATCTCCCTGATGATTAATGATGTAGAGCATTTTCTCATGTGCTTTTTTGCCATTCGGATTTCTTCTTTGAGAAAGTTTCTGTTCATTTCATTGCCCCATTTTTGGATGGGGTTGGATGTTTTCTTCTTGTGGAGTTTAACCAGTATTTTGTATATCCTTGATATCAACCCCTTGTCAGATGTGTATTCGGTGAATATCCTTTCCCATTCTGTAGACTGTCTTTGTATTTTGGTCACTGTTTCTTTGGAGGTGCAGAAGCTTCTTAGTTTAAGATAGTCCCATTTATCTATCTCTGTTTTCACTTGCTCGGCCAGTGGCGTGGCATCTTTGAAGATACCATTAGCTTCAATGTCATGGAGGGTTTTGCCAACTTTATCTTCAATGTACCTTATGGTTTCTGGTCTGATGTTGAGGTCTTTAATCCATTTTGATCTCACTTTTGTACATGGTGTTAGGCAGAGTTCTGAGCCTATTTTTTTTGCATGTAGCCGTCCAGTGATGCCAACACAATTTATTAAAGAGGCTTTCCTTACTCCACTTCACATTACTTGCACCTTTATCAAAGATTAGATGAGCATATGATTGAGGGGAGATGTCAGTGTATTCAACCCTGTTCCATTGGTCTGCAGTTCTGCCTTTGTTCCAGTACCATGCTGTTTTAATTATTACTACTTTGTAGTACAGTTTGAAGTTCGGGAGGTTGATTCCTCCCATTTTCTTTTTCCCAAGAATTGCTTTAGCTATTCGTGGAGGCTTATTGTTCCATATAAATTTCATATAAATTTCCATATAAATGGAGTGTTTGCTCCATTTCTTTGAAGAATGTCATGGGTATCCTTATAGGGATTGCATTGAATTTATACAATGCTTTCGGTAGTATTGCCATTTTGACAATGTTAAGTCTCCCGACCCAGGAGCAGGGGATATCTTTCCATTTCCTCATGTCCTCTTTTATTTCCTGAAGTAGCGTTTTGTAGTTTTCTTTGTACAGGTCCTTTACTTCCTTAGTTAAGCTGATTCCTAGATACTTGATTTTCTGGGGCACAATTGTGAACGGGATTGTTTTTTTCATGTTGCTTTCTTCTCTCTCACTGTTTGTGTATAGGAAAGCCATGGACCTTTGGGTATTGATTTTATAACCTGCAACTTTACTATACGAGTCTATTGTTTCTAGGAGTTTTTTGGTGGAGGTTATTGGGTTCCAATTAGAGCATTTTTTCAGTTTTCTTTTGTCCATTAGTATTTCTTGGGGAAGTTTGTGTTCATTTCTTCTCCCCAATTTTTGATGGCATTGGATGCATTTTTCTTGTAAATTTCTACCAGTGCCTTACATATCTTTTTTTTCCAATTTACATTTAATTTATTTATTTTTAGTTTGACAAATATTTTTTAGTTGGATCACTGTAAGGTACAGTTACAAAGCTTTACTGTTTGACTTTCAATCATACAATGATTAAACACCCATCTCTCCACCAGTCTACATTTTCCACCACCATTGTTCCCAATATCCATACCAGCATCCCATCCCTCCCCTCCCCTTTCCTCTATGGCAGACAATTACTCTCTTAATGTCTCTCTACTTATGGGCATAATGGTTTGCAATACAGATAATGAGAGGCCGCATGTTTGGTCCTTTATCTACTTTCAGCACCTATCTCCCATCATGATTGATCCCTCCAACCATCATTGAATTCTAACTCTCTGTCTTTCTGTCTCTGTCTCTGTCTGTCTCTCTGTCTCTCTGTCTCTGTCTCTCTGTCTCTGTCTCTCTGTCTCTCTCTCTCTCTCTCCCCCCCAGCCTTCCACAGCCTCTGGGCTCATCTTCATTGTCTGGAGTAGCCAAGGGTGACATCCCCCCTGTCTGACTGCACCCCTTTAGTGAGCTCTATTAGGGCTTCCTCCTCCCTCTAATTTGCTCATTCTCTAGACCCTGCGATAGCACAGTGGGTAGGGCGTCTGCCTTGCACGCAGCCAACATGGCCGACCCGAGTTCGATTCCTCCGCCCCTCTCGGAGAGCCCGGCAAGCTACTGAGAGTATTCGATATGCCAGACACAGTAACAACAAAGTCTCCAATGGAGACGTTACTGGGCCCGCTCGAGCAAATCGACGATCAACGGGAGGGCCTTTACCTTTACCTTTACCTAGGCCCCCTACATTCTCAGGGAAACCTCACTCATAGGGACACAGGACAAACCTGGCTCTTTGGCAAAGTTTGTTTCATAAAAAAGAAAAATAATTAGGTTACTGTTACAAGAAAAATGTGAACATGCAGTGATTGTTCAAATTTTATATTCTAACATGAAAAAATCAGTTTATTATACGGTATATTTATATAAGAACTTACGCAAATTCTATCGTGACCCAAAGGGAAGTGACTGGACAAGGACCCTGCTAGGGTTAGGAAGAACTAATCTGGCCTAAGCACAATAGGATCATATATGGCATGAGGAACTATAGGGAGATGTTCCCATAATAGCCACCCTTTAAAGCTTAATATATCTCTTCCTGAGTCCATATAAAATGCGCAGAAATATTATTAAGAAGCAAATTTAAGATAACTGTTTAATGTTTATGAACTAAGGAAAGAAGAAATACGCCCTTTGGATGCAATTGAGACTTTGAGCTGATCACCTACCTACCATGAGATCTTTGTCTTAGAAGATCTTCCCCAGAAATTAATGCTTTCACCATATGTTTATCATGCTATGTCACCTAAGTGTAATTACTACCTCCAACCCTTGGGAATTATTCTCTATAACTAGGCTGTGGGAGTGGGCTGGGGGAGGAGAAATAAGGGCAGTGAGTGAGACTAGAAGGAGGCAGAGGAAGACTAGATTGGAATAAATGGCAATTGATCACCAACCAACCTGGCCCCCTGTTTTCTCCTTCTTCCGTACATCGCCATCAACGATCCGGGATGGGAAAGAGGCCTGAACCATGAACACATGTGGCAAGAGTGCCACCATTATTTTGTGAATACAAAACAGAGTAAAATATTTTCTTAATAAGCAGGACTTTGCCTTAGTAGACAGATAATTTTTGACAAATAATGATGTGCATTTAGATGATGAAAACCAGTATCTTCAAAATGTGTTGAGAAAATAATTAGTTCATTAAAAAGAATGATTAGCACCTCTATCTCACACTCTAATTAAAATTGATTAGAAACTTGATCTATAAGATAATCAAGGAAAATATATGCAGAACAATCCTTGATAGTAATTTTAGAGAAAAAGAAAGCATAAGCAAAGAATTAAATAGAATTTCATAAAGATGAAAAGTGCCTGGACTGTAAAATAAAATACAGAAAAAAATGCAATTAGTGAGATTAGTGAGAGGGAGAAAATATTTGCAAACTGGACAGCTGGAAGTGGACTAAAGGCCATAAAAATAAAACACTCACAAAACTCATATACACACAGATACAAAAGTCAACCCCATTTTCCAAGAAGACATTCAGCTTGTCAAAGGGCAGCCCAAAAGTAGAAAGAGGGATGTTGTTCTCAACAACCAGGAAAGGAGATCATTTTAAAATATTTGTTCCAAATAAATTATGTTGGGCCATGACTGTTTTACAACTTCAAAAACTCAAGGCAGGTTACTTAAGAGGTAAAAGAAGACACAGAATCCCATAAGATATTTGTAAGACAGTTGTTGAGGATAGTTAGGAAAAGAAAACAAAAGGAAGTAAAGAAAGTCAAAAATAAAACTATCTGTAACCTCATTAGACACAAGAACCAATCATAGAACTTTCCTCACAAAAACACATAAGAAATAAGAATCACCACTCTAGAATTCTCCTCAAAAATAGGCTAAGCTTCACAGAATAGAAATTCAAGGTAGAGAGAAGAGAAACAAATTAGAGAGAAACAGTAGTTCTAATGGACTTTTCCAGTAAGTAGAGAAATTCATGTTGTCATAGACTGAATAAGTACCTGGGAAAAGCCTTGATATGTATGCTTTCTCTTCCTCTACTCTCACTCTTGCACACACTATCTCCTTTTTTTGCCATCAAAAGAAGAATATTTCTTTCTGTTTGGTAAATTTGTTTAGGAAAATGACTCTACATGATTGTTTTTCATATACTAATGTAGGCTTAGGGTTCAGAGTTCCACTAAATTTAAGAGAACTGTAATATCTCTGATTGGGTTAAATATTAAAATTGTAACTTCCGTGGTCCAACAATGTAGCATTGTATTCTACTTTCATATTTCATGGTTATGTGTCACTTAATCACTTAACTTCCCGTTAGTCGTCGATTTGCTCGAGCGGGCGCCAGTAACGTCTCCATTTGTCCCTGTCGCGTGCTAGTGTAGCCCAATGGCATCTATTCGCTCCGGGAACATGGAGGGCCTCAAACCGATCGTTCATGACCTTGACAAAGAAGTCTGACCATCTGGTAGGTGGGCGGCCACGCGGTCTCTTGACATCCCGTGGAATCCAATCAGTAACAGCTCTATTCCAACGGTCGTCTTTAAATCTCATTACGTGACCAGCCCATCTGATTTTCGACACCTTGGCAAATGAGACAGCGTCCCTGATCCTTGATCGTCGACGGATGTCAGAACTCCGGATTCGTTCTCTCATTTGAGTGAAACGTGATATTCCAAGCATAGCTCTTTCTATTCTTCTTTGGGAGACCTGAATGGCGTTCTCATCTTGTTTGCGTAGGGCCCAGGTCTCTGAGGCATATGTTAATGCAGGAAGAACAGTGGAATCAAAGAGATGTGCCCGGAGCCGGAGGTTCTTCGTCCTCTTAGCTATTTCTTCGACGTTCTTGAAGGCGTTCCAAGCCGCTCTCTTCCTCCTGCGCAGCTCGGGTGCCAGGTCATTTGTCATGTTGACCTCTCGACCTAGGTACACATAGCTGTTGCATTCGGAGATGGTCGTTCCATTGAGAGCGAATGGGGCGTCAGGAACAAGGCTGTTTCTCATAAACATTGTCTTCGTAAGATTCAGCTGTAGTCC